>NC_139998.1:53592541-53606768 GCF_964263955.1 Coregonus lavaretus
AGATCAGAAAATAGGTCTACATACCCAGAAATACTATGTTCTCTTTCTGACATCTATATACTGGCATGGCCACCATAGTAAGACTTCTCAGCCACTGGTCTGTCATTTTCCTCTGCTGAGGATGTCAGTTATGAAGGGTTGCGGAATGAGATGGGTGGCAGGACCATCTTAGGGATCTGAAGCCAAGTTACTCTGTAATGTTTCTTAGGGATCTGAAGCCAAGTTACTCTGTAATGTTTCTTAGGGGTCTGAAACCAAGTTACTCTGTAATGTTTCTTAGGGATCTGAAGCCAAGTTACTCTGTAATGTTTCTTAGGGGTCTGAAGCCAAGTTACTCTGTAATGTTTCTTAGGGATCTGAAGCCAAGTTACTCTGTAATGTTTCTTAGGGGTCTGAAGCCAAGTTACTCTGTAATGTTTCTTAGGGATCTGAAGCCAAGTTACTCTGTAATGTTTCTTAGGGGTCTGAAACCAAGTTACTCTGTAATGTTTCTTAGGGGTCTGAAACCAAGTTACTCTGTAATGTTTCTTAGGGGTCTGAAACCAAGTTACTCTGTAATGTTTCTTAGGGATCTGAAGCCAAGTTACTCTGTAATGTTTCTTATTTGTCTGAAACCAAGTTACTCTGTAATGTTTCTTAGGGGTCTGAAACCAAGTTACTCTGTAATGTTTCTTAGGGATCTGAAATCAAGTTACTCTGTAATGTTTCTTAGGGATCTGAAGCCAAGTTACTCTGTAATGTTTCTTATGGGTCTGAAACCAAGTTACTCTGTAATGTTTCTTATGGGTCTGAAACCAAGTTACTCTGTAATGTTTCTTAGGGATCTGAAGCCAAGTTACTCTGTAATGTTTCTTAGGGATCTGAAACCAAGTTACTCTGTAATGTTTCTTAGGGATCTGAAACCAAGTTACTCTGTAATGTTTCTTAGGGGTCTGAAACCAAGTTACTCTGTAATGTTTCTTAGGGATCTGAAACCAAGTTACTCTGTAATGTTTCTTAGGGATCTGAAGCCAAGTTACTCTGTAATGTTTCTTAGGGGTCTGAAGCCAAGTTACTCTGTAATGTTTCTTAGGGATCTGAAGCCAAGTTACTCTGTAATGTTTCTTAGGGGTCTGAAGCCAAGTTACTCTGTAATGTTTCTTAGGGATCTGAAGCCAAGTTACTCTGTAATGTTTCTTAGGGGTCTGAAACCAAGTTACTCTGTAATGTTTCTTAGGGGTCTGAAACCAAGTTACTCTGTAATGTTTCTTAGGGGTCTGAAACCAAGTTACTCTGTAATGTTTCTTAGGGATCTGAAGCCAAGTTACTCTGTAATGTTTCTTATTTGTCTGAAACCAAGTTACTCTGTAATGTTTCTTAGGGGTCTGAAACCAAGTTACTCTGTAATGTTTCTTAGGGATCTGAAATCAAGTTACTCTGTAATGTTTCTTAGGGATCTGAAGCCAAGTTACTCTGTAATGTTTCTTAGGGATCTGAAGCCAAGTTACTCTGTAATGTTTCTTAGGGGTCTGAAGCCAAGTTACTCTGTAATGTTTCTTAGGGATCTGAAGCCAAGTTACTCTGTAATGTTTCTTAGGGGTCTGAAACCAAGTTACTCTGTAATGTTTCTTAGGGGTCTGAAACCAAGTTACTCTGTAATGTTTCTTAGGGGTCTGAAACCAAGTTACTCTGTAATGTTTCTTAGGGATCTGAAGCCAAGTTACTCTGTAATGTTTCTTATTTGTCTGAAACCAAGTTACTCTGTAATGTTTCTTAGGGGTCTGAAACCAAGTTACTCTGTAATGTTTCTTAGGGATCTGAAGCCAAGTTACTCTGTAATGTTTCTTAGGGATCTGAAGCCAAGTTACTCTGTAATGTTTCTTAGGGGTCTGAAGCCAAGTTACTCTGTAATGTTTCTTAGGGATCTGAAGCCAAGTTACTCTGTAATGTTTCTTAGGGGTCTGAAACCAAGTTACTCTGTAATGTTTCTTAGGGGTCTGAAACCAAGTTACTCTGTAATGTTTCTTAGGGGTCTGAAACCAAGTTACTCTGTAATGTTTCTTAGGGATCTGAAGCCAAGTTACTCTGTAATGTTTCTTATTTGTCTGAAACCAAGTTACTCTGTAATGTTTCTTAGGGGTCTGAAACCAAGTTACTCTGTAATGTTTCTTAGGGATCTGAAATCAAGTTACTCTGTAATGTTTCTTAGGGATCTGAAGCCAAGTTACTCTGTAATGTTTCTTATGGGTCTGAAACCAAGTTACTCTGTAATGTTTCTTATGGGTCTGAAACCAAGTTACTCTGTAATGTTTCTTAGGGATCTGAAGCCAAGTTACTCTGTAATGTTTCTTAGGGATCTGAAACCAAGTTACTCTGTAATGTTTCTTAGGGATCTGAAACCAAGTTACTCTGTAATGTTTCTTAGGGGTCTGAAACCAAGTTACTCTGTAATGTTTCTTAGGGATCTGAAACCAAGTTACTCTGTAATGTTTCTTAGGGATCTGAAACCAAGTTACTCTGTAATGTTTCTTAGGGATCTGAAACCAAGTTACTCTGTAATGTTTCTTAGGCATCTGAAGCCAAGTTACTCTGTAATGTTTCTTAGGGGTCTGAAACCAAGTTACTCTGTAATGTTTCTTAGGGGTCTGAAACCAAGTTACTCTGTAATGTTTCTTATGGATCTGAAACCAAGTTACTCTGTAATGTTTCTTAGGGATCTGAAACCAAGTTACTCTGTAATGTTTCTTAGGGATCTGAAACCAAGTTACTCTGTAATGTTTCTTAGGGATCTGAAACCAAGTTACTCTAACCTTATATAGCATTTTGTGTATTATTTTACATGTAGCATTAAGAAGCATTAGCATTAAGGAGTGTTTTAGGATGCTAAACATTAAACACACAAGTCTGTCCTACCCTGTTCATTGAACATAATTCAGGTCAATCAATTAACTCCAATGAGAGAGAATGCTTTTTGGCCGTTCTTGCTATTTTGTCCTTCAAGAACAACGACACTGAGAGAATGGGTAACACTTTACTTGACACCCAGCGTCATAACACATTATGACACGGTCATAACCGGTCATAATATGACCATAACACTGTCATGACACGTATTTAGACCTGTTGTGACATATGTTGCGTTATTTTATGGCTGGTTATGACACCTACATAAGAGTGTAAAAACCCACAACGCAAGGCAAAACATTCCATTACACCATAGCCTACTTGTCAACAGTTTATGCTATACAGCTCTGGAAAAAATTAAGAGACCACTGCAAAATTATCAATTTCTCTGGTTTTACTATTTATAGGTATGTGTTTGGGTAAAAATACCATTTTTGTTTTATTCTATAAACTACTGACAACATTTCTCCCAAATTCCAAATAAAAATATTGTCATTTAGAGCATTTATTTGCAGAAAATGACAACTGGTCAAAATAACAAAAAAGATGCAGTGTTGTCAGACCTCGAATAATGCAAAGAAAATAAGTTCATGTTCATTTTTAAATGACACAATACTAATGTTTTAACTTAGGAAGAGTTCAGAAATCAATATTTGGTGGAATAACCCTGATTTTCAATCACAGCTTTCTTGCGTCTTGGCATGCTCTCCACCAGTCTTTCACATTGATGTTGGGTGACTTTATGCCACTCCTGGTGGAAAAATTCAAGCAGCTCGGCTTTGTTTGATGGCTTGTGACCATCCATCTTCCTCTTGATCACATTCCAGAAGTTTTCAATGGGGTTCAGGTCTGGAGATTGGTCTGGCCATGACCGGGTCTTGATCTGGTGGTCCTCCATCCACACCTTGATTGACCTGGCTGTGTGGCATGGCGCATTGTCCTGCTGGAAAAACCAATCATTTACATTACATTTACATTTTAGCAGACGCTCTTATCCAGAGCGACTTACAGTTAGTGAGTGCATACATTTTTTTATACTGGCCCCCCGTGGGAAACGAACCCACAACCCTGGCGTTGCAAGCGCCATGCTCTACCAACTGAGCTACAGGGGACAGAGTTGGGGAACAATGTCAGAGCAAAAGGAAGCAAGTTTTCTTCCAGGACAACCTTGTACGTGGCTTGATTCATGAGTCCTTCACAAAGACAAATCTGCCCGATTCCAGCCTTGCTGAAGCACCCCCAGATCATCACCGATCCTCCACCAAATTTCACAGTGGGTGCGAGACGCTGTGGCTTGTAGGCCTCTCCAGGTCTCCGTCTAACCATTAGACGACCAGGTGTTGGGCAAAGCTGAAAATTGGACTCATCAGAGAAGATGACCTTACTCCAGTCCTCTACGGTCCAATCGTTATGGTCTTTTGAGCTCCTGAGTGGCGCAGTGGTCTAAGGCACTGCATCGCAGTGCTAACTGTGCCACTAGAGATCCTGGTTCGAATCCAGGCTCTGTCGCAGCAGGCCGCGACCGGGAGACTCATGGGCGGCGCACAATTGGCCCAGCGTCGTCCAGGGTAGGGGAGGGAATGGCCGGCAGGGTTGTAGCTCAGTTGATAGAGCATGGCGTTTGCAACGCCAGGGTTGTGGGTTCGATTCCCACGGGGGGCCAGTATAAAAATATATGTATTCACTAACTGTAAGTCGCTCTGGATAAGAGCGTCTGCTAAATGACTAAAATGTAAATGTAAATGTTTTGCAAACCTCAGCCTGGCTCTTCTTTGCTTCTCATTGATGAAGGGATTTTTTCTAGCTTTGCACGACTTCAGCCCTGCCCCTAGGAGCCTGTTTCGAACCGTCCTCGCCGTGCACTTCACCCCAGCTGCCGTTTGCCATTCTTTTTGTAAGTCACTTGATGTCATCCTACAGTTGTTGAGTGACATTCGAATGAGTTGGCGGTCATCCCGGTCAGTAGAGAGACGTTTTCGCCCTCTGCCGGTCTGTAGCTTTGTTGTCCCCAATGTCTGCTGCTTGACCTTGTTCTTAAGAACCGGCATCTCTGCCAGTAAAGCCAGAATTGAACCCTTCTTTTCCTCACTCAAAACTTTCCTTTTCAACTCTTTTGGCATGGTCAATAGTTATTTTCTGATTAATATTACTTTTGATGTACTATTAGCACTGTTTTTACCATCCAGCTGGTCCTATTGCAAGAGGATAGTGATGACCACAGCAGTGGTTTTTATACTTTTCCTATTTGAATAAGATTTGGTTCAGGTGATCACCTAATCAGTACCTAATTCAGTAGAATGAGGTGTGCCTGTGTTGGAATTCAACAGACACTGGAATGGAATGGCTGTCATACATGTAGAGATGCTGATTGAAGAAAAATGTGCAGTGTTTTTTTCCACAGCTGTATAACGTTTTCTGAAATTGACCTTATTCAATTATCATTGTAATTGCGCCCACATCGATGTCAGAAATACACCTACCCCTAATGCTCTGTTGCTGATGACTGGGATGAATGCAGGAGCAGGACAATACACCCTCTTTTTGACTGATATAAGGGCATGTATGTGGTAGGCCTATATGTTCATAATGCTTCTTGACAGTGTCATAAAGTGTATTTTTACATTACATTACGCAGACGCTCTTATCCAGAGTGACTTACAGGAGCATTTAAGGTTAAGTGCCTTGCTTAAGGGCACATCGACAGATTTTTCACCTAGTCGGCCCGGGGATTAGAACCAGCGACCTTTCGGTTACTGGCACAACGCTCTTACCCACTAAGCTACCTGCCACCCTATTTTCTTAGTCCAAGTGAAGTGACACAAGATGGTCATAATGCTTAATGACAATGTCAAAAAGTTTCATTTTCTACGAGATATTTAAAATATGATGAAAAAATCAACATGACTGTAAATAATTAGTTACAACAACAACGGGATTTAAGAAATTAACTTTGAAACAAAAAGAAACTTCTTGGCAGGGAAAAAACACATTTGAATAACAATCATGACAGTGTTATGACCATGTTATGACATATTAAGACATGGTTATGACGCTGGGTGTCAAGGAAAGTGTTACCAAAAGATGTAATAAGAGCTAACCTATTTATCAACATGTGACTCTTTGAATGTTTTACCCCTGTCCCGTCTCTCCTCTTAGTGGCTGGAAATGTCAGAAGTGTGAGATGAGAGAGAACCTGTGGCTGAACCTGACGGACGGAGCGGTGCTTTGTGGGAAGTGGTTCTTCGACGGTGCCGGAGGAAACGGCCACGCCCTGGACCACTACAAAGACACCAACTTTCCCCTGGCAGTCAAACTGGACAACATCACCCCAGACGGAGCAGGTCAGTGCCCACTTCCCCTTGCAGTCATACAGGACAACATCACCCCAGACGGAGCAGGTCAGTGCCCACTTCCCCTGGCAGTCATACAGGACAACATCACCCCAGACGGAGCAGGTCAGTGCCCACTTCCCCTGGCAGTCATACAGGACAACATCAGAGCAGGTCAGTGACACATATTGGGGAAAACATACAATAAAACATTATAAATGCTCATACATGCTTCTAACACAATAACGCATTATAGCTGGGTTCCACTTTTCCATTGGTGTATAAGCATAGAGATCCTATTAAATTCATATTCTAATTCCTAATTCTAAGTATACCGGTAACAGCCCCCTATTATATGAAGAGAGCCTTGGCCCTTGTTTTTTATGTCCAGTAACAACCCCCCCCCCCCCCCCCCCCCTCGCCCCCTTTCAGATATATATTCATTTGATGAAGAAGAAGCAGTCCTGGACCCTCACATATCCGAACACTTACAGCACTTTGGAATAGACATGCTACAGATGCAGCAGGTACGTCTAGCCATCGTTGTAGGAAAGATTGACAAGCTCTCATTTAGCTGAGTTATACCTGTTTCATAATACACAACATTTGTGATGTGCAAAACCATATATTTTCAAACAGCCAGTTCCACTTTACATAGAATAATGTGGGCCTAGAATAACATCAACCATGTCTGGGTACCTGTCGGACCCCCCCATTTTGAACCAGTACTTTGTTCCATTGGTTGAATAGAATGGAACAGAAAATGGCCACCTCAACACGGACAACGCAGACAGCGTGCAGCCTCGGGTCAGCGAGTGGGAGGTGATCCAGGAATCGGGCATGAAACTGAAGGCGGTGTATGGCTCGGGTTTCACTGGCATCAAGAACCTGGACAACAGCTGTTACCTGGGCACCACCATGCAGGTCCTCTTCAGCATCCCAGAGTTCCAGAGGGCGTGAGTACCACCAGCATCTGGGAGGGGCTTGTTCGTGTGTGTGTGTGTGTGTGAGAGAGCTATAGAGAGAGAAAGGGGGGGCCTCCAGAATAGACCAGAGTAAACATACAAAGTCAGGACACTGCGCGGGTCATGTTTCGCCACTCCGAATATAGATGCTGATGACGGAAAACTGACTCACTTGACCTAAAGGTGTTATTACGTGGTGATTGCACAACAGCACTGAAAACGGCAGGCTTATATACGAGTGGATGACTGTAGTGTTCAATTCTCATATTTTCCCTCTTCAAAAAAAAAATCTCTCCTGGACTTACAGTAGCGTGTGCACTGAATGTACTGTCTGGCGTCTGTTTTGAATCTCTAGGTATGTTGGAAATCTCCAGAGGATATATGACTACTCACCTCTTGACCCCACCACGGATTTCAGCACACAAATGTGAGTCAATACACAGTTACATAATGTTGCTTATCATCAGTACAGCGTCTTGACCAGGGGCTTGGCCCTCGGGCCCGGGGGAGGTTGAGTTAAAAAAAACCTAACCGGATGATTATTTGGGGTGTTAAAAAACTCTCCAGGCCACTGTTGAACGTCTAAAACTAGATAGAAATTATATAATGGACCTATACGTTTTCAAATAACTGCCCTTTTTCTGGCCCGCAAATTGCTTTTGGTGAACATATAAAATCTGTGCTGCCCTCCACTGAATTGGCGATGTTTCCCTCGAGACTAAATTATTACTCACCCTGGTCTTGTCTCACACCTCCAAACATCTGACCGGTTCACATCTTTGCTGACTTGCTGTTAAAAGCCCCTCTATACATTTGTTTTACATTTTAGTCATTTAGCAGACGCTCTTATCCAGAGCGACTAGGGTTAAGTGTCTTGCTCAAGGGCACATCAACAGATTTTTCACCTAGTCGGCTCGGGGATTAGAACCAGCGACCTTTCAGTTACTGGCACAACGCTCTTAACCACTAAGCTACCTGCCGCTCTATGCCAACTCTAATGTTTTCTAGTTACACTATATATACAGCAGTGTGTGGCCAGCCCTTCAAATTAGTGGATTTGGCTATTTCAGCCACACCTGTTACTGACAGGTGTATAAAATCGAGCACACAGCCATGCAATCTCCATAGACAAACATTGGCAGTAGAATGGCCTTACTGATGAGCTCAGTGACTTTCAACGTGGCACCATCATAGGATGCCACCTTTCCAACAAGTCAGTTCGTCAAATTTCTTCCCTGCTAGAGCTGCCCTGGTCAACTGTAAGTGCTGTTATTGTGAAGTGGAAACGTCTAGGAGCAACAACGTCTCAGCCGCGAAGTGGTAGGCTACACAAGCTCACAGAATGGGACCGCCGAGTGCTGAAATGCATAGGGCGTAAAAATCGTCTGTCCTCGGTTGTATCACTCACTACCGAGTTCCAAACTGCCTCTGGAAGCAACGTCAGCACAAGAACTGTCAGTCGGGAGCTTCATGAAATGGGTTTCCATGACCGAGCAGCCGCACACAAGTCTAAGATCACCATGCGCAATGCCAAGCGTTGGCTGGAGTGGTGTAAAACTCGCCGCCATTGGACTCTGGAGCAGTGGACATGCGTTCTCTGGAGTGATGAATCACGCTTCACCATCTGGCAGTCCGACGGTCGAATCTGGGTTTGGCGGATGCCAGGAGAACGCTACCTGCCCCAATGCATATTGCCAACTGTAAAGTTTGGTGGAGGAGGAATAATGGAATTTTTTGTTTTTTCATGATTCGGGCTAGGCCCCTTAGTTCCAGTGAAGGGAAATCTTGACGCTACAGCATACAATGACATTCTAAACGATTCTGTGCTTCCATTTTTGTGGCAACAGTTTGGGGGAGGCCCTTTCCTGTTTCAGCATGACCATGCCCCCGTGCACAAAGTGAGGTCCATACAGAAATGGTTTGTTGAGATTGGTGTGGAAGAACTTGACTGGCCTGCACAGAGCCCTGACCTCAACCCCATTGAACACCTTTGAGATTAATTGGAACGCCGACTGCGAGTCAGGCCTAATCGCCCATGAGCAGGTGTCCACATACTTTTGGTCATGTAGTGTATCTATGTATCTTGATTAATAAATATATTAAAGCTAGAATTCTTAGTTGCTACATCCATTTTTGGACTTATGCATTTATTATATATACATTTATAATATTTACCCTTTGATTCTTGAAGGATATAACTTATAAATGCTTAGTTCAACTGTAGTACCCCATCAGAACCCAAAATATATAATCTTGTTTTACAAAGTAAATGTAAACAAACACTAGCCTCAACATGGTTAAAACTACAGGGCGGCAGGTAGCTTAGTGGTTAAGAGCGTTGTGCCAGAAACCGAAAGGTCGCTGGTTCTAATCCCCGAGCCCACTAGGTGAAAAATCTGTCGATGTGCCCTTGAGCAAGGCACTTAACCCTAATTGCTCTGGATAAGAGCGTCTGCTAAATGACCAATTATATAGTTTTGATGTCATGGATGGGCAGTCTTTGCATCCATAGCTCTGCCTATGAATTTGAGAATGGTTACATTTTAAAAGCCCCATCCCTCAGCTTCTTGCCGAAACAACAGAGGCGATTTGACCAGTTTCTTATTGTTTCATTTAAGGAACTCTTTATTGATTCAATTAAGGACTCAGCTTTAATGACCCCTTTCCTGCAGTCAAATGACCAAATCGCCCTCTAGTGGCCTCATGGGTGGAATGTTGTTCATATTTTTCATAATTTCATAATTAAAGGTTTCTTTTTTTTTAAACGCCGTAAATCCGGTGTTTCAAATGGTTTTGTAATATTTCAGTCTTCTGTGATGTATATAAAGTGTAATGTTGGGATGCAAACTCAAAATGGAATACATTTCAACTCTATATCTGACATGGTACAGGTGTCTTCTATTTTTTAAGCCCATAACCATGTGTGTGAGGTGTATACTTTTGTTTCAAAGTAGATTTGTTTAAGACTACCAAGAAAAACTCTGTGTGACCCTGATTTAGCCCACTGCAGTAAAATGTTAAATGATGAGCACAGAAGAATGTCAGTGCTAGAAAAACATTGGATCTAACCCATCCACCTGGCCAGATGAAAACTGAGAGGCTCCTAAACGAAGGAGGTAATGAATGTTGGTAATTAAGACATAAACACTGGCTGACTGACTAAGAGATGACCATGTTAATGACCTTCACCATGTTAATGACCTTCACCATGATGATTGGATGCAGATCATGTCATACTGAGAGACGATCGTGTTAATGAACTTCATGTTGATTCGATGCAGATCATGTCATACTGAGAGACGATCGTGTTAATGAACTTCATGTTGATTCGATGCAGATCGTGTCATACTGAGAGATGATCGTGTTAATGACCTTCACCATGATGATTCGATGCAGATCGTGTCATACTGAGAGATGATCGTGTTAATGACCTTCACCGTGTTAATCTGATGCAGATCGTGTCATAAATCAGGAGGTTGTTTACCACTGGTGTTGCCCAATCGATTTTGTTCTTAGCAGCTGTTAGTAGTTCGAGTAGCCGTTATACTGCAAGCATGTGTAATGTGTTTTGGTTGGTCAATCATTTCATTGCTTTCCTTTTGTGTATGTTGATGGTGGAGACGGTGTTGGCAAAGAGCTTTTGTTCTTAGCCAAGTTTTAACAGCTATTACAATGCTAACTTGTGCAATAGGACAGGCACCATGGGTTTGTTACTAAGTTACATTGGTGTCCTTTTGTTTTGTCCACCAGGGCTAAACTGGGCCACGGACTCATCTCAGGCCTGTACTCCAAACCACCAATGAAATCCGAGCTCATTGAACAGGTGATGAGAGAAGAATGCAAGGTATTAGACTGGGCATGTCCAGCTCCTTATCTGGGAAAAATTACAAACTGGCAATTTGGGAGATCAGAACGTATTTGTTTTGTGTTGCCAGATAAGCAGGGGAAAGAGATGTGGGAAACTACTGTTCTGTTCTGTACTGTTCTTCTCCATTCATCATGCAGCTGCTAGCTTTTCATCTAGTAATGCCAGTGTAATATAATGAGGAGTCTGCAATCAGGTTAGGGCCAGGTTTGGACACACACAGACAGCTTGCGTGGGGAAGGGAGGGGTGGGGATGGAACTTGTAGATATATTAATTATCCTCTGTTGCAATATTCATTGTTGCTCATATTTTGAGTACCTTGTAGTTTTTACATTTAAAGGGTGTGTTTCATGTCTTCAGTATCATAACCCAATATTTTTCCCAAATGATTTTTTGGGTTGCAACTCTTTTGCGGTATAACTACTTCCATTAACGTGGAAATTGTATTTTCTATTTATAGTATAAACTGTAGCTAACGTTCGAGATTTGATCGTCTTAGATGCCCCATGCATGCTGCAATAATAACCCAATTGTGTTACAAAGTGTTGTCTATTCATTTAGCAAATGTAGTGCCATTTTGGCATTTTTCACTGCCTACATCTAGCTGCTGCATACCAACGTGTCTTGCAGGAGCAGTGTGAATTGTTGCTAATCCAATCTGTACAACACAGCCCTGAATCCTGAAGTATTTAGTATACAGATTACAGACATACAGGGACTCTACACTGCACCACCTTCTGTTGTGCGATGTATGATTCATCTAACACTGCCATGTAAAGACCCTCCGGATTTCCTGCAGGTTGCATGTTTGTTTTGTGGGGAAAGGATATTGAGGGTTACTGCCAGTATGCATGTTTTTTTGGGGGGGGAAAGGATCTTGAGGGTTACTGCCAGTATGCCTGTTTGTTTTGTGGGGAAAGGATCTTGAGGGTTACTGCCAGTATGCATGTTTTGTGGGGAAAGGATCTTGAGGGTTACTGCCAGTATGCATGTTTGTTTTGTGGGGAAAGGATATTGAGGGTTACTGCCAGTATGCATGTTTTGTGGGGAAAGGATCTTGAGGGTTACTGCCAGTATGCCTGTTTGTTTTGTGGGGAAAGGCTCTTGAGGGTTACTGCCAGTATGCCTGTTTGTTTTGTGGGGAAAGGATCTTGAGGGTTACTGCCAGTATGCAGGTCTCTTTATGCAGTCTGACTGTAGGGCTGTGTCAGATGGTGTAGCTAGATACAGCACCGATTAGACATTACGCTGTTGTCACTGATCTCATAAGCACAGAAGTTGCACTTGGTATTAAATTGAAAAATGAAGACGGAAAAGCCCTTTTCAAAGACGAGCCAAATCCTAACTTGTGTAGCTCAAATCGCCTCTCAAGTTGGAAATTGGCCTCATGAGATTCAGAATGTTTATTAGCATGATACCTGTTTTTCCTGAAGTACCTCCAATCACACGTCAACCTGAAGTTCCTCCAATCACGTGTCAATGGTTTGGTTTGGTGTCTTGGTGCCTTAGACAGGTGACTGGTCATACACACTTTGTGTGTGACACCTTGTTCTCATTGCAGCACCAGCCGAAGGGCATCTCTCCCAAGATGTTCAAAGCCATGGTCAGCAAGGGCCACCCCGAGTTCTCCTCCAACAGACAGCAAGACGCACACGAGTTCTTCCTGCACCTCATCAACCTGGTCGAGGTATGTATGTATGTATGTATGGCTTCATATCTATTAGTAGGAGTGAGTTAAACTACTCTAAAAGGTATGTAGTGGTGAATACAGTATGCCATTGTTGTAGAGTGTAATGAATACTCGGACAGAGTGGTAAGATCCAATCGCAGAATAGCGATGCTTTATTAGAGTACAGACAAGGGAATAGCTTAATCGTGGTCGGGCGGGCTGTGGTCAAAACCGGGCCAGGCATAGACAGGCAGAGGTACCAAAGGAGCGGGCTTAGTCGTAGTCGAGGTCACAGGCACAGGATCAGAGAACGGTAATCACTGGGGTAGACAAGTAGAGGATTAAGCAATTCGGGAAGTCAAACAACAAGGCACAGGTCGGATACACGGGTAATCAAAAACAACAAAACTCTCTCTCTCTCTCGGAACAAAACGCTTAGCAAGTCACAAAGGAACAATACCTCGCACCGACTGAACCTCTGAGCACACCTTATATCCTACCCTAATTATGGACAGGTGTGCTCAGAACTCAGGTGAACCAGATCGAGTCTGATGACTCCCCCTCTCTGTAGATCGGGGAAGTGTCAGACTCTGTCTAGACCCAGCCAACCCCCGATCCCTTACAGTATCCCCCTCCCCAGGGCCGGCTCCTGACGGCCTTCTACCTCTACCGGGTGGTCTTCCTCTGGGTCGGGGTCCGGGATGATCTGGGTGTTCAGCGTGGAAAGTGGCCTTGAGAGCGGGGTCTAGTATGTCCTTAGCAGGAACCCAGGACCGTTCCTCCGGTCCATATCCCTCCCAGTCCACGAGATATTCGATGCCCCCTCGTCTCCGTCTTGACTCCAGTATCTCGTGGACTGTATAGGTGGTGTCCTGTTCATCCTCCAAAGGTGGTGTAGTAGGTTGTTGAGCGATTGGTGGATACATCGGGCTATAATGAACAGGTTTCAGCAGGGAGACGTGGAACGTAGGGTTTATCCTGTAGTGTCGAGGGAGTAACAGACGGTAGGTGACAGGGTTAATACGTCTCTGAACTTTGAAAGGACCAATGTACCTGGGTTGGAGCTTCTTGCAGCTCCGTCGGAACCGCAGGTCTCGGGTAGACAGCCACACTCGTTGTCCGGTTTGATAAGTGGGAGTAGGTCTCCGGCGTCGGTCGGCATAGGTCTTTTGCTGCTGTGAGGCTTGACTGAGATGTTGATGGGCCGTCTCCCAGACCTGCGCACTCCGACGGAACCACTCGTCCACCGCCGGTACCATCCCGGGTGCGGTATCCCACGGGAACAGGGGTGGTTGATATCCTAGAACACACTGAAAGGGCGTTAGACGTAGGGAGGTGTGAATGAGTGAGTTCTGAGCATACTCTGCCCAAGGAAGGAATCGGCTCCACTCTTGCGGCTGCCGCGAACATTGTTGCCGTAGATACTTCCCAATTTCCTGGTTGAGCCGTTCGGTCTGCCCATTGGCCTGGGGATGATATCCGGAGGTGAGGCTCACCGAGATACCCAAGCGTTCG
>NC_139998.1:53606968-53899468 GCF_964263955.1 Coregonus lavaretus
GCGTGAGTATAGAGAGAGAGCGAGAGAGAAGAGGGACAGAGAGAGAGAGAGAGAGAGGAGAGAGAGAGAGAGAGGGACAAGAGAGAGAGAGAGAGAGAGAGAGAGAGGAGAGGGACAGAGAGCTCTCACTGTTGAGTAAAATATTTGATAAAGTCATGCCTTTCCTATAAAGGGGAGAATTCATTATATAGCTAGACTCCTAATTGATAATGTTATTTCTCTTACATTTTTGTCATTTAGCAGACGCTCTTATCCAGAGCGACTTACAGTTAGTGAATACATGTTTTTTTTTTTCCCCCGTGGGAATCGAACCCACAACCCTGGCGTTGCAAACGCCATGCTCTATCAACTGAGCTACATCCCTGCCGGCCATTCCCTCCCCTACCCTGGACGACGCTGGGCCAATTGTGCGCCGCCCATGAGTCTCCCGGTCGCGGCCGGCTGCGACAGAGCCTGGATTTGAACCAGGATCTCTAGTGGCACAGTTAGCACTGCGATGCAGTGCCTTAGACCACTGCGCCACTCAGGAGTATGTGGCACCTGAAAGTACTGCCTTTAAAGTAAAAAGGAAGGAGATCCCCTGAATTGTGGTTGTTTGACGATGAATACGTGCGAGCATGCTTGCTTGATCGGCAATAAAATTACACCCAGACCAGCTGTGGTTGAAAGACCTTGAAATAACTTTTCCTTTCATTGACGACAGGGGTAATAGTCATTACACTGTAACGAATTAGTTTCTAAAACGGCCCGGCTAAAGATATCATAACTGAGCGGGCGACATAAAGCACACCATAGCATAAAATATGCATCAATCAGCCATTGTGTAATATTATCACAGTGCTCAGGCAAAGAGACTGTAAAGGACACAGAGATCGTGCCAGCCATTTGCTTAAAAAAAATGTCATGTAATGTCAGATTTAGTGATGTCCAATGAAGGTGCCCCGCCACTTAGTGTAGTACGTCATGCTACTCCAATGTTAATTGTGTAATCCTGACTGGCCTGTATCTCTTCTCGTTCTCAACATTGTACAGTCATCCTATAACGTTCTCCTACAAATGAGCATGCACTTACTTACACCTATGGGATCTATGCTAGTGCTATCCAGTACTTAGACCAGAGGTCTCTTCATGGTCCCCAAGTCCAGAACAGACTATGGGAGGTGCACAGTACTACATAGAGCCATGACTACATGGAGCTCTATTCCACATCAGGTAACTGATGCAAGCAGTAGAATCAGATTTAGAAAACAGGTAAAAATACACCTTATGGAACAGCGGGGACTGTGAAGAGACACACACAAAACGTACAGACACATGCATACGCACGCATTGTGATATTGTTGTATGGTGGTATTAAACATGTTGCATTGTAGATAGGTAGTGGTGTAATAATGCTATATGATGTACTGTTTTATATTTTGTTTTATATGTAATGTAAGTGCTTTACTATGTTTGGACCCCAGGAAGAGTAGCTGCTGCTTTGGCAACAGCTAATGGGGATCCCTAATAAATACAAATACAAATAAATACTTACACCTATGGGATCTATGCTAGTGCTATTCAGTACTTACACCTATGGGATCTATGCTAGTGCTATCCTTATACCTCTCATATCTGCCCACAGTAGAGACACGAGACATCCTACGTTGGGAGCCCGGGGAGCCCGCCAGGTGGCTCTTTCCTTTCAGTAGGTGCTTGTACTTGGAGTTGTGGCGGAGCCAGCGCAGCAGTGCCTCGCAGGCGTCCTGCCTCATGCCCGTGTTGGTCAGGCTCACCGCCAGGGCCATGAGGGCCTGGAGGTTGTTGGGGTGGAGCTCCAGACACCTGGATACACAGAGAGAGGAGGCCAAGAGGGGGTTAAAGGGGGGTTAATGAGCTCCAGACACCTGGAGATACAGAGAGAGGAGGCCAAGAGGGGGTTAAAGGGGGGTTAATGAGCACTTTAAAGTGGAGCAAAGGGTTTGACATACACTAATTGGGACAGGGAACATCAGGAGGCACATAATGACGCCTGGGGTCAGGTGGCAAGGACCACTCACCCCAGACATATTGCTTTCAAAAGCATTTGTTAGTAGGAGCTACTTTGGAGCTTAGACTTGCAATTGCTGTTGCTACTGTTCACATTTAACGTTAACCAGGGGAAATGTTTTATCTTGTACGTAGTGTTGCTGTTGCATCAGAGGAAAATAGCACTATGTTGGACGAACAACAAGGATTAGAGAGCACTCAGGGAAGAGCCAAAAACAGATTTCGCTTTCATCAAGATAATGTTTCACTGAGATTTGTGACAGACTGACAGTCAAATGCTTCAACTTCCTTAAAAGCTTGTAATGAGAGGAAAACCAAATCATTTCTGCCAGACTTGCTACTGTGCCATAGGTCTCTGCTTGTTAGATAAAGTTTGTTTACGGTAGGTATGCAGTGCAGATGCTCCGTTCATCGTTTTAAGATACAAATCTGCTACAAAACAATGTAAAACTGTGATGTTTTCCTCAGAGTTCTCTAATCCAGCCTACACCAACAATGGGCCTACATTAAAAGTCAGCTAAAACATAATGGAAAATGGAAGCAGTGTGGCATTAATAATATTGCTGGATTTCAGGGGATTACTGGCATTCTGAGAAGATCATTTAAAATATTGAGTTTTAAACCATTGGTTTTAACACCAATAATTAAATAACCCCAAAACACTTGATTTACATTTTTCTCCATTGTAGGGTTAGAAAGAGATTTTGTTTAACAAGTAATACTATTTTTTTTCTCGCAAAAATATATGTGTCAAAATTATTGGCACCCCTAAAGATTCTTTACCAAGTACCAGGACATTTTAGCCCAAAACCTGGTTGCCTCTGCCAGGAGGCTGAAACTTGGCCGCAAGTGGATCTTCAAGCAAGACAATAACCCCAATCACACATTAAAATCCACAAAAAAAAATTAATTGACCACAAAATCAACATTTTGCAATGGCCATCTCAGTCTCCGAACTTGAACCCCATTGAAAACCTGTGGTTTGAATTGAGGAGGGCAGTCCATAAGCGCAGATGAAGGATATCAAGGATCTGGAAAGATTCTGTATGGAGGAATGATCTAAGATCCCTCCCAATATGTTCTCCAATCTAATTTTAGAAAAAGGCTAATTGCTATTATCCTTGCAAGGGGAGGGTGCCGGAGTATTGGAAACAGTGTTGCCAATAATTTTGACACCTATGTAAAAAAAAATATATGATAATGGATTACTTGTTAAACAATTTTTTTAGTATAAAATAATATAATTTCTCTGCTTTTTTGAGCATACAATATAGCTCAGTATTTGAATTATTTATTTTATACAGTCTTTTTTGCTCATCTTTATCAAGGGTGTCAAGTAATTATGGACCTGATTTGTATATTCTGAGGAAAACATCTTTACACAAATCCAAGTATATCTGACCAAATTATGAAAGACAAGCGTCATTTAGAATTCCGTAAAGTTAGTGTGGAAGACGTGAAAAAATTACAAAGACAACTTGAATGGAAAATTACTGAGGATAATAGCGGACGATATTGCCACTCCTATTTGCCATATCTCCAATTTAAGCCTACTAGAAAGTGTGTGCCCTCAGGCCTGGAGGTATGCAAAAGTCAATCTGCTACACAAGAATAGTAAAGCCCCCTTTACTGGCTCAAATAGCCGACCAATCAGCCTGTTGCCAACCCTTAGTAAACTTTTGGAAAAAAATTGTGTTTAACCAGATACAATGCTATTTTACAGTAAACAAATTGACAAACTTTCAGCACGCTTATAGGGAAGGACATTCAACAAGCACAGCACTTACACAAATGATTGATGATTGGCTGAGAGAAATTGATGATAAAAAGATTGTTGGGGCTGTTTTGTTAGACTTCAGTGCGGCTTTTGACATTATCGATCATAGTCTGCTGCTGGAAAAACGCATGTGTTATGGCTTTACAGCCCCTGCTATATTGTGGATAAAGAGTTATTTGTCTAACAGAACACAGAGGGTGTTCTTTAATGGAAGCCTTTCCAACATAATCCAGGTAGAATCAGGAATTCCCCAAGGCAGCTGTCTAGGCCCATTACTTTTTTCAATCTTTACTAACGACATGCCACTGGCTTTGAGTAAAGCCAGTGTGTCTGTGTATGCGGATGACTCAACACTATACATGTCAGCTACTACAATGACTGAAATGACTGCAACACTTAACAAAGAGCTGCAGTTAGTTTCAGAATGGGTGGCAAGGAATAAGTTAGGCCTAAATATTTCAAAAACTAAAAGCATTGTATTTGGGACAAATGATTCAATAAACCCTAAACCTCAACTACATCTTGTAATGAATAATGTGGAAATTGAGCAAGTTGAGGTGACTAAACTGCTTGGAGTAACCCTGGATTGTAAACTCTCATGGTCAAAACATGTTGATACAACAGTAGCCTCCATTGTTCCTGTACCCAAGAAAGCAAAGGTAACTGAACTAAATGACTATCGCCCTGTAGCACTCACCTCTGTCATCATGAAGTGCTTTGAGAGACTAGTCAAGGATCATATCACCTCTACCTTACCTGTCACCCTAGACCCACTTCAATTTGCTTACCGCCCCAATAGATCCACAGACGATGCAATTGCCATCACACTGCACACTGCCCTATCCCATCTGGACAAGAGGAATACCTATGTAAGAATGTTGTTCATTGACTATAGCTCAGCATTCAACACCATAGTACCCTCCAAGCTCATCATTAAGCTCGAGGCCCTGGGTCTGAACCCCGCCCTGTGCAACTGGGTCCTGGACTTCCTGACGGGCCGCCCCCAGGTGGTGAAGGTAGGAAATAACATCTCCACTTCGCTGATCCTCAACACTGGGGCCCCACAAGGGTGCGTGCTCAGCCCCCTCCTGTACTCCCTGTTCACCCATGACTGCGTGGCCAAGCACGCCTCCAACTCAATCATCAAGTTTGCAGACGACACAACAGAAGTAGGCTTGATTACCAACAATGACGAGACCGCCTACAGGGAGGAGGTGAGGGCTCTGGGAGTGTGGTCACTCAACATCAACAAAACAAAGGAGATGATCGTGGACTTCAGGAAACCCCCCTATCCACATCGACGGGACCGCAGTGGAGAAGGTGGAAAGCTTCAAGTTCCTTGGCGTACACATCACCAACAAACTGAAATGGTCCACCCACGCAGACAGTGTGGTGAAGAAGGCGCAACAGAGCCTCTTCAACCTCAGGAGGCTGAAGAAATGTGGCTTATCACCTAAAACCCTCACAAACTTTTACAGATGCACAATTGAGAGCATCCTGTCGGGCTGTATCACCGCCTGGTACGGCAACTACACCGCCCACAACCGCAGGGCTCTCCAGATGGTGGTGCGGTCTGCCAAACACATTACCGGGGGCAAACTACCCGCCCTCCAAGACACATACAGCAACCGATGTCACAGGAAGGCCAAAAAGATCATCAAGGACATCAACCACCCGGGCCACTGCCTGTTCACCCCGCTATCATCCAGAAGGCGAGGTCAGTACAGGTGCATCAAAGCTGGGACAGAGAGAATGAAAAACAGCTTCTATCTCAAGGCCATCAGACTGTTAAATAGCCATCACTAGCACATTAGAGGCTGCTGCTGCCTATTGAAATCACTGGCCACTTAAAAAAATGGAACACTAGTCACTTTAATAATGTTTACATATCTTGCACTACTCATTTCATATGTACAGTGGGGAGAACAAGTATTTGATACACTGCCGATTTTGCAGGTTTTCCTACTTACAAAGCATGTAGAGGTCTGTAATTTTTATCATAGGTACACTTCAACAGTGAGAGACGGAATCTAAAACAAAAATCCAGAAAATCACATTGTATGATTTTTAAGTAATTAATTTGCATTTTATTGCATGACATAAGTATTTGATCACCTACCAACCAGTAAGAATTCCGGCTCTCACAGACCTGTTAGTTTTTCTTTAAGAAGCCCTCCTGTTCTCCACTCATTACCTGTATTAACTGCACATGTTTGAACTCGTTACCTGTATAAAAGACACCTGTCCACACACTCAATCAAACAGACTCCAACCTCTCCACAATGGCCAAGACCAGAGAGCTGTGTAAGGACATCAGGGATGAAATTGTAGACCTGCACAAGGCTGGGATGGGCTACAGGACAATAGGCAAGCAGCTTGGGGAGAAGGCAACAACTGTTGGCGCAATTATTAGAAAATGGAAGAAGTTCAAGATGACGGTCAATCACCCTCGGTCTGGGGCTCCATGCAAGATCTCACCTCGTGGGGCATCAATGATCATGAGGAAGGTGAGGGATCAGCCCAGAACTACACGGCAGGACCTGGTCAATGACCTGAAGAGAGCTGGGACCACAGTCTCAAAGAAAACCATTAGTAACACACTATGCCGTCATGGATTAAAATCCTGCAGCGCACGCAAGGTCCCCCTGCTCAAGCCAGCGCATGTCCAGGCCCGTCTGAAGTTTGCCAATGACCATCTGGATGATCCAGAGGAGGAATGGGAGAAGGTCATGTGGTCTGATGAGACAAAAATAGAGCTTTTTGGTCTAAACTCCACTCGCCGTGTTTGGAGGAAGAAGAAGGATGAGTACAACCCCAAGAACACCATCCCAACTGTGAAGTATGGAGGTGGAAACATCATTCTTTGGGGATGCTTTTCTGCAAAGGGGACAGGACGACTGCACCGTATTGAGGGGAGGATGGATGGGGCCATGTATCGTGAGATCTTGGCCAACAACCTCCTTCCCTCAGTAAGAGCATTGAAGATGGGTCGTGGCTGGGTCTTCCAGCATGACAACGACCCGAAACACACAGCCAGGGCAACTAAGGAGTGGCTCCGTAAGATGCATCTCAAGGTCCTGGAGTGGCCTAGCCAGTCTCCAGACCTGAACCCAATAGAAAATCTTTGGAGGGAGCTGAAAGTCCGTATTGCCCAGCGACAGCCCCGAAACCTGAAGGATCTGGAGAAGGTCTGTATGCAGGAGTGGGCCAAAATCCCTGCTGCAGTGTGTGCAAACCTGGTCAAGACCTACAGGAAACGTATGATCTCTGTAATTGCAAACAAAGGTTTCTGTACCAAATATTAAGTTCTGCTTTTCTGATGTATCAAATACTTATGTCATGCAATAAAATGCAAATTAATTTCTTAAAAATCATACAATGTGATTTTCTGGATTTTTGTTTTAGATTCCGTCTCTTACAGTTGAAGTGAACCTATGATAAAAATTACAGACCTCTACATGCTTTGTAAGTAGGAAAACCTGCATTCCCACTGCATTCTATTCCATAATATTCTACTGTATCTTAGTCCATGCCGCTCTGTCATTGCTTGTCCATATATGTATATATTCTTAAATCCCATTCCTTACTTTTTTGTGTGTATTGGGTATATGTTGTGTAATTGTTAGATATTACTGCACTGTCGGAGCTAGAAGCACAAGCAATTCGCTACACCCGCTATAACATCTGCTAAACACGTGTATGTGACAAATAAAATTTTATTTTATTTGATTTGAAGATGGGGAGAAGTCTGTCCATAATAAAACACTGCTCTGCCTTCTTAACAACACAGGTCCTCATTTTGTCGCACCTGGACTAGGGAAAGTGGGATACCTAGTCAGTTGTACAACTGAATGCATTCAACTGAAATGTGTCTTCCGCATTTAACCCAACCCCTCTGAATCAGAGAGGTGCGGAGGGACTGGCTTAATCGACATCCACGTCATCAGCGCCCAGGGAACAGTGGGTTAACTGCCTTGCTCAGGAGCAGAACGAGAGATTTTTCAAATCACATTTCATTTGCCACATGTGCCGAATACAACAGGTTTAGACCTTACAGTGAAATGTTTACTTACAAACCCTTAACCAACAATGCAGTTTTAAGAAGAAGAAAAAAGTGTTAAGTAAAAAATAGATAGTAAAATAAAATAACAGTAGGGAGGCTATATACAGGGGGTACCGGTACAGAGTCAATGTGCGGGGGCACCGGTTAGTCGAGGTAATTGAGGTAATATGTACATGTGGGTAGAGTTAAAGTGACTATGCATAGATAATAAACAGAGTAGCAGCAGCGTAAAAGAGGGGGTGAGGGTGGGGTGGGGGGAGCAATGCAAATAGCCCGGGTAGCCATGATTAGCTGTTCAGGAGTCTTATGGCTTGAGGGTAGCTTTTAAGAAGCCTTTTGGACCTAGACTTGGCACTCCGGTACCGCTTGCCGTGCGGTAGCAGAGAGAACAGTCTATGACTAGGGTGGCTGGAGTCATTGAACATTTTTAGGGCCTTCCTCTGACACCGCCTGGTATAGAGGTCCTGGATGGCAGGAAGCTCTGTAGTGCCTTGCGGTCGGAGGCCGAGCAGTTGCCATACCAGGCGGTGATGCAACCAGTCAGCATGTTCTCGATGGTACTGCTGTATAACTTTTTAAGGATCTGAGGACCCATGCCAAATCTTTTCAGTCTCCTGAGGGGGAATAGGCTTTGTCGTGCCCTCTTCACGACTGTCTTGGTGTGTTTGGACCATGAAAGTTTGTTGGTGATGTGGACACCAAGGAACTTGAAGCTCTCAACCTGTTCCACTACAGCCCCGTCGATGAGAATGGAGGCGTGCTCAGTCCTCTTTTCTTTCCTGTAGTCCACAATCATCTCCTTTGTCTTGATCACGTTGAGGGAGAGGTTGTTATCCTGGCACCACACGGCCAGGTCTCTGACCTCCTCCCTATAGGCTGTCTCATCGCTGTCGGTGATCAGGCCTACCACTGTTGTGTCGTCGGCAAACCAAATGATGGTGTTGGAGTCGTGCCTGGCCATGCAGTCATGGATGAACAGGGAGTACAGGAGGGGACTGAGCACGCACCCCTGAGGGGCCCCCGTGTTGAGGATCAGCATAGCAGATGTGTTGTTACCTACCCTTACCACCTGAGGGCGGTAAGGGCAGACGGAGGTGTTTAGTCCCAGGGTCCTTAGCTTAGTGATTAGCTTTGAGGGCACTATGGTGTTGAACGCTGAGCTGTAGTCGATGAATAGCATTCTCACGTAGATGTTCCTCTTGTCCAAGTGGGAAAGGGATTGCATTATCTGTCAGCTCAGGAATTCGATCCAGCAACCTTTTGGTTACTGGCCCAACGCTCCTACCCGACAGGCTACCTGCGGCCCCGACTACTGTTGAGTCGTGTGGTCACGTGCCACAAAGAGGGACTTAGGAAAATTACAATTGGCTCAGAACAGGGTAGCATGGCTGGCCCTTAAATGTACACGGAGAGCTAACATTAATGATATGCATGTCAATCTCTCATGGCTCAAAGTGGAGGAGAGATTTACTTTATCACTACTTGTTTTTGTAAGAAGTGTTGACAAGCTGAATGCACACCCCACAAGGACACCCATGCATACCCCACAAGACATGCCACCAGAGGTCTCTTCACAGTCCCCAAGTCAATAACAGACTATGGGAGGTGCACAGTACTACCTAGAGCCATGACTACATGGAACTCTATTCCACATCAAGTAACTCATGCCAGCAGTAGAAGCAGATTTAAAAAACAGATAAAAATGCACCTTATGGAACAGCGGGGACTGTGAAGACACACACACACAGGTACAGACACATGCTAGCACACGCACTCTACACACACGTACATTGTAATATTGGTGTATGGTGGTATTATACATTTTGTATTGTAGATCTGTAGTGGTGTAATAACGTTAGATTATGTACTGTTTTATCTTTTGTTTTATGCGTAATGTAAGTGCCTTAGTGTGTTTGGACCGCAGGAAGAGTAGCTGGTGAATTGGTAGCAGCTAATGGGGATCCCTAATAAATACAAATACAAAATCTTTAATGGCTGTAGACAGAGCCAATCAACAACATGTAGTAGTAGCCTAGGTCCAGGGCTTTGAATACCTTACATACCATATCTAACTTCCTCTATCTAAATGTATCTAAGATGGCTATACATGCCTGAAGGACCTGACAGCTGTTGGAAACTACAGAGAAGTGGCAAATGCATGCAGTGTATTGGCGTGTTGTGCCTATGGGACCACCTTGTGCAGTTCCACCTCCTTACCTCTGGAGGGAGACGATAGCTGCCTGCTCATTCTCATTCTCGGCCTGGGTGGTCCCCAACACCTGCCAAGCCTGGGGAGACAATGGGGAGTCATCACCAGGGTCATCACCTGGGCTTACCACCTTCTCTAAGGAGAGACTTCGTTAGGAGAGACGGTGTGGACTAGATGCAGACTGAGACATAGGATGGCTCACTGTCAGTCAGTGCTCTCAGTACCGCTCACACACCAGGTAAATAGATTGATTCTGCCGTTGGTAAAGAACACAACAGTTAGGAAGCATCATGCATCTCAAAAAGTCTCTGCAATACAAACTTTTGTCTGAGGTTTGTCTTAAGTGAAGTTAGGGTACGTCAAAATACAATGGCTGCAATAAAAATTGCAAGGTGATTCGCTTTGAGGTTTGTCTTCTTTTATTTAAAAATTATTATTTTTTTGGTCATTTAGCAGACGCTCTTATCCAGAGCGACTTACAGGAGCAATTAGGGTTAAGTGCCTTGCTCAAGGGCACATCGACAGATTTTTCACCTAGTCGGCTCAGGGATTAGAACCAGCGACCTTTCGGTTACTGGCACAACGCTCTTAACCACTAAGCTACCTGACAGAAAAAAATAACAATAGTGCTATGGCATCCAAGTTAATTTAGGATTGTTGAGCCTCCCCCTCCCTCTGGTATTGGGAGTTCCTATTCAGATGAAGCATCCTGGTATTGTATCGTTTTAAAGAGCCAATAGCAATTAATGAGATAATATTGCAGGGTACATGCCACTTTGGCAACAGCTCACCTGAGACATCGAATGATAATTGAGGTCACGACTTCTCAGTCGTTGGCAACTAACCAAATTCATTAAGTGTACCTGATGAGTCATGCTTAGTTATTGCTTGATGAATCATGTATGGGACGAACTGGAAAGTCATGGTTCAGCATTGTGGATGGGAGTTATGGGACACCTTTTAGCTGGGGAACCCAACTTTGAATCTCCATACCCTCAGAGTACCATGTGTATTTAGACATCTATGAGTTCAAGCTGAATCTGCAATGCAAACAGACTAGATGACATGTCTGTTAAAGTCTCTGTGAACAAACAAATATGATCTATGTAGTTTAATCTGCGTGCTGGTTTATTTTGTGCAATGACATTGATACTCAATTTGTAGCACAACGCTATGAATCAAGTCTTGAATGAGAGGAAATAAGGGTGAAACTATCTACGAACTATCCAGTGGTCTCCACAGCACAAAGATAAGCCACTAAACAGGAATTTTAGAATCATATTAGTTCCATACACTGCGGGATTATCCTTTCCTTGGAATAACCGGCACAGTTACGTATATTTTACAGGATTCCCGAGTTCTGTTGCTATTAATGCCCTCTGGGGTGGTAATAAGTCGCTGCTGTTACAATTGAGATGAAATTAGCAGGAGAGAAAAACCTGAGAAAATAGCTATTACTCAACACTTTGGGCAAATTGAAAATTCTCATTTGGAGTTGAAGACTGGGTAGTTTTGCTGCAGTAAACAACTCTAACAGTAGAACACCCCAGTCCTCCACTAGCAATCAGCGTCGGCCACTTAACGCGCCCTGATTTGTGAAGTTCTTTTTTTTTTTTTTTTTTTTTTTTTTTTTTATGGTGTTGTCTGAACAGGCTGATTGGCAGTTGGTGCCAGTACATTATGGTCCTGTGGGAAAGTCATGCTGGTAATGCGTGTGTTTACTGTGCCTGCATCTCATCAGCCCCCCCCTGTGCCTGTTCACCTCTGAGTCCTGGGGGTCCTGCAAGATGGCCCCCTCCAGTAGCAGCACAGCGTTGGGCAGGTCTCCCTCTTTGGACTTTCGAAGACCTTCCTCAAACGCGTTTGGCCAGTCCTTGTAGGGGTTGTCCATGTGGAAGTAGTATCCCTGTCACCAATAATATATATATTTTTTAAATCACCAATGTCAGCTCTCTGTATTCAAATAAATGGCTGCACTGAACGACCGTCCTCTAGACTGGAATATTTAAGCATACTCTCAGCACCAATTTATCTTTTCTGGCTTTCTGCTTAACATCAAACCTGGACAAAGGTCCTTTGGGTTTGCGGTCTCGTTAAATGTTAAACTCTGCATTTTCAGACTGAAATTACCCTGGTGTGTTGTTGCCGAGTTCTGAACTCGAGTTTTGAAACAGCTCTTCCTCTTAGAACTTGGGATCAATCAAAAAGTCAGATATGCTTCAATCTCGCTGATATAAAAAGGTCCATTCATTTAGACTATATACAGTAGCTCAAGCATATCAAAGCACCCATTGCACTAAAGTAAGCATATGCTTATGAGTGCCAGGTTTGAAACAATCTGGGCTAGCTATTGACCCGCATCGGGTTAAAATCAGTACATAATGTAGTGTATGTGCAGCACATGATCATCTCTAGATCATCAAGTTCACAGGCTTTATTTCCCCTTCATTAAGTAGAACATGATAGGCATCTAAACAGGGCATCTAGACAGACATTACTATGATAACAGAGGTCAAAAGGTGAGAATAGTAACCTTCTCGTGAGGAGACACACTGGAGGGGATCTGGGCCTGCTCGTTCTCCGTTAGCCAGTTCCGTCGCGCTAGCTCCTCCCACTCTGCCTGCATCTTGTCCCAGAACTCTGTGTCTGACTGTGGAGGGATGATGTTTTGAGGGAGGGAGGGAGAGGAAGAGAGAGCGAAAGAGGAAGAGAGAGAGAGAGGGAAAGAGAGAGAGAGAGGGAAAGAGAGATAGGAAGAGGTGGGAGGAGGATTAGTACACAGAGGACTGCTAGCTTTGATACCTTGACAATGCTGCAGCCCCCTGCCACGAAAATGTCACATCCATCTCGCTCATTTATCGGTGGTGTAATGTATGGACTTCCGATGACTCATCACTTGCATGCAAAGGCAGCGGTCAAATGTCCAAAATTAGCTTGATCTTTACCTTACAGTTGTTGACGTTTCAGTTGATAGATTGATGTCGGAGAGGGTTATTATACATTTCAAGGAATTGGCAACTTGTGCAAAGCCCTAGACTCAACAAACAGGCACCTTGATTGGTGTTATAACTATACTGAACAAAAAATATAAAACACAACCTGTAGTGTTGGTCCCATGTTTCATGAGCTGAAATAAAATCTCCTAGAAATATTCCATAAGCACAAAAAGCCTATTTCCCTCAATTTTTATTTACATCCTTGTTAGTGAGCATTTCTCCTTTGCCAAGATAATCAATCCATCCACCTGACAGGTGTGGCATATCAAGAAGCTGATTAAACAGCATGATCATTAAACAGGTGCACCTTGTGCTGGGGACAATAAAAGGCCACTCTAAAATGTGCAGTTTTGTCACACAACACAATGCCACAGATGTCTCAAGTTTTGAGGTAGCGTGTAATTGGCATGCTGACTGCAGTAATGTCCACCAGAGCTGTTGCCAGAGTATTTAATGTTTATTTCTCTACCATAAGCCGCCTCCAATGTCGTTTTAGAGAATTTGGCAGTACGTCCAACCTGCCTCACAACCGCAGACTACGTGTAACCACGCCAGCCCAGGACCTCTACATCCGGCTTCTTCACCTGCGGGATCGTCTGAGACCATCCAACCGGACAGCTGATGAAACTGTGGGTTTGAAGAGTCTAAGAATTTCTGCACAAACTATCAGAAACCGTCTCAGGGAAGCTCATCTGCGTGCGCATCGTCCTCACCAGGGTCTTGACACGACTGCAGTTCGGCGTCGTAACCGACTTCATTGGGCAAATGCTCACCTTTGATGGCCACTGGCATGCTGGAGAAGGGTGCTCTTCACGGATGAATCTCGGTTTCAACTATACTGGGCACATGGCAGACAGCGTATTTGGCGTTGTGTGGTCGAGCGGTTTGCTGATGTCAACTATGTGAACAGAGTGCCCCATGGTGGTGGTGGGGTTATGGTACGGGCAGGCATAAGATACGGACAACTAACACAATTGCATTTTATCAATGGCAATTTGAATGCACAGAGATACCGTGAAGAGATTCTGAGGCCCATTGTCATGCTATTCATCCGCCGCCATCACGTCATGTTTCAGCATGATAATGCACAGCCCCATGTCGCAAGGATCTGTACACAATTCCTAGAAGCTGAAAATGTCCCAGTTCTTCCATGGCCTGAGTACTCACCAGACATGTCACCCATTGAGCATGTTTGGGATGCTCTGGATCGATGTGTACGACGGCGTGTTCTAGTTCCCGGCAATATACAGCAACTTCGCACAGCCATTGACGAGGAATGGGACAACATTCCACAGGCCAAAATCAACAGCCTGATCAACTCTATGTGAAGGAGATGGGTCGTGCTGCATGAGGCAAATGGTGGCCACAGCAGATACTGACTGGTTTTCTGATCCACGCCACTACTTTTTTAAAGGTATCTATGACCAACAGATGCATATCTGTATTCCCAGTCATGTGAAATCCATAGATTAGGACCTAATTTATTTATTTAAATTGACTGATTTCCTTATATGAACCGTGACTCAGTAAAATTGTTGAAATTGTTGCATGTTATATTTTTTGTTCAGTGTTGATTATTTTTTGTTCAGTGCAGATTTTTTTTTGTGCAGTGCTGATGATTTTTTGTTCAATGCTGATGATTTTTTGTTCAGCGCTGATGATATTTTGTTCAGTGTTGATGATTCTGTGTTCAGTGCTGATGCTGCTTTTTTTTGCCTGCCTCTGTCCAAGCATGCAGGCCATGTCTATTGGCTGTCACCTCACAGCTACGATACAGCCGAGGCCAAAGACCTCCGCGTGTGTCACTGTCAATTACTCCATGGGCAAAGCGAGAAATCAAAGTGAGAACGCTGACCGCTTTCAAAGAGTAAACGTTGCAGGCACCTCCAGAAACTGAAAAAAATAAAGTGCATTTAGATGCGTCTCAGACTCTATTTGCCAAATCAAATTCCTACTAACACAAATTCTACACTTTAGGCTATTCGGTTGTTTTGTGATTCACTGCCAGAGACTGCTATTATTTCATCTCTTAAGTGGATTATTGCCCCTCTGTGCTTTGCCTTAAACTAAATGGACGATTAAGGATAATTGGAAGACACCTGTGACCTCTACATGGAATCAGATCAACAAGGCACGTGTCAAAGGTCATTATCGCGGCCACCAGACGAATGCCTCACTTACTGAACCAATGAAGAGGCAGCAGTGGGAGATGAAGAGCATTGTTAGCTTCATTAGAACTCTAGGTCTGAGAATCAGAGGCACTGTTGTTGACTTTGTGTTTTTCATTCCCCGACATTCATCAGATAGTTGTGATAGTGTGGACCGGAGTACATTGTGCTTGTTTTTGTACATGACTGCATCTGGACTGGATTCTTCTTCATGTTCTATACAACACCATGGCACATGTGCCTTTAACAGACCATCTCGGCAAACCTTTAGTAAAGACAGAATCATCCATAACAGTCATTGAGTGACGCTTGGATTGAAGTCTGGGGTGAGCAATAACATGACAAGGTGACAGTGAACACTCTTTGATCACCCTTCCCTTCTCTTCCTCCTGACCCAGCTAGCAGTACTACAGTACTTCCGGTGAAAAACATCCTGGCTCTAAGTAGACAGCCCTGGCCGTTGCAGAATGTTTGGTCTGTTGCAAAAACGTTTTTCAACGGTCTGCGACTAATTAATACACCCCAGTTGTACTTTATGTTGTTGATGTTCCTGCTGATCGCCACAGTAGAGTTCTATTCCAGTCGGTTAGGCCCATGATTCCTAGCTGTCTCCCTGTCAAAACAGTCCAAATATAGCGTGGAGCTCATCTGTACATGACAGTGCAGCGTAAGTGGGTGCCTTGGCACCTCAGGGGGGTCGAGTGAGGTAAGCATGCATGTGCTAGTGTGTATATGTGTCAGTGGGAGTGAGGAGGCGTATGTGTGTGAGAGTCAGGAAGTGTGTGTGTAAAGGAGGGGGGGGGGTCACAGCTCTGTTTCCTCTCTCCAGGTGTATGGCAGGCGTCCACCGGAGGTGAGCATCACCTCCCTAATTGGCTGCTCACGCTGAGACAAATTGCCTGTTGGATCATGAGGTGAAACCTCACTGGCTCTGGGAATGAAATGGGAGGGGGAGGGGATGCCACAGGTGGAGAGAAGATGGTGTGTTGGAGCTGTGCGTTGTGGGGGTTGGATCCACCTAGTGGCATTTTAGATCCACCTAGTGGCATCCAAAGACTTCAAAAAGCTACTTCAAAGCAGTCGTTAATAGTTTTTTTTTTACGACCCATTAAAGGTGCCTCCACTACTCTATCATCATACTATCATAAACTGAGACAGAGTTATGAGTCATTTAACGGTCAAGGTAATGACGAGAAAACATTTTCATTTGACAACGTTGGACTGTGCATACAACCGTACTTCATTCCTTGATTTAACAAGCACAGACCCGGGGTCATTTTATGATTATAATTATAACATCTTTGAGAAAGGCAATTAGAGATGCAGCAATATTTCATTCAGTGACAGTATCCCTGCATATGCTTCATCCTAACTGACTCCGGAGCTAACAAATTGCGTAGCTAGAGAAATACCTGCTATTTTGCACTAGTGTCCAATTACTGTGTATGTCGTCGTCACCACAAAATCAGCCATGATGCCTGTGTAGAAACTGTAATTACATTCTTCGATGTTACTTTCATGGGTGCATGCACCAATTATGATATGCGCCACGATACTGAATGGTTGTGATTGGGTGAAAAAAAATCCTCAATGGCTCGACACGTGACAGTATGATGGCAGTCTGTGTAATCAAAACAAACTGTGGCCCTTTTTTAACAAATTGTAAGAAATCAAAACACACTCTGGTTACTTGAAATGTTTGCAACACAGACAATGGTGTATTTTGCAGACAGATCCAGCATTTTCATTCCCGGGAATGAGATTGAGAGAGGAAGGTGATCTATATCCCATGTATCAATGAAGCAAGCCCCTGCCTGCGACTCTAATTTGACGAAGATGAAGTTTAAATGTGAAATGCATTCAGACTTGTTCTCTCTGCCTGCCAAACATGACAAAGCAGAATATAAATGAAGTTGGGAGATTCATTCATTATTTCATGAATAGATTATTGCCAACAGTAATTATGGAGCCAGAGATAATACTTGTCCTTGGCCGAAACCGTCCGAGTTTGGAACGAAGAGACTCAAAGTTTGGCTCTCAAATGCAATTAGTGCTTTCCCCAACTCATGTGAGGCAATTTATACAGTAAAAATAGATTTGTATGTACAGTGGAGGCAATTTACTGGAAGAAAATTATTGCTGTCTCAGACATAATGTGAAATTGGATAGCTCTAAACATCTTAGTGCAGTATACCGTATTGGTTTTGGACGTCATCATCATGTTGGCATTTTTCTTGTCCAACATAATGGGACAGACGTTGCTGGTTGTGCAAAAATAGTTTTAAATAAGTATGCTTGGTAATGGAAGGAACCAGGAGTCAGGCAGACATGGACATGCGGGGGCATTTTTCTTCCTACGGATGTGAGTGTTCTGTTTTAGAGTCATAGTGTCTAATTACACAACAGCGGTGTGTAGCTACAGTATCTTTTAGTGTTTGATCCCATCTGTGTCTACCTTGTATGGCTCGAACAACAGACCCACAGATGTATCCATATGTGTGTCTGTCAAACCAAGGTTCTTGTGACAGCCGATAACGGGATTTTGCACATCAACTGAAGCATAAAGGATCGGAAATGTATAGCTCTTTGAAGAACATCAAAACACACTATTTCAGACATGTAAATTGACTGATTTTATGGCTTTGTTTTACTCCATATTTGGTGGACTGAATTCAATTCAAACGCCACAATGCAATTGATATCCAGTAAATGTATTCAGATCTTCCCGGTTAAATCTATTAAAGGGGCAGTGCAGTCAAAAACGTGATTTTCCTGTGTTTTATATATATTTCCACACTGTGATGTTGGAATAATACTGTGAAATTGTGAAAATTATGATAATGCACTTTTAGTGTAAGAGCTGTTTGAGGTTTTTGGGGTGTTTTTTTTTTTTTAAGGCGGTATACGTTAATAGACCAATAACAAAGAGAGTTCCCCATCCTCTCTACCAATAACAGCTGGTTTTTGAGGTGACACATCCCTCCCATTAGGTTCCTCCAATTAGGCCCCTCTCTCAGACCACTTCCAGACAGTCCTAGCAAAAATTAATTTTCCTAAGTACCTATTTTTGATTATTTTTGACCATTTTTGTTGAAAACAATCACAGTAAGGTACTTAATTGTTACCCAGAAATGATTTGATATTGAGATAAAAACAGCTGCATTGGACCTTTTAACGTACAGATTGCCCTATTTATTTATGTGTTGTCTCATCATGTACAGTTCCTTCAGAAAGAATGGATTAAATTGAGATTTTGTGTCACTGATCTACACACAATACCAAATAATGTCACGGTCGAATTTTGTCGACTCAATAAGTGTTCAACCCCTTTGTTATGGCAAGCATAAATAAGTTCAGGAGAAAATGTGCTTAACAAGTTACATAATAAGTTGCATGGATTCACTCTGTGTGCAACAATAGTGGTTAATACGATTTTTGAATGACTACTCCATCTCCGTACCCCATAGATACAGTTAATTGTAAGGTCCCTCAGTCGAGCAGTGAATTTCAAGCACAGATTCAACCAGAAAGACCAAAGAAAAAAAAAAAAAGAAAAAAAAGAAAAAAAAAGACCAGGGAGGTTTTCCAATGCCTCACAAAGAAAATCACCTATTGGTAGATGGGTAAAAAAAAAGAAGTAGATACTGAATATCCCTTTGAGCATGGTGAAGTTATTGATTACACTTTGGATGGTGTATCAATACTCCCAGTCACTACAAAGATACAGGCGTCCTTCCGAACTCAGTTGCCGGAGAAGAGGGAAAACGCTCAGGGATTTCACCATGAGGCCAATGGTGATTTTAAAACAGTTATAGTTTAATGGCTGTGATAGGAGAAAACTGATAGATCAACAACATTGCAGTTACTCCACAATACTAACCTGCATGACAGAGTGAAATAAGGAAGCCTGTACAGCAAAAAATGTGGGAAAGAAAATATGTTTTTGTCCTGAATACAAAGCGTTATGTTTGGGGCAAATCCAACACAACACATCACTGAGTACCACTCTTCATATTTCCCAGCATGGTGGTGGCTGCATCATGTTATGGGTATGATTGTCATCGTCAAGGATTAGGCAGTTTTTTTGGATAAAAATAAACAGAATAGAGCTAAGCACAGACAAAATTCTAGAGGAAAACCTGGTTGTCTGCTTTCCAACAGACACTGGGAGATACATTAACCTTTCAGCAAGACAATAACCAAAAACATATTTACATCATTTAGCAGACGCTCTTATCCAGAGCGACTTACAGTTAGTGAATGCATACATATTTATTTTTTCATACTGGCCCACCGCAGGAATCGAACCCACAACCCTGGCATTGCAAACGCCATGCTCTAACAACTGAGCTACATCCCTGCTGGCCATTCCCTCCCCTACCCTGGACGACGCTGGGCCAATTGCGCGCCGCCCAATCTGTCTCCCGGTCACGGCCAGCTACGACAGAGCCTGGATTCGAACCAGGATCTCTAGTGGCACAGCTAGCACTGCGATGCAGTGCCTTAGACCACTGCGCCACTCGGGAGATATACACTGGAGGCCAGATATACACTGGAGTTGCTTACCAAGACGACATTGCATGTTCCTTAGTGGCTTAGTTACAGTTTTGACTTAAATCAGCTTGAAAATCTATGGCAAGACTTGAAAATGGCTGTCTAGCAATGATCAACAAGCAAGTTGACAGAGCTTGAATAATTTTTAAAAGAATAATGGTCAAATACTGAACAATATAGGTGTGCAAAGCTCTTAGAGTCTTACCCAGAAAGACTCACAGCTGTAATTGCTGCCAAAGGTGATTCTAACATGTATTGACTCAGGGGGTTGAATACTTATTTAATCAAGATATATTAGTGTTTTATTTTCCATACATTTAAAAAAAAGTATTAGTATTTTTCTTCCACTTTGAGATGACAGGTTATTTTGTGAAGATCGGTGACAAAAAAATGACAATTAAATCAATTTTAATCTCACTTTGTAACAGAACAAAATGTGGAAAAAGTCAAGGGGTGTGAATACTTTCTGAAGGCACTGTAAATGTTCGACATGTAAATAGTCCAGGTAGCCATGATTAGTTGTTCAGGAGTCTTATGGCTTGGGGGTAGAAGCTGTTAAGAAGCCTTTTGGACCTAGACTTGGCGCTCCGGTACCGCTTGCCATGCGGTAGCAGAGAGAACAGTCTATGACTAGGGTGGCTGGAGTCTTTCATAATTTTTTATAGAGGTCCTGGATGGCAGGAAGCTTGGCCCCAGTGATGTACTTGGCCCCCGCGTCCGACTCGTTGAAGAAAAAATCTTTGTCCAATACGAGGTGAGTAAACGCTGTCCTGATATCCAGAAGCTCTTTTTAGTCATAAGAGACGGTGGCAGAAACATTATGTACAGAATAAATTACAAATAATGCGAAAAAACACACATAATCAAGCCCTTGATTAGTATTGATTCCCACGGGGGGCCAGTATGAAAAATGTATGCACTCACTAATTGTAAGTCGCTCTGGATAAGAGAGTTTGCTAAATGACTAAAATGTCAATTGGATCACTAAAAAATACAACTTTGTCCCGTGTAGCTCAGTTGGTAGAGCATGGCGCTTGTAATGCCAGGGTTGTGGGTTCGATTCCCACGGGGGGCCAGTATGAATATGTATGCACTCTGGATAAGAGCGTCTGCTAAATGACTAAAACGTAAATGTAGAATACATCAAATAAGTGGGAGTACTATGGGAGAGGTTTAGGAAACCTTGTACTAGTCTATAGTCTACTGGAAGTGCTGCCCCCAGTGGAAAATCAAACAAAACTGTGGCCATTGCTCATACACTAATAATAATAATATGCCATTTAGCAGACGCTTTTATCCAAAGCGACTTACAGTCATGCGTGCATACATTTTTGTGTATGGGTGGTCCCGGGGATCGAACCCACTACCTTAGCGTTACAAGCGCCGTGCTCTACCAGCTGAGCTACAGAGGACCACACTATGCACAGAGGATTACATTCAGGGCCTAAAACTAACTTTTTTGTATACCAGCCACCGTGGCAGGTAGATTAAAAAAATCTACCAGCCACTACGATTTTCTACCAGTCCAAATATTTGTTTTTCCATAGTTTCACAAAAAAAAAAAAGGATTAGCATGCTTAGTAATGTTTCTAAAACAATAAATGGATTACTAGTAAGAAGTAATGTAGTATATTGCTCGATGACCTGAGTCTTTTAACCAAAATATCAGAGACAGAAATGTTCAGCCGCCCCTTTAAGGTTACCTGTGCCTGTGAGAATGTCACTGGTAGAGGCTGACAATGTCTCTTTTTGTTAGCAGAGGAAGCAAACTCAAACATTGAAAAGCACCCTGGCTTGTGAACAAAACAATGTAAATAGCCAAGAAACACGAGGACAAAGTCTCACTTTAGTAGACTTGAGTGAATTAGACAAGCTTTTATGCGCATTGCTTCTAAAAACAAATCTTTCACCATTTCACTCACAGTGCTCACAGACCCCCCAGACAGGCAGTGTTGCTGCGTGAGGTGGGATAGCTATAACGTTAGGATTCAGATTTCTTTGTGCATTACCAGATATGAAACAAAACTGCAGAAATACTTTGAAAACAGCTACTGCAGCATTCATTTTGCTATAAATCACAACTTTCACTTGTGCCCATACTTATTTTAGACCCTGATTACTGTATCTATCTCCCCAGGCCAGTTCATTATTTTGGACTAGCTCACCATCAATCAGCAAATGACTCACCCTGTGCTGCAGAATTGAGCGATTCAGTCCCTTATATGGTACGTACAGTAAAGGGCTCCATTCCAGCCAACACTTGGTATTGCGCATTGGGATCTTAGGCTTGTGTGCAGCTGCTCAGCCATGGAAAACCGTTCCATGAAGCTCCCGAAAAACAGTTGTGCTGAAGTTGCTTCCAGTGGCAGTTTGGAACTTGGTAGTGAGTGTTGCAACCGAGGACAGACGATTTCTACGTGCTACGTGCTTCAGCACTCGGCGGTCGTGTTCTGTGAGCTTGTGTGGCCTACCACTTCGCGGCTGAGCCCTTGTTGCACCTAGACGTTTCCACTTCACAATAACAGCATTTGCAGTTGACTGGGGCAGGTGTGTTCCTATTGGTCTAACTTATCATTGATTCAATAGTTGTGTGTTCCTATGGGTCTAACTTATCATTGATTCAAAAGTTGTGTGTTCCTATTGGCCTAACTTATCATTGATTCAATAGTTGTGTGTTCCTATGGGCCTAACTTATCATTGATTCAATAGTTGTGTGTTCCTATGGGTCTAACTTATCATTGATTTAATAGTTGTGTGTTCCTATGGGCCTAACTTATCATTGATTCAATAGTTGTGTGTTCCTATGGGCCTAACTTATCATTGATTCAATAGTTGTGTGTTCCTATGGGCCTAACTTATCATTGATTCAATAGTTTACGTGTTCCATGAGCTGAAGGGCTGGCCTATCAAAACACAGAGCACCTACAGTTAAATGGTCGGCATGGAGATGAATTGTAGGTTCCTTGATGTTGGCATATTTAGATCGTTCTCAGTCACACAATCGTAATAACATTCGGGAGCACAGGACCGTGTATGACACATTCCTCCATCTGATAACTGGAACGTTCTTCAGAGTGAGAGATCGTCTTCATACTCAGCTTCCTCTGTAACTTGCTAGAACTTTCTCTGTACCAAAACAACGGCAATCTCCCTCCAAACCAAAAGTGCCTCAGGGAAAAATCAAGTGGTGAAAAGGTGAACCTGTCCCCCGCAGCTTTAATCAAATACTCGGCCCACAGTGACCTTGATCCGGTCTTTTATCAGAGCTGTGATTCCGCTATCTCTGACTCACAGCAAAACACTGTTCCTCAGAGCAGGAGTTAACCTGGTGGCTTTGTAGCTTGCAGCCGGCTCTTTATTTAATAAGACAGGGGTGCTTTCATTGGCTCAATGTGATTGCCACCATCCCCAAACGGCTTCAACGTCACGGCCCAACCCTCCCCTGTAGACGGCTCTTTATCAGCCTCTGTCCTAATTAAGCACAACCAAAGCATTTGAAGGGCTCTGCCTTTCAGCCCCTTTTCATTTGATCATCCCTGTTAATGGTTTTATGTGAAACGCATGGAAGCCACAACTACTCATCTCTCCTATTCTTTTAAAATGTATGATATTTTAGGGTATAATTCCTCGGTGTCTTTGCTCTGTCTTTTGATAAATTCCAGACATTTGGCAATTAAGCTAATTGAATAGATTGGCAGCAAGCCTGTGTGACGGAGAGATATTAGTTTGAGCCACTTGAGCCATCTCCTTCCATTAATGTTAATAAGTATTAATGCCTGCATATGCTCTGCAACCTAGGGGGAGTGATCTGTGATTACAGGGCCTGATATCGACAGTCCAAGCCAAAATTGCTGACCGAGCCAGAAGTGGCTCAGGCCCCCGATTGACGCTCCTGGGATACTGTTACCAATCGATCCTCCATTTGTCCGGGTGCATCTCCGAATGTCATCACTTCTCGGAATTACCTGCCCCGAGGCAAGCACTTGTATACTAATCCATGTGATTTGAGAGCCTGGGACTTATGGCTCAGAGTCTCCAACAAGACATCATTAACTCCGACATCACTCACATTGGGACGTGATCCCTGAGTGGGATGAAGTGCTCCTTTTTGGGGAGCTTTGCAACACTTTCTCACTGTATTCCTATCTCTACTCTATTATTCATTGACCTTCACAGATACCTCCGTGTGTAACATCCTACTGTAGCCTTCAGTACAGCACATGTAACGCAATAGGCCCCAGGTCGCTCACATCAGCCAAAACAGTATGTGTCCTTTGAGCAGGAGCACTGCTTTCAGTGTTATTACAATACAAAGACTACACCTTCTCTAAGAATTGTGGAGATACAGTGCCTTTAGAAAGTATTTATACTTATTCCGCATTTTGTTGTGTTACAGCCTGAATTTGCCCATCTACACACAATACCCCATAATGGCAAAATGAAAACATGTTTTTAGAAATGTTTGCAAATGTATTGAAAATGAAATACAGAAATATCTAATTAACATAAGTATTCACACCCCTTTGCTAAGTATTGACATCAATTTGCATTCCAAATTGAGCTCAGGTTCATCCAATTTCCTTTGATCATCCTTGAGATGTCACTAGGAATTGGAGTCTACCTGTGGCCAATTCACGTTTGGACATGATTTAGAAAGAAACACACCTGTCTATATAAGGTACCACAGTTGACAGTGCATGTCAGAGCAGAAACTATACCAGGAAGTCTGAGGAACTGTCTGTAGATCTCTGAGACTGTGATGAGGCATATATCTGGGTATAAAACCATTTCTAGAGTGTTGAAAGTTTCCAAGAGCACATTCGTCTCCATCATTGGCCTAGAGCTGGCCGTCCGACCAAAACTGAGCAACCGGGCAAGAAGGACCTTGGTCAGGGAGTTGACCAAGAACCCAATGACCACTCTGACAGAACTACAGAATTCCTTGGCTTTAGATTAGAGAGAACCTGCCAGAAGGACAACAGTCTCTACAGCACTTCACCAATCTGGCAATCTGGGCTTTATGGGAGAGTGGCCAAATGGAAGCCACTCCTGAGAAAAAGGCACAGCTCATCACATGTCTAGCACCATCCCTGCTCAGAAGCATGGTCGTGGCAGCATCATGCTACGGGATGCTTTTCAGTGGAAGGGACTGGGGAACTGGTAAGGATAGAGCGAACAATGAATGGAGCCAAATACAGGAAAATCCTTGATGAGAACCTGCTTCAGAATGCCAACGACCTTAGAATGGGGTGAAGATTTACATTCCAACAGGACAATGATCCCAAGCATACAGCCAAAGCAACGCTGGAAAAGGCATCAGAACAAGAAATCTGTGGAAAGACTTGAAGATTGCTGATCACTGCCGCTCCCCATCTAACTTAACAGAGCTTGAGAAAATCTGCAAGGAAGAATAGGAGAAAATCCCCAAATCTAGATGTGTGAAGCTGATACAGACATACCCAAGATGACTCAAAGCTCTAATCGCCGCCAAAGGTGCTTCTACACTGAACAAAAATATAAACGCAACATGTAAAGTGTTGGTCCCATGTTTCATGAGCTGAAAAAAAAAATCCCAGAAATTGTCCATACGCACAAAAAGCTTATTTCTCTCACATTTTTTGCCACTAATTTGTTTACATCCCTGTTAGTGAGCATTTCTCCTTTGCCAAGATAATACATCCACCTGACAGGTGTGGCATATCAAGAAGCTGATTAAACAGCATGATCATTACACAGGTGCACTTTGAGCTGGTGACAATAAAACGCAATTTTAAAATGTGCAGTTTTGTCACACAACACAATGCCACAGATGTCACAAGTTTTGAGGGAGCGTGCAATTGGCATGCTGACTGCAGGAATCTCCACCTGCTGTTGCTAGAGAATGTAATGTTAATTTCTCTACCATAAGCTGGCTCCGATGTCGTTTTAGAGAATTTGGCATTGTGTCCAACCGGCCGTCACAACCGCAGACCACGTGTATCCACGCCAGCCCAGAACCTCCACATCTGGCTTCTTCACCTGCGGGATCGTCTGAGTGGGGGTGCTGAAGAGTATTTCTGTCTGTAATTAAGCCCTTTTATTGGGAAAAACTCATTCTGATTGGCTGGGCCAGGCTGCCAAGTGGGTGGGCCTATGCCCTCCCAGGCCCACCCACGGCTACACCCCTGCCCAGTCATGTGAAACCCATAGATTAAGGCCTAATTTATTTATTTCAATTGGCTGATTTCTTTATATGAACTGTAACTCAGTCACATTTTTGAAATTGTTGCATGTTGCGTTTATATTTTTTGTTCCGTATACAAAGTATTGACTCAGGGGTGTGAATACTTACGTGAATTAGATATTTCTGTATTTCATTTTCAATACATTTGCTAAAAGTTTGTCATTATGAGGGTATTGTAGATGGGCAAGATAAAAATGAATGTAATCTATTTTGAATTCGGGTTGTAACACAACATGTGTTGTAAGTCAAGGCTGAAGGCACTGTCTCTTAGTTTAAATATAAATTGATGTGAAATTATTCCATTGCTGAGCCACTAACTCCAATCACAGAATACAATCACTTTCTGTTATTGCTCTGTGTATGGAATTTTAATTGCATCATTCCCTCATTACTATTTTCCCATAACAATATCTGGATCTCTCTTGAATTGAAACTGTTTGCAAAGGTGTCTCTTCGTACCATTGTGTAAATAGTTCAAGACAGAGCCTTCAAAGGTGAAAACTCAGTGGACCAAATAGCAACAGCGATGAACAATCTAAAAAGAGGTGGGCATGAAAATGAGCATGAGTTTTGAACCAAAAGGTATACATGTGGGTAGAGTTAATGGCGTAGCCATTTAATTAGCTGTTCAGGAGTCTTATGGCTTGGGGGTAGAAGGGGTTAAGAATCATTTTGGATCTAGACTTGGTGCTCCGGTACCGCTTGCCGTGCGGTAGCATAGAGAACAGTCTATGGTGGCTGGAGTCTGACAATTTTTTTAGGGCCTTCCTCTGAAACCGCCTGGTATAGAGGTCCTGGATGGCAGGAAGCTTGGCCCCAGTGATGTACTGGGCCGTACGCACTACCAGGCAGTGATGCAACCAGTCAGGATGCTCTCGATGGTGCAGCTGTATAACTTTTTGAGGTTCTGAAGACCCATGCCAAATCTTTTCAGTCTCCTGAGGGGGAATAGGCTTTGTCGTGCCCTCTTCACGACTGTCTTGGTGTGTTTGGACCATGATAGTTTGTTGGTGATGTGGACACCAAGGAACTTGAAGCTCTCAACCTGTTCCACTACAGCCCAGTCGATGAGAATGGGGGCGTGCTCAGTCCTCTTTTCTTTCCTGTAGTCCACAATCATCTCCTTTGTCTTGATCACGTTGAGGGAGAGGTTGTTATTTATTTTTATTTTTATTTTTTGTCATTTAGCAAACGCTCTTATCCAGAGCGACTTACAGGAGCAATTAGGGTTAAGTGCCTTGCTCAAGGGCACATCGACAGATTTTTCACCTAGTCGGCTCGGGGATTAGAACCAGCGACCTTTCGGTTACTGGCACAACGCTCTTACCCACTAAGCTACCTGGCACCACACGGCCAGGTCTCTGACCTCCTCCCTATAGGCTGTCTCATCGCTGTCGGTGATCAGGCCTACCATGGTTGTGTTGTCGGCAAACTTAATGATGGTGTTGGAGTCGTGCCTGGCCATGCAGTCATGGGTGAACAGGGAGTACATGAGGGGACTGAGCACGCACCCCTGAGGGGCCCCCGTGTTGAGGATCAGAGTGGCAGATGTGTTGTTACCTACCCTTACCACCTGGGGGCGGCCTGTCAGGAAGTCCAGGATCCAGTTGCAGAGGGATGTGTTTAGTCCCAGGGTCCTTAGCTTAGTGATGAGCTTTGAGGGCACTATGGTGTTGAACGCTGAGCTGTAGTCAATGAATAGCATTCTCACGTAGATGCTCCTCTTATCCAGGTGGGAAAGGGGAGTGTAGAGTGCAATAGAGATTGCATCATCTGTGGATCTGTTGGGGCGGTATGTGAATTGGAGTGGGTCTAGGGTTTCTGGAATTATGGTGTTGATGTGAGCCATGACCAGCCTTTCAAAGCACTTCATGGCTACAGACGTGAGTGCTACGGGTCTGTAGTCATTTAGGCAGGTTACCTTAGTGTCCTTGGGCACGGGGACTATGGTGCTTGAAACATGTTGGTATTACAGACTCAGACAGGGAGAGGTTGAAGATGTCAGTGAAGACACTTGGAAGTTGGTCAGCGCATGCTCGGAGTACACGTCCTGGTAATCCATCTTGTGAATGTTGACCTGTTTAAATGTCTTACTCACATCTGCTACGGAGAGCATGATCACACAGTCGTCCGGAACGGTTGATGCTCTCATGCATGCTTCAGTGTTGCATAGAAGTAATTTATCTAGTGTCACTGGGCCTCCCGCTGTTTCACCTGATATGTCTAACTCCACAATGGCTGACCTATTTACTTTCCTATTGTTAGATGGTGGAAACTCCCATGACCTCGAGTTGGTGCATTTACTATGGGCTATTATGCTGATAGCGAGTGTCATGGGAGCGAGGGAGAACACAGCCACAATAGAGATAATTTGGCACAGAGGTAGAAGGGCTTGATCAATCAAAAATAAATCAACCTAAAAGCGGCTTTAGGTAGACAGTGTTATTATACCAGCTATAATCAAAGACAGTTAGGATCATGGGCTTGAATAGCGAAGTCGGAAAGTGATATCTGAAACGGTCTCATGGACGTATTTGTCGCTAACGTTGGAGTTCAACTTAGTTTTCAGGCTTATTGCAATTATGTGATATCACTGTCGCTTATTGGTTTAAACCTCAAATGACTCAAACCAATCAGCATCAACCTGTATCTGTAGGACAGAAGGGCTGCATCTCAATAGTTTAAAGTGGCTTTTTCTCCCTGTCTCCTCTGCACTGATCTTTTGACAGAAGCAATATGGTAGATGGATGGCTACTTGAAGTTGTCTAACTTGCCCAGTTCTATCACAGCAGCTCTAAATGAAGTTCTTAAAACTGCATTGTTGGTTAATGGCTTGTAAGCATTTCACTGTAAGGTCTACCTACACCTGTTGTATTCGGCGCATTTAGGCAAATACAATTTGATTTGATTTGATGGCCCATTCAAAATGAAAAGTAATTTCACATGTCGCCTAGCCCATAGGACTGTATGTTTTGATAAGGTTTGTATCACAACTAAAGTGGCCTAATACTGTAACTCTAAGTGTGGCCTATAAGGTCTGGAACAGGGTTAGAGAGCCCATAGCCTACAGAGACACCTGGGACAGGGTTAGAGAGCCCATAGCCTACAGAGACACCTGGGACAGGGTTAGAGAGCCCATAGCCTACAGAGACACCTGGGACAGGGTTAGAGAGCCCATAGCCTACAGAGACACCTGGGACAGGGTTAGAGAGCCCATAGCCTACAGAGACACCTGGGACAGGGTTAGAGAGCCCATAGCCTACAGAGACACCTGGGACAGGGTTAGAGAGCCCATAGCCTACAGAGACACCTGGGACAGGGTTAGAGAGCCCATAGCCTACAGAGACACCTGGGACAGGGTTAGAGAGCCCATAGCCTACATGTGTTCATATAAGCCCAGTCATTGTACAATCGCGTGTGAAAACAGAGTTTTGACTGGCCACTATTTAGAAGAGGTTCCAAGATTTCTTGGGTTGCTATTTTTATTGCTCAATTCTTAACCCAATGAGTCCCACCGCGACGCCTTTTAAACATTGTGTGTTTGAGCAACAGTCTTCTGGGTTGTACCATTGGATTCATCTATTTCTTCTTCATCCACCGTTAGTCTGTGTGATTAACGGGGGCTGAGCTAGAGTGGTGCTTGTGAGACAAGGGCGGATACCCGAAGGAGCCCGGGGCAGGGTCTTTTTACAAAAACGTCTGTAGAGTCCGAATGGTTTGAGCTACAAACTATTAAAAGCTATCTACGAAAAGCTGAGACTCCTACGAACATGCACATGTATCGCTCTATGACACTCACAAGCTACACAAGAGTCGCTTCTACATAGAAGATCACAGGAAATCCAAGGACTTAGTGTCTATAATAAGGTCACATAGTTGCTGTCACAAACTCCACACAGTTGTCACTGAGTAGTTGGATATTCATTTCCCACTGAGCAAACCATTTCTGTACTTACAGCATTCATATAAATTCATTTTTATCAGTTTCTTGCTTTGGCTGACCTTTTTTTTTTTTATTGACATTTGTCTTTAAAACTCATTAATGCAACTGTTTATGTCAAATTGTTTTGTATTCTACTTGTAGAACTGGTTGTCCTGAAAATAAAATGGTAAAACACTTCATTGTGAGGCTATATACAGTATTAGGGCTGGACATGCAGATAAATGAAAAGCCCCTTTTTTTCTGGGGTCTCAGGACTGATAGGGTTAAAGTTAAGCACATTAATCTGCTTTACAACTGGTTTAGCCTACCTGGCATATTAAAAAACGTAACCGCGGGAAGCACTTCCTCCATTCACTATTCGAGTGCAGGCTACGGATGTTTTTGTTTTGTTTTTGTGGGCCATTCTGAAATCAAAAATCATTCCACACATAGATTAGGCTATATGTAAAAGACCAGATTACATTTAGAATAGTCTGTTGGGTGAGAATATTATAAAGTCCTTGTCAAATTGTGAATGAGAGACTGATGAAGTGTGTGCAGCCTGAGCATGAAACAGAGCAGAGCTCATACATGCCTTTCATGCAACATTTTTCAAAATCATCATTTTTACGCTGCTGCTACTCTGTTAAGTATTTATGCATAGTCACTTTAACTCTACCCACATGTACATATTACCTCAACTACCTCAACTAGCCGGTGCCCCCGCACATTGACTCTGCAACGGTACCCCCCTGTATATATAGCCTCCCTACTGTTATTTTATTTTACTTCTGCTCTTTTTTTTCTCAACACTTTTTTTGTTGTTGTTTTATTTTTACTTTTTTTGTTTAAAATAAATGCACTGTTGGTTAAGGGCTGTAAGTAAGCATTTCACTGTAATGTCTGCACCTGTTGTATTCGGCGCATGTGACCAATAACATTTGATTTGATTTGATTTGATTAGAGTCGCATCATGCAGCCTTAGAATGTATTAGTAATCAAAACATATAGCCTAAAGGTTTGTATCACAACTAAAGTCGCATAAATAAGTATGTAAAACATCTCAACACAGAATAGCCGCATGTGCGACATCCCTCGGAAATCATTTTATTCAGCTATGTTCAATTGTATTCTTCTTACTATAAAAATAATATAAAATAATGCAACAGGAACTATAAGCAAATCTTGTCTGCTAAATTTACTAGTGTATATAGCATAGCCAGATCAGGGCCTAACATAAGGACGACTCAGAATATGCTATTCTGTTCTTCCGAAATAGGCTACGTCACAATGTTTCTTTAGATCTGCTTAAAATAAATAATGGACTTATTGTGATTGTGTAGCCCAGGGGTAGGGAACCCCGGTCCTGATTGTGTAGCCCAGGGGTAGGGAACCCCGGTCCTGGAGTGTAGCCCAGGGGTAGGGAACCCCGGTCCTGATTGTGTAGCCCAGGGGTAGGGAACCCCGGCCTGGAGTGCCGCATGTTTTTTAAATTTAGTTGAATTTAGTCAATCACTGAGCTGATCAATTAGCTCGGTTGGTCAGGTGTGGTGCCTAGTTGGAACAAAATCCTGCACTACCTGTGGCGCTCCAGGAACAGAGTTACCTTGTAAGCTATATTAAAATGGATTTATTAGACTTTATAAAATGTAGATGTTCCAAAGATCCGCATCGGCGGCTTGTAGGCTATGCGTGGAAGCCCAGAGATGCTAAAAGTGTTTATGTTAATTAACGGTCAATTGCCTTTGCATGGCAGTTACCAGCTGACAAAATGTCATGACTGCCACTGCCCTAGCTCCACAGCCCTAGCTCCACTTCCCTAGCTCCACTGCCCTAGCTCCACTGCCCTAGCTCCACTGCCCTAGCTCCACTGCCCTAGCTCCACTGCCCTAGCTCCACTGCCCTAGCTCCACAGCTGCCTTGGTGCACTCAAACTCACTCCCCCTCCTCTTACCTCCACAGCTGCCTTGGCGCGCTCAAACTCTTCCTCCAGGGACTGGTTTCTGGACAGGAGGGCACCGCCACCGAACCGCTCTTTACTCAAACGGCCCTGTCACACACACACACACACACACACACACACACACACACACACACACACACAGCCAGGCGAAGGGGAGGAGACAGACAGACAGAGGGGTGCAGGGTCAGCCATCTCTGCCTTCCCCGGGAGGGGCAAATATTTCTGCCTCGGCAAAGCCTTTGACATGCTCATAACCTTGAAATATGCTGATGGTAGCTTTGTTATAGCATCTGCCTTGCGCTGCTTTTGAAAATAAGTTTGCATTTATACGTGTGTTGTACATTGTGTGCATATATACATGTTCTGTGACTGCACAACATATGTAGCAAAACTGGTACCAAATATTCATTGTGCTGAAATAGCGTAATGTGTTTTGATGCAGTTTATTATTAGAGTTACTGGCAATGTCTGTAGCCTAACGCTAGGGAATCAATTATGGAGGCCAAGGAATTAAAATGAAGTACATGTTCCATACGGGGAGCCATTTTGTAGCTCTCAGGTAGAACGCAAGTCAGTCGCCTCCCACTGCCACAGCTGCCTGGTTGTCACATTCTGATGACTAATCTGTTCCGTAAGACCTCGTGTCAGCTCAGCCATTACCTGTAACATTACATTTTCCATTTCCATAGCTGGCCATTAGAAAGACACGATTTATGCGAGGTCTAATTGAAGTTGGCTTATCTAGATATTAATGGCCTCCAGAGAATTAGCTTCCCCCAGCTTAATGTTGCTGACTACGTCAAGCTATTTAAAAGGGTAAAAATTGAAAAAACATTCAGTGTCGAAAGTTTATTTTCCAACTTTCCAGGCAGTTCCACATGCTGTTGTACGCAATATGTCAAGACGCAGTGGTACAGAAAAGCTGTAGGGAGGTGTGAAGGATTTTAGTCGGTTTTAGTCTTTTTTCACATATAGCCAAGTTATCATTACTCATTGTATCTATTCCTTGTATTATTATTGTTCTATTTTTCTCTCTGCGTTATTTGGAAGGGGCCGTAAGTAAGCATTTCACTGTTAGTTTACGAAACACCTGTTGTTTATGAAGCATGTGACAAATAAAATGTTATTTAATTTTGATTTGACATCATTTCTCTCTTAACATAGTGCGTGACCACGTGCCAAGTAAAGGAAACCACCTGCCAAGTACAGGAAACCACCAGCCAAGTACAATAAACCAACTGCCAAGTACAGGAAACCACCTGCCAAGTAAAGGAAACCAAAGCCGCTGTTTACAGTATCGCTGTCGGTGACAAACAATGGTTCCCCTGGGGTGAAACAAATCTAGCATTTGTTTGCGTATAACTTCCCATCTTCTGTGGCCATCATTAAACCGAAATCTATTATTTAGAGGTTGCTTAGCTGGTCTCTGTTAGATACACTGTGGGCTTGAACGGGATCAGGGTAAGGCTACTGAATTACTCATGATCTATTCATGTAATAATGTCCGGATAGTAACAGGACACCCAGGCTAACCTGTATAGAGACCACGGGCACTGAGGAGGGAAGCGCTCAACATTTGGACCTCAGAGCACCACAAAGGAACAATTTCAAAAGCCAACATGGCTCCCTCTTGGTTGAACTACTTTTGTCATCCAAAAGGTTACCCTTGTTGCGGAACCGTCAACACATACAGTTGAAGTCGGAGGTTTACACCTTAGCCAAATACATTTAAACTCAGTTTTTCACAATTCCTGACATTTAATCCTAGTAAAAATTCCTTGTTTTAGGTCAGTTAGGATCACCACTTTATTTTAAGAATGTGAAATGTCAGAATAATAGTAGAGAGAATGATTTATTTCAGCTTTTACTTCTTTCAACACATTCCCAGTGGGTCAGAAGTTTACATACACTCAATTAGTATTTGGTAGCATTGACTTTAAATTGTTTAACTTGGGTCAAACATTTCGGGTAGCCTTCCACAAGCTTCCCACAATAAGTTGGGTGAATTTTGGCCCATTCCTCCTGACAGAGCTGGTGTAACTTGAGTCAGGTTTGTAGGCCTCCTTGCTTGCACATACTTTTTCCGTTCTGCCCACAAATGTTCTATAGGATTGAGGTCAGGGCTTTGTGATGGCCACTCCAATACCTTGACTTTGTTGTCCTTAAGCCATTTTGCCACAACTTTAGAAGTATGCTTGGGGTCATTGTCCATTTGGAAGACCCATTTGCGACCAAGCTTTAACTTCCTGACTGATGTCTTGAGATGTTGCTTCAATATATCCACATAATTTTCCTTCCTCATGATGCCATCTATTTTGTGAAGTGCACCAGTCCCTCCTGCAGCAAATCAAATCAAATGTTATTTGCCACATGCGCTGAATACAACAGGTGTAGACATTACAGTGAAATGCTTACTTACAGCCCTTAACCAACAATGCATTTATTTTTTAATAAAAAAGTAAAATAAAACAACAAAAGAAGTGTTGAGAAAAAAAGAGCAGAAGTAAAATAAAATAACAGTAGGGAGGCTATATACAGGGGGTACCGGTACAGAGTCAATGTGAAATAACAGTAGGGAGGCTATATACAGGGGGTACCGGTACAGAGTCAATGTGAAATAACAGTAGGGAGGCTATATACAGGGGGTACCGGTAAAGAGTCAATGTGAAATAACAGTAGGGAGGCTATATACAGGGGGTACCGGTACAGAGTCAAATGTGAAATAACAGTAGGGAGGCTATATACAGGGGGTACCGGTAAAGAGTCAATGTGAAATAACAGTAGGGAGGCTATATACAGGGGGGTACCAGTGCAGAGTCAATGTGCGGGGGCACCGGCTAGTTGAGGTAGTTGAGGTAATATGTACATGTGGGTAGAGTTAAAGTGACTATGCATAAATAATAAACAGAGTAGCAGCAGCGTAAAAAGATGGGGTGGGGGTGGGGGGGGCAGTGCAAATAGTCCGGGTAGCCATGATTAGCTGTTCAGGAGTCTTATGGCTTGGGGGTAGAATCTGTTGAGAAGCCTTTTGGACATAGACTTGGCGCTCCGGTACCGCTTGGCGCTCCGGTACCGCTTACCGTCTTTGACCATTTTGAGGGCCTTCCTCTGACACCGCCTGGCATAGAGGTCCTGGATGGCAGGAAGCTTGGCCCCAGTGATGTACTGGGCCGTACGCACTACCCTCTGTACTGGCTTGCGGTCGGAGGCCGAGTGGTTGCCATAACAGGCGGTGATGCAACCAGTCAGGATGCTCTCGATGGTGCAGCTGTATAACTTTTTGAGGATCTGAGGACCCATGCCAAATCTTTTCAGTCTCCTGAGGGGGAATAGGCTTTGTCGTGCCCTCTTTACAACTGTCTTGGTGTGTTTGGACCATGAAAGTTTGTTGGTGATGTGGACACCAAGGAACTTGAAGCTCTCAACCTGTTCCACTACAGCCCCGTCGATGAGAATGTGGGGCGTGCTCAGTCCTCTTTTTTTTCCTGTGGTCCACAATCATCTCCTTTGTCTTGGTCACATTGAGGGAGAGGTTGTTATCTTGGCACCACACGGCACCTACTCCTCCCTATAGGCTGTCTCATCGTTGTCGGTGATCAGGCCTACCACTGTTGTGTCATCTGCAAACTTAATGATGGTGTTGGAGTCGTGCCTGGCCATGCAGTCATGGGTGAACAGGGAGTACAGGAGGGGACTGAGCACGCACCCCTGAGGGGCCCCCGTGTTGAGGATCAGAGTGGCAGATGTGTTGTTATCTACCCTTACCACCTGGGGGCGGCCCGTCAGGAAGTCCATGATCCAGTTGCAGAGGGAGTTGTTTAGTCCCAGGATCCTTAGCTTAGTGATGAGCTTTGAGGGCACTATGGTGTTGAATGCTGAGCTGTAGTCAATGAATAGCATTCTCACGTAGGTGTTCCTCTTGTCCAGGTGGTTAAGGGCAGTGTGGAGTGCAATAGAGATTGCATCATCTGTGGATCTGCTGGGGCGGTATGCAAATTGGAGTGGGTTTAGGGTTTCTGGGATAATGGTGTTGATGTGAGCCATGACCAGCCTTTCAAAGCACTTCATGGCTACAGACGTCAGTGCTACGGGTCGGTAGTCATTTAGGCAGGTTATCTTAGTGTCCTTGGGCACGGGGACTATGGTGGTCTGCTTTAAACATGTTGGTATTACAGACTCAGTCAGGGACATGTTGAAAATGTCAGTGAAGACACTTGCCAGTTGGTCAGCACATGCTCGGAGTACACGTCCTGGTAATCCATCTGGCCCCGCGGCCTTGTGAATGTTGACCTGCTTAAAAGTCTTACTCACATCGGCTACGGAAAGCATGATCACATAGTCATCCGGAACAGCTGGTGCTCTCATGCATGCTTCAGTGTTGCTTGCCTCAAAGCGAGCATAGAAGTGGTTTCGCTCGTCTGGTAGTCTTGTGTCACTGGGCAGCTCGCGGCTGTGCTTCCCTTTGTAGTCTGTAATAGTTTTCAAGCCTTGCCACATCTGACGAGCATCAGAGCCGGTGTAGTACGATTCAATCTTAGTCCTGTATTGACTATTTGCCTGTTTGATGGTTCATCGGAGGGCATAGCGGGATTTCTTATAAGTGTCCGGGTTAGAGTCCCGCTCCTTGAAAGCGGCAGCTCTACCCTTTAGCTCAGTGCGGATGTTGCCTGTAATCCATGGCTTCTGGTTGGGGTATGTACGTATGGTCACTGTGGGGACAACATCATCGATGCACTTATTGATGAAGCCAGTGACTGATGTGGTGTCCTCCTCAATGCTATCTGAAGAATCCCGGAACATGTTCCAGTCTGTGCTAGCAAAACAGTCCTGTAGCTTAGCATCTGCGTCATCTGACCACTTCCTTATTAACCGAGTCACTGGTGCTTCCTGCTTTAGTTTTTGTTTATAAGCAGGAATGAGGAGGATAGAGTTATGGTCAGATTTTCCAAATGGAGGGCGAGGGAGTGCTTTGTATGCGTCTCTGTGTGTGGAGTAAAGGTGGTCTAGAGTTTTTTTTCCTCTGGTTGCACATTTAACATGCGGGTAGAAATTAGGTAGAACGGATTTAAGTTTCCCTGCATTAAAGTCCCCGGCCACTAGGAGCGCTGCCTCTGGCTGAGCGTTTTCCTGTTTACTTATGGCCTTATACAGCTCATTGAGTGCAATCTTAATGCCAGCATTGGTTTGTGGTGGTAAATAGACAGCTATGAAAAATACAGATGAAAACTCTCTTGGTAAATAGTGTGGTCTACAGCTTATCATAAGATACTCTACCTCTGGCGAGCAAAACCTTGAGAGTTCCTTAGTATTTGATTTTGTGCACAAGCTGTTGTTTACAAATACACACAGACCGCCACCCCTTGTCTTACCGGAGTCAGCCATTCTATCCTGCCGATGTAGCGTATATCCCGTCAGCTGTATGTTGTCCATGTCGTCGTTCAGCCACGACTCGGTGAAACATAAGATATTACAGTTTTTAATGTCCCGTTGGTAGGATAACTGTAATCTTAGGTAATCTCATTTATTTTCGAATGATTGAACATTGGCTAATAGGATTGATGGAAGAGGCAGTTTACTCGCTCTCCGTCGGATCCTTACAAGGCACCCCGACCTACGTCCACAATATCTCCGTCTCTTTCTCCTGCGAATGACAGGGATTTGGGCCTTGTGTCTGTAGGATATCCTTCGCGTCCGACTCGTTGAAGAAAAAAATCTTTGTCCAATACGACAAAGATGCACACATGACTGTAAGTCGCTTTGGATAAAAGCGTCTGCTAAATGGCATATTATTATTATTATTATTATTATTATTATTATTATACGAGGTGAGTAATCGCTGTCCTGATATCCAGAAGCTCTTTTTGGTTATAATAGACGATGGCAGAAACATTATGTACAGAATAAATTACAAATAACGCGAAAAAACACACATAATAGTACAATTGGTTAGAAGGCTGTAAAACGGCAGCCATCTTATCCGGCGCCATCTCTCTCAGGAAAGACCGCTTAGCATGATGCACCCCCACAGCATGATGCTGCCACCCCGTGCTTCACGGTTGGGATGGTGTTCTTCGGCTTGCAAGCAACCCCCTTTTTCCTCCAAACATAAGCGGCCTTTCAGGTTATGTCAATATAGGACTCGTTTTACTGTGGATATAGATAATTTTGTACCTGTTTCCTCCAGCATCTTTACAAGGTCCTTTGCTGTTGTTCTAGGATTGATTTGCACTTTTCGCACCAAAGTACGTTCATCTCTAGGAGACAGAACGCGTCTCCTTCCTGAGCGGTATGACGGCTGCGTGGTCCCATAGTGTTTATAATTGCGTACTATTTTTTGTACAGATGAACGTGGTACCTTCAGGCGTTTGGAAATTGCTCCCAAGGATGAACCAGACTTGTGGAGGTCTACAACATTTTTTCTGAGGTCTTGGCTGATTTCTTTTGATTTTCCCATGATGTCAAGCAAAGAGGCACTGAGTTTGAAGGTAGGCCTTGAAATACATCCACAGGTACACCTCCAATTGTCTCAAATGATGTCAATTCTAAAGCCATGACATCATTTTCTGGAATTTTCCAAGCTGTTTAAAGGCACAGTCAACTTAGTGTATGTAAACTTCTGACCCACTGGAATTGTGATACAGTGAATTATAAGTGAAATAATCTGTCTGTAAACAATTGTTGGAAAAATTACTTGTGTCATGCACAAAGTAGATGTCCTAACTGACTTGCCAAAACTATAGTTTGTTAACAAGACATTTGTGGAGTGGTTGAAAAACAAGTTGTAATGACTCCAACCTAAGTGTATGTAAACTTCCGACTTCTGTTTTTTTTCTTCCATCACGAATTGGATTCTGTTGTAATGTTGTCTGCTCGGTGCAAATGTCTTTTGATATCATAGGAAAGGATGCATAGAGGGGCTTACATGTCTTCCACTAATATACTGTCTGTTGAGCTGTAATGGAAGAATATGAGGTGTTAGCACAAAATGTCACATCACAGGGATCCAGTACAGTGACTGGAATTATGGTTTGCATGCGTCCCAATTAGGGTTGCAAAGCCAGGGCATGTTACCGGTGACTTTAGAAATGTACCAGTAAACTACTAGAATTTTTGAAACTTTCAAGGATTTTAAGTAATTTTCATAACATGTCAAAAATACAAAAATAATAAAATAAGCTGTTTTAAATATAAAAAATATAATGACAAAGGTGTAAAACATTATCCTCAATATAACCCATCAACTTAGTGAATACTATTATATTTTTTACATGCTTTTATTTGTTTTATTATGTCATATGTTTGTTGTAAATGTCATGGTGCTGAACTGGTGGCAGTTGTGAAAAAATGTAATAGTTGGAAGAGTTGCAGAGTTAATTGCAAATGATGTCATTGTTGATTCAAATATTTGTTCATTAATTAGGCTATTTTCTCTTAAACCATATGGTTCTACCCACCAGAAACTCATGAATAATACACAGATATAAATATTTAGAAAAAACTATAAAAGTACATTTCCTGAAGAAAATGTGGTGTGCTTGCTAGCTTGTTTTAAAGTACTTATGGTTGTGAAATAAGTTATAGTATCAGTAGTGACTGCAATAGTAATGGTGGTGACTGGTTATAGTTGAAAAAGTAGGTACATGGAAAGATTGATTGATTGGTTGATCGGTTAATTAGATAGGATAAGACAGGATAGCCTGAACATGTGAAAGTTGGTTTGGTGTATCTAGTTACTGTTGGTGAGTTATGTTATGCACATTTGTGCACATTTACACTACCAGTCAAAAGTTTTAGGACACCTACTCATTCAAGGGTTTTTCTTTATTTTTAATATTTTCTACATTGTAGAATAATAGTGAAGACATCAAAACTATGAAATAACACTTATGGAATCATGTAGTAACCAAAAAAGTGTTAAACAAATTTTATATTTGAGATTCTTCAAATGCCTTGATGACAGCTTTGCACTCTCTTGGCATTCTCTCAACCAGCTTCACCTGGAATGCTTTTCCAACAGTCTTGAAGGAGTTCCCACATATGCTGAGCACTTGTTGGCTGCTTTTCCTTCACTCTGTGGTCCGACTCATCCCAAACCATCTCAATTTGATTGAGGTCGGGGGATTGTGGAGGCCAGGTCATTACATTTTAGTCATTTAGCAGACGCTCTTATCCAGAGCGACTTACAGGAGCAATTAGGGTTACGTGCCTTGCTTAAGTGCACATCGACAGATTTTTCACCTAGTGGGCTCGGGGATTAGAACCAGTGACCTTTTGGTTACTGGCACAACGCTCTTACCCACTAAGCTACCTGCCGCCCGTCATCTGATGCAGCACTCCATCACTCTCCTTCTTGGTCAAATAGCCCTTACACAGCCTGGAGGTGTGTTGGGTCATTGTCCTGTTGAAAATCAAATGATAGTCCCACTAAGCTTAAACCAGATGGGATGGCGTATCGCTGCAGAATGCTGTGGTATCCATGCTGGTGAAGTGTGCCTTGAATTCTAAATAAATCCCAGACAGTGTCACCAGCAAAGCACCCCCACACCATAACACCTCCTCCTCCATGCTTTACGGTGGGAAATACACATGCGGAGATCATCCGTTCACCCACACGCGTCTCACAAAGACATGGCGGTTGGAACCAAAAAGCTCCAATTTGGACTCCAGACCAAAGGACAAATTTCCACCGGTCTAATGTCCATTGCTCGTAGTGATTTCTTTGCAGCAATTCAACCATGAAGGACTGATTCACACAGTCTCCTCTGAACAGTTGATGTTGAGATGTGTTTGTTACTTGAACTCTGTGAAGCATTTATTTGGGCTGCAATTTCTGAGGCTGGTAACTTTAATGAACTTATCCTCTGCAGCAGAGGTAACTCTGGGTCTTCCATTCCTGTGGCGGTCCTCATGAGAGCCAGTTTCATCATAGCGCTTTACGTTTTTTGCGACTGCACTTGAAGAAACTTTCAAAGTTCTTGAAATGTTCCGTATTGACTGACCTTCATGTCTTAAAGTAATGATGGACTGTCGTTTCTCTTTGCTTATTTGAGTTGTTTTTGCCATTATGTGGACTTGGTCTTTTACCAAATAGGGCTATCTTCTGTAAACCCCCCCTAACTTGTCACAACACAACTGATTGGCTCGAACGCATTAAGAAGGAAAGAAATTCCACAAATGAACTTAAGGCACACCTGTTAATTGAAATGCATTCCAGGTGACTACCTCATGAAGCTGGTTGAGAGAATGCCAAGAGTGTGCAAAGCTGTCATCAAGGCAAAGGGTGGCTATTTGAAGAATCTCAAATATAAAATATATTTTGATTTGTTTAACACTTTTTTGGTTACTACATGATTCCATATGTGTTATTTCATAGTTTTGATGTCTTCACTATTATTCTACAATGTAGAAAATAGTACAAATAAATAAAAACCCTTGAATGAGTAGGTGTTCTAAAACTTTTGACTAGTAGTGTATATAGTTATAGTTGATAAATAGTTGCACATTTTAAAATGGTTATAGTAAAAAAGTATAAAATGGTATAAAAAATCTGAATGCAAGAAACATGTCAACGTTGTTTTGGCGTTGATAGCTTAAACGATGTAAGAGCAGTGGCGAATCCAAATACCTCCCATTCAAGCCTATGGAGCTTTTATTAACATTTTTAAAAAGTATGATACTGTATGTTTATGAATTACAATTCATATGATATATAATGAATTGCAATTCGTACAATATGTTACGAATTCGCAATTTGTTGTGGCTAACATTGGCTAGGTGGCTAAGCTAATGTTAGCTAGGTAGCTAACGTTAGCTAGGCTAGGGGTTAGGGTTAGTGTTAAGGTTAGGAGTTAGCTTAAAGGGGAAGGGTTAGCTAACATGCTAAGTAGTTGCAAAGTAGCTAAAAAGTATTAAGTAGTTGCAAGTAAAAGTGTCTAATCTGCTAAAATGTTAAAGTTGTCCGTGGTGAGATTCGAACCCAAAACCTTTGGGTTACTATATGTTCACGTTATAAAGTAAACTTCTGTCTTATGTAACCATACCAAACGTAACATGTTATACTAATATGAGTGTCTCGGATTTACTTTTACTATGTGTACTATCTAGTGTATGAGACCAGGCTGAAATTTTCTCATGTAAGTCAATGGCCCTTTTATTGTCATTGAAATGCATTGGGAGCTCATTTAAATATTGTTGTAGTACAAAAAGTATAAATACTGGGGCAGTCTGCACATTTGAAAGTTGTTTTCATGTTAATAGCCTAAATTGTTTAATAGCTAGAGCAGGCAGAATAATAATAAGAGTATGTAAGAAATCTAGAGTTGTGTTTTGCCTTCAGCAAGCACACCTAATTATAATAATATGAGTATGTTAGAAATCTAGTTGTGTTTTGCGTTCAGCAAGCACACCTAATATTAATATGAGTATGTAAGAAATCTAGAGTTGTGTTTTGCCTTCAGCAAGCACACCTAATAATAATAATAATATGAGTATGTAAGAAATCTAGTTGTGTTTTGCGTTCAGCAAGCACACCTAATAATAATATGAGTACGTAAGAATACTAGAGAGTTTTGCCTTCAGCAAGCACATTAAGGAATATTTTATATGAATTCATTTTTTAAAAAGTTATTCATGTATAAATTACCAAAGTTTCCATAGATTGACAAACTTTACTTATTAATTACCCAAATTACAATTTTCTTTGTAAATTGCAGATAATTTTGCAACCCTAGTCCCAATAAACTTCTATCAAACAAAGTAGAGTCCTCTCAACATGTCACAGCGAAGCCTACCACGCTTCTAATCAAAACAATACGTTTTTTAGGTAAAAAGCTTTCAACTTCAAAGGACTGTTGATTTCAAGTGCAAACGGAACAGACAATAATGGTCTGACTCAGCGATGACTACTCAGAACTTAATAGCCAAGGTACTTACTTGAAATGCTAGAGCTGGCTCCGCCTCTGCTAGAGCTGGCTCCGCCTCTGCTAGAGCTGGCTCCGCCTCTGCTATGGTATTCACTTCCAAAGAGCTCTTGGGGAATGGCTCTGATTGTGTTTTGCAGTCTATGGACCTAAAGAGAAAGGACAGTTGAATCAATAATAAATGCATTCATTACACCCCAAACACGATTAAGTCAGAGCACTTTACTTTCTTCAGCTTTCTTGATGTTGCTTCATGCAACAGTGTGCAGACCTTCCGAAAGGCTCTTTATTTCAAATGTACTGTACGTTTAGAGTTTTGTCTTTATAGCGACCGATTGCTCTTAAGCAATGGGCTGCATTACACTAGATTAATTGAATAAGTGCTTTTTAGGTTACCTTTTCTGTGATAATGACAATTTCCAATACCACCTACAGTAGATACAGTAAGGCAGACGTCTAATGAATACGGAGGGGATGTCCTTTAGATGTCCTTTTCAGCATGCACCAAAGAGGCAGGGGTGCTGGAGAGGTCTACCCTCATGAGAATAGCTATGGTTGTGGCCCCACTGAGGTAAAAAATATTCTCTCATACATTGAACTACTTCACAATTCAAGTGAATTAAAGTGAAGAGCGATATTGAAGTGTAGCGAGAAGAGCAGTGTTTCCCAACTCCAGTCCTCCAGTACGACAAAAAACACCTGATTCAACTTGTCAAGGTGCTTGATGATCAGTTGACAAGTAGAATCAGGTGTTCTTGTCCGGGGCCATAACTAGAATATGTACTGTTGGGGTTACTGGAGGACTGGAGTTGGGAACCACTGGTGTAGAGTATAGTGCAAAGAAACAGCGAATTTACCAGATTTGTAACTGACGTAGATGCAACTGATGCACGAAGGTTACTTACCACAGAAGTTCACTGGAGGAGTTTTTCGATGAACCCCGTCTCTCCAATTTCCACTTTCTGCTGCTGTTTCGTTCAGGGTGGATGTTGAGCTCCTCCCATTTCTCCAAAGGAGAGGCAATGTTGACTGGGAAGAGCAATCACAGAGAAATCAGTTAACAGCAGGGTACAAAACAATACAACTCAATCAGCTAAGCAACATTTAATATTTCCATCTGGACAGATCCATGACAGGGACATGCATTTTTCTTGTAAATGACACCCAGGGTTTTTATCAAACTCCATGTCATTAATTAATCAAATGAAGCATAGTCTGACTTGCTATGCATTATTAGAACTCAGTTGAAGAGCGAAATACTTTAACCTCCTCAACTTGCTAATGGGAAACTCATCGGCTGGAACCTCAATGTATTTTAAGAAGATCTGTTCATTACAGACCTTACTTACAGCCTGATCCTCCTTTGGATGATCTTGAATATGAACAAGGTCAACTCCTTTTGGACTTCGTAAGGGAAACTTTTCAATGTGGCAAGGTCGTTTAAGCGTTTAGGAGACTGGGGACGTGAGGCTAATACCATTCCTGATTTAATGTTATGAAAATGGCAATGAGCTTTGATATTGGGTAGTCATGATGACATGATACAAAGTAAATTCTGCATAACTATTGGCTGTAAGTGATCATCCTTTAATCATGCACCTAAGTGCCTATCTAAACAGCTGTTTGCTTAGTCATACTCGAGAGTGACAATGGCCACTAAACATAATTGCGGTCCAAATGACCCTGACTAACCCAATAGGCAAGTGCCGTCGAGCGTTTATAGTCAATCCCTCATACATGAAATTAGGAATCACTATAAAATGGACAATAGTTCCAGTGGTAAACCATCTGGGTAGAAAAGAGCAGACGCTCTGAGCTATCCAACCAGGGCCTAGACTACTGCTCCTGGTAAACCATCGGCTCCAGTGTACCTGAGTCTAGTGACACTCTCTCAGGAGTGTGTGAGCTGGGGACAGTCTGTTCTACATCCACCTGGATCAGCTCTGTCTCGTCCGTCGTCTTCTTCTTCCGGTGAGGCGTGTTCTTGGGCCGGTCCCCATGTGACAACAGAGGGCTCTTCTTGTCCTGCTTGCTGTTCCTCCTCTCTCCTGGCTCGCTGAGGTCCAATAGGTCCAAAGTGGAGGACAGAACTGGAGGGGGAAATCATACTATAGTGAACAAAAATATAAACGCAACATGTAAAGTGTTGGTTTCATGAGCTGAAATAAAAGATCAGAGAAATGTTCCATAAGCACAAACAGCTTATTTCTTTCCAATTCTGTGCACAATTTTTTTCCCATCCTTGTTAGTGAGCATTTCTCCTTTGCCAAGATAATCCATCCACCTGACAGGTGTGGCATATCAAGAAGCTGATTAAACAGCATGATCATTACACAGGTGCACCTTGTGCTGGGGAAAATAAAAGGCCACTTTAAAATGTGCAGTTTTGTCACACAACACAATGCCACAGATGTCTCAAGTTTTGAGGGAGCGTGCAATTGGCATGCTAACTGCAGGAATCTCCACCTGCTGTTGCCAGAGAATGTAATATTCATTTCTCTACCATTTCTCTACAACGTCGTTTTAGAGAATTTGGCAGTACGTCCAACCGGCCTCACAACCGCAGACCACATGTAACCACGTCAGCCCAGGACCTCCACATCCGGCTTCTTCACCTGAGGGATCGTCTGAGACCAGCCACCCAGACAGCTGATGAAACTGAGGAGTATTTCTGTCTGTAATAAAGAACTCATTCTGATTGGCTGGCCATGCTCCCCAGTGGGTGGGCCTATCCCCTCCCCAGGCCAACCCATGGCTGCGCCCCTGCCCAGTCATGTGAAATCCATAGATTAGGGCTTAATGAATTTATTTCAATTGACTGATTTCCTTATATGAACTGTAAGTCAGTAAAATCGTTGAAATTGTTGCATGTTGCGTTTATATTTTTGTTCAGTATAGTTTAGCTTCTTGGTAGATCAGTTCAAATATTTGCTTTACAGAGAGACGCATCTTCCTTAAAGCTGTCATGACAAACCTAATGAACATTCCTCAACAGACTTGTGACTCCGAAATTAGTGACTCAAGGAGGGATTCATTATGAGCTATACATTTTCACGTCATTGTTAATTGACATACATTTTTTTTTTGCAACTCTGGAAAACAATCAGTCACTGTTTTACTTCACATTTCTCGGCACATCATTGAGTTAAGCCGGCCATTTAGCCGTCAAGGGTATTATTTCCATCAGTTGCCCCCTGGTTAGGAGTTTCTCAACCTCACTGAAGATCTAAGTATACTTTGATGGCCAGGCTATGGACAGCTAAGGCAGCTGTTCACTGGCGGAGCTTTTCTGTTTGGTAAATTAAGCAATTTAATCGCAGACCATCAGACCGGTAAGGACAGGGACCCTTTTTCAGTGATAAAGGCTTTTCTGTCCTTTTTTAGGTTAATGTTCATTTTAACCGCTCACAGCCTATAGTATGAGAATGAAAAAGCCCTTCCTGCCTTAATAATGATGTCCTCATAGTCAGGTTTAATTTCGATAAAGGAAAGAACAGTGGCGGCAGGTAGCCTAGCGGTTAAGAGCGTTGGGTCAGTAACCGAAAGTGGCGCTGGTTCGAATCCCTTAGCCGACTAGGTGAAAAATCAGTCTATGTGGCCTTGAGCAAGGCACTTAACCCTAGTCGCTCTGGATAAGAGCGTCTGCTAAATGACTAAAACGTAAATAGCTTAATTAACTTATTGGAGTTAATTAATTTATATTGTGAGTATATTAAACATGTAGAGTTTTAGGAAAAGAGACTATGCAGATACATTTAACAAATTAAAACAAATAAGGTCTGGTTTATTGTCATGGTGTGCTAATAGCTGTATTGCAGTGTGTGAAGAACACTTAATAATGTCCACGTAGTTCCTTTAGTAATGCACAATTTTGTGTATTAAACTGTGTTTTTTTTTGCATTTGTTAAAGCTAGTTTGTTAATGTAAAAGTGTGAGGGAGTGTAAAACACTATCTTAATACAGTCATAAGAGGTAGCATTACATGGTTGTGATTTCCCTCGACATATGATAGACATGATCAGCCTTCGTGTGTGTGCACACATCTCTCAGTAAATAACACACTGTTGTTTTATGACAAACGAACGGGGGGACGCTCCTCTGAATGTAATCTGTAGGTAATTAGAATGTGTGCCGCTCCTTGATATCTCTGTGCTCCTCAAATGATGAATGCAATTAGAAATCAGAGGAAACACTTGTGGGAGATGGAGACGTCGCCTGAAGTGTTATCTCTGTCAGGAGAAAAGCCATGTGCTGAAAGAAACCAATATGGATAAACAGTTTTGGTGACCTTAAGTCTAGTTGAGATGATGAGGTTGCCAGCTGAAAGCACATTTGATGTGTATTGTGTATGTATACGAAGGATAGTATCTCTGTTTATTATCTATGCATAGTCACTTTAACTCTACCCACATGTACATATTACCTCAATTACCTCGACTAACCGGTGCCCCCGCACATAGACTCTGTACCAGTACCCCCCTGTATATAGCCTCCCTACTGTTATTTTATTTTATTGCTGCTCTTTAATTATTTGTTATTTTTATTTTTTACTTATCAATGTTTTACTTAACACTTATTTTTCTTAAAACTGCAGTTGGTTAAGGGCTTGTAGGTAAGCATTTCACTGTAAGGTCTACACCTGCGCATGTGGCAAATAACATTTGATCTTTGATTTGATTTGTTTCTATCATAGTGTTCTGAGCATCGCTATTGAGTCATTTAATTGATTGAGTCCGCATTGTCATGGCCATGTTAAAGGTTTCTATTTCAATTCTTGAAATGCTTTGTTGGATGTTGTTGTCAGTTCACTTTTAGGGAAGATACGTGTACATTATATCTGAACATATAATATTTGAGAGTTATAAAGTTCCTTATTGCAGTTTATTGTGGTCAGGTAAACTCAGGATTGTGTAAATCTTTTTTTATTTTTTGTAATATCCACATGGCAGTCATAAACACTGAAATACAGTACATGGATATTGCATTGATAAATAGACAATAAAACATTCAAGTTAAAATACAAGTGAAAAACATGACACTATTTACATCATTTACGTTTGCCGATACTCAACAGAGAACAATGACGTCTCATTGGATCTTTTACAAGATCGTCCCCCCCCCCCCCCCCCTAGCCTATTGGAGATAAAATTGTCCATTGGTATTGTCAAGAGCTGAGCTTTGTGTTAGTCTTTTGTATCGGGACAGCTCAACCTGTGGAGATTACTGAGAAGTGAGTCACTGTTCTTTCCTATCCTCGCTCTCTACGGAGCCACTGACCTTCAGTTGGGGACCTAACGTCTAAATGACTGTCATTTTGAATCATCCCAATCTACTCAGTGTGAAGACACAGCAGGGCATCAGACCACCTTTAACTTCTGGCGTGCTCTGTGCTTTTAGTTACAGTACTTTACTCGACACACTAATAACAGAATTAAACTGGTCGTGTCTGTGTAGTTAAAACATCTCTGGCAAGACGCTGAGACTGAAAATGAGTAGTGACCTTTTACCTATTTGATCAAACAGTAGCTACTGACGGTAGCCAGGACAAGGTTAATCTATGAACTACTATTGACGTTGTTGTTTAGGTCTTGTTAATAATGTAGTAAAAACGTAATTGGTAATCCGGTACATGCGCTTCATTCGACTTCCACGCTGTGACTGTGTCCATACGGCTATCATGCAACATTGCTGCGGTATGTTGTCATAACTTTGCATTATGCATTGAGTGTATTAAATATTGATGACCACCGTGACACAATAATACAATCCCCCTGATGTAACCGGAGTGTTAAAGCAGCCCTCTATTACATTAACTTCAGTCAACTTACATAGTGTTACACATACCCCTTTCACATACAGACAAAAAAATCCCAATTTTTTACCATACCGCCTTCATGGTATATTTAAAACATGGTATATTAAAACATGGTATATTGAAACCCAACTCAAGAACTAGTCATGATTTCACAGACCCTGTAATCAAAAAACAGATATGGGGTCTGTGAAAATGGATCTCTGTTTTTATCCAGGTAAATTCATTAACAGTTCCATTGTTTAACAGCTCCCTTATTTTAGTATCAAACAGCCCCCCCCCCCCCCCCCCCCATGGTTAAACAAAACCCCCCACCCCTCCCAAATGTCAGGTTCAAACTGATATGTATAAAAGGGGGTATACCTGCAAGAAGGTGGTAAATAAGGGTCTGTTTGAAAGGGGGTCATATTCACATTAACTTATGATTATTATTACAGGTAATATACCCTGTCTTCTGTCTGAAATAGGTCATAGTGTTATGAAAACGTCAATGGCCAATGCATGAAGGGGTTACTACAGCAGGCTGGGTAGACAGAGAGGAGAGGGAGGTCAGTGGAGGTACCTGCTGTGTTTGAAGTCACTGGGCGGGCAGCTCCATGGCACTTGGTCTCACAGAGAAAGTCGTCGATGGAGGGGCTGAGCAGGGGGCGGCTCTCTTGTTGCTCACTCACCAGCTGCAAGTGCAAGCAGACGACACTGCTTAAAAATCACACACAACATGCCCTTTTGACCCTTTTCCTGGAAATGTCAACGTGCCCCAGACGTTATGATAACATGTAGTGATGTGTCACTGTGTTGGCCATTTCAAACAGTGTATCATGTAATTCAAACAAAGTGATGACATGACCTGACGTGACCCACCTATCCCCCACTAGTTCATGGGTGTTCTGTTTTTCCCCTTACTTGCTGACCACACTGCCCGCGTTGCGTGCACGAGTGTTGCAAAATAAATGTACACATACATGTTATTCAATAATTTCATCCAAACTGCTTGCGTCAACAAGCGTCTGCGTAGCCAGGCGCTAAAATAGAACTTGGTTCTATTTTTTATGCTTGACGCGCAGCAAGTCCCACCTCTCCCATCTCCTCATTGGTTTTTAGGAGCATATACCCACGTGGGTGATTAAAAGATGAACTGAGGTCCACACTCCACACTCCACCTTCTGCAGCGATACAGCATCCCATCTGGTTTGGGCTTAGTGGGACTATCATTTGTTTTTTAACAGGACAATGACCCAACACACCTCCAGACTGTGTAAGGGATATTTTACAAAGAAGGAGAGTGATGGTGACTTGGATCAGATGACTTGGCCTCCACAATCCCCCGACCTGAGATGGCCACAATTGAGATGGTTTGGGATGAGTTGGACCGCAGATTGAAGGAAAAGCAGCCAACAAGTGCTCAGCATATGTGGGAACTCCTTCAAGACAGTTGGAAAGAATACCAAGAGTGTGCAAAGCTGTCATCAAGGCAAAGGGTGGCTATTTATTTTGATTTGTTTAACACTTTTATGGTTAGTACATGATTCCATATGTGTCATTGTCACACCCTGGCTCTGGGACTCTATATGTTGAGCCAGGGTGTGTTTATTCTATGTATTGTATTTCTGTGTTGGCCAGAGTGGTTCCCAATCAGAGGCAACGAGTGTCAGCTGTTGCTGGTTGTCTCTGATTGGGAGCCATATTTATAGAGGCTGTTTTCCCACAATAGTTGTGGGATCTTGTTCCAGTTGGTTTGTTCCAGTTTGGGTTATTCCGTGTTTGTTGTGTTTAACCTTTGGACGTCACGGTATCGTTTATTGTTTTGTTCGAGTGTTTACTCTCTTCAATTAAAGTATGTTTGCCTACAACGCTGCGCCTTGGTCCACTCACTCTAACGATCGTGACAGAAGATCCCACCATACCAGGACCAAGCAGCGTGTCCAGGAGCAGGCGGCCTGGACATGGGAGGAAGCGCCGGGAAAGGAGCTGGAGAGGTTGGCGATGGCCCAGGTGGGCAAATTGTGGTCCTGGGAGGACATGCTCGGGGGCAAAGGGCCATGGGCTAAGGTGAAGGCCCTGGCTAGAGAGGAGCAACGGCGTCAACAGTGTCGTCGTCGGAAGGGACGAGAGGCAACCCCAGAAAATTTTTAGGGGGGGGGCACACGGCATGGGCGACTGGGCAGCAGGAGGCTGCCACAGGGCAAATTGGGAGATTAGGAGAGGAGGCCACCGGGTTTGGGGGGCCAGAAGGCAGGTTGGCGGAACCTGGATGGAGAGCAGAGCCAACTCCCCGTACTCAGGCATGGCAGCATAAGACTGGTCAGGTTCCGGGGTATGCGTACTGTGCCACGAGTGGTCCGGCATAGTCCGGTACGTCCTGTGCGAGCACCCCGCACGTGTCGTGCGAAGGTGGGCATGCAGCCAGGACGGAGTGTGCCGGCTCAGCGCTCGTGGCCTCCAGTGCCTCTCCTCGGTCCCGGATATCCTGCGCCAGTGTCACGTGCTGTTATGCCAGTACGGGTACACAGCCCTGTACGTCCTGTGCTGATGCCTCACACAGAGTGTGTGAAGGTAGGCATTCAGCCAGGACGGGTTGTGGCAGCTCTTCACTCCAGGCCTCCTATCCGTCTCCACAGCCCGGCCCGGCCTGTTCCTGCCCTTCGCACCAAGCCTACGGTGTGCGTCGCCCGCCCGGCCCGGCCTGTTCCTGCCCTTCGCACCAAGCCTACGGTGTGCGTCGCCAGTCCGGCCCGGCCTGTTCCTGCTCCTCGCACCAAGCCTACGGTGTGCGTCGCCAGCCCGGCCCGGCCTGTTCCTGCCACTCGCACCAAGCCTACGGTGTGCGTCGCCAGCCCGGCCCGGCCTGTTCCTGCTCCTCGCACCAAGCCTACGGTGTGCGTCGCCAGCCCGGCCCGGCCTGTTCCTGCCACTCGCACCAAGCCTACGGTGTGCGTCGCCAGCCCGGTCCGGCCCGTTCCTGCTCTACGCACCAAGCCAGGGGTGCGCATCATCAGCCCGGTCCGGCCCGTTCCTGCTCCACGCACCAAGCCAGGGGTGCGCATCGTCAGCCCGGTCCGGCCCATTCCTGCTCCACGCACCAAGCCAGGGGTGCGCATCGTCAGCCCGGTCCGGCCCGTTCCTGCTCTACGCACCAAGCCAGGGGTGCGCATCATCAGCCCGGTCCGGCCCGTTCCTGCTCTACGCACCAAGCCAGGGGTGCGCATCGTCAGCCCGGTCCGGCCCGTTCCTGCTCCACGCACCAAGCCAGGGGTGCGCATCGTCAGCCCGGTCCGGCCCGTTCCTGCTCCACGCACCAAGCCAGGGGTGCGCATCGTCAGCCCGGTCCGGCCCGTTCCTGCTCTACGCACCAAGCCAGGGGTGCGCATCGTCAGCCCGGTCCGGCCTGTTCCTGCTCCACGCACCAAGCCAGGGGTGCGCGTCGTCAGTCCGGTCCGGCCCGTTCCTGCTCCACGCACCAAGCCAGGGGTGCGCGTCGTCAGTCCGGTCCGGCCCGTTCCTGCTCCACGCACCAAGCCAGGGGTGCGCGTCGTCAGTCCGGCACAACCCATGCCTGGGTCACCGGTGCCTGGTCAGGTACCGGTCAGCTGCTCCACACCGGAGCTTAAGCAATCCGCTCCTACGATGTCCAGTCCAGCTCCAGCCAGCGGGGCCAGACCGGACCAGGGGCGCGACGGGGGGATTATTGGAGGGTGGTGGGCGAGCCCGGAGCCGGAACCGCCTCCGAGGAGGAATGCCCACCCAGCCCTCCCCTGTTTGGTCTATGTTGAGGCGCGGTCGCAGTCCGCACCTTTAGAGGGGGGTACTGTCACACCCTGGCTCTGGGACTCTATATGTTGAGCCAGGGTGTGTTTATTCTGTGTATTGTATTTCTGTGTTGGCCAGAGTGGTTCCCAATCAGAGGCAACGAGTGTCAGCTGTTGCTGGTTGTCTCTGATTGGGAGCCATATTTATAGAGGCTGTTTTCCCACAATAGTTGTGGGATCTTGTTCCAGTTGGTTTGTTCCAGTTTGGGTTATTCCGTGTTTGTTGTGTTTCACCTTTGGACGTCACGGTATCGTTTATTGTTTTGTTCGAGTGTTTACTCTCTTCAATTAAAGTATGTTTGCCTACAACGCTGCGCCTTGGTCCACTCACTCTAACGATCGTGACAGTCATTTCATAGTTTTGATGTCTTCACTAATATTCTACAATGTAGAAAATTGTAAAAATAAAGAAAAACCCTTGAATGAGTAGGTGTGCCCAATATATATATATATATATATATATATATAAATTATATGACAGACAATATTCAATTAGGGTAAACAACAACACAATAGTTTGGACATTTTGGAACTATAAAACCGGCTTTAAGTCGAACTCCTCGTTAAGGTCAAGAGGAGACAGTGTGTTGAGCCTGTGGATCCAGAAAGATTCCCTTTGAAGAAGTTTCCTCTCAATGTCCCCCTCCCCTGTGTGACATCTTGACAATTTCTATTCCAATGTATCCGGGAGAGCTAATAGGATGTGAGAATCTTAATGATGGCACTAAAATATGTATTACTAGCCACGAGGTTGCACACAGCCTGCCATACGCTTGATATGAAAGGTGCTGCCCCGCGGCTTCATGATCCGTCTGTATGCGCTCAAAGTGTGGCTCTAACAATGACAGATGTTCCCGCAACGGTATTTTCTGGTGTGGTTGAACTGAACATTAATGAGTTGGTTGTTTTATTAGCCATTCAAGGCAAATTGAAGAAAAAAAAAGACAACCTTTTAGTCAATTTGGACATTATCCAATGATGGTTACGGTTATGAAAAGTGTCCATGTGAATACGTTTACATTTTATATTTGCTTGGGGAGAACCATTTGAGTTCAACGATGCTGGATCTGTAATAACCAAGGAGGCACCTCCAGCCAGGATTCATGATCGATTGTTTTATAAAGGAATTGGATGTCTCACTCTATTTCACCCTCCAAAACCTCAAAGCGTAACTTCCTGCGGTATAATTGCCAGCAAAATATGGGCCCTTAATGAGAAATGCGAATCATTTCGGAGCCCCTGCCACTTAATTAGATGATCTTCACTGTATTCAATTAAAAAAGCGCCTCTCTTTTAGCAAAAATATAGAAAGATTGCTGACATTAATGGGAATTATTAAGGGGACAGACCCCATCTGGGTAATGACAACCAATGGCTCAGAGAAGCACTGAGAGAAGCCCTGCAGGGCCATCCTAGATGTGCAGGACACAGAATAACAAACTTCTCTGTTTATTACTTATTCATCATTATAAACTGGGTGGTTCGAGCCGTGAATGCTGATTGGCTGACAGCCGTGGTATATCAGGTTGCCATTCCTGTAATATAACCATGTTGGGTGAATGAGTGCTACCTCAGGCCATGCAAGAGTTAGATTATTGTTATGACACCAGTCAGCTCCTGATGTAATCAAGTGGAAACCTTTCAAATTTCAAACATTAATCTTAGTGTTGGCGAATGCTAGCCAAGTAATTTCACAAGTAATCGCAAACATACTGTTACACAGATTTCAAAATGCCATGCATTTCATCCCTCTCGTTGGTATTGTCCATTCGATCATAGTTTGTTCCGTGGTCATCGAAGAGAGAAGAGAGATGCAGTCTCTTCACAATTCATTCACAACCAGCACCAGTAGCACCCTCACTGATTCTCTATTGCATACCATTGTCATTATTGTTGGTCAGACCACCACACACAAGCACACAAGTCCAAACATACAGTACCCTACTCTACATGGGCTGCTAGCCTTCACCTGACCCTGTGAGTGACATTGACATTTTGACATTTTAGTCATTTAGCAGACGCTCTTATCCAGAGCGACTTACATGAGCAATTAGGGTTAAGTGCCTTGCTCAAGGGCACATCGACAGATTTTTCACCTAGTCGGCTCGGGGATTAGAACCAGCGACCTTTCGGTTACTGGCACAACGCTCTTAACCACTAAGCTACCTGCCGCCCATCTACAGGGTGGTCCTAGGGCAGGGTCGTCAAACTCATTCCATAGAGGGCTTAGTGTCTGCTGGTTTTTTGGTTTTTCCTTTCAGTTAAGACCTAGAAAACCAGGTGAGTTGAGTTCCTAACCTTAATTCATAAATTACGTTTGACACGTGTTGTCAAAGTTCTTCGAAGAACCTTAGGGTTCTTGGCACTGAAAATGCCCCCCAAAAGGTTCTTCCAAGAACCCCATAGGAGGTGGGGTTCATCGAGGAACCTCCTTAGTTGGTGGGGATTCTTGCAGGAACCTAACTGCCCAACTGAAACATTTGGATTTGAATTTGAAAGGACAGCAGGTGAAGGCACTTAACTGAAAAATTTAAAGATCTCCTCAATTTAAGTTAAGGTTTGTCCCTTGTATGATCTAAATTGATATTGTTTTATGATGATACCATCTATCTTTCATCATTGTGCAAATCTTTCTAAAACAGAAAATGGACACAATTCAATGGATATCAATCAACAAAGAGGTAAGAATATGTAGGCTATAAGAATATGTTGAAGGCTAGCTGTATTGGGTGCAGATGACTGAACTGCTCACTTTCGTGTCTGTGTCTGTAGGTATACAGACAAGGAGGCATACAAAGGTATGTAAATTGGTATTGGTATGTTATGCAGATCACATGTACCATCCTCCTCCCTTACCTCTTCAATTAATATCCCATAAGCCTCTACATTATGGACAAGGTATGTGTATGAAAACCATTATCAAAACAGTTTCTTTCATTCACATTTAACACAAAAACTAAGGTATGAATACTGTCCTGTGCATGTTTTGTTAATCATCTGTGTAATTACACGTTTTTGGATTCACAGACTTCACCCTTCCTCTGAAGAATATAACAGGAAACCTGTTCCATCACCATGCACTGCAAAATCATTCTGGCTATGGATACTGAGAACATCAACACATTAACATCAACACACCAGAGGATATACCCATAGGACTTGGGGCTCTGCTGGGAGTTTACCTCATATTTAGATTTTTTAATTCTGCTTTGCCACTAAAATCATAATAAACACTGACAACTAAAATATTGTGTTATTGTTGTTGATGTAGTTATGCATATTATTATTATTATTATTATTATTATTATTATTAATAATAATAAATAATAATACAAATAAATAATAATAAAAGGGGAGGGGGGGGGGGGGGTAGTTAAAAAATGAACCCAAAATGGTTATTTGAGGATCCATTAAAAGGGGTTCCCCACACAGTTTCAATGTGAAGAACCCCTAAAGGATACTCCAGGAACCTTTTCTTTTTAGAGTGTAGGGTGTCCATGATGGAAGCTATTAGATAGATGTGTTCATCTGTGATTCATAGCCTCCATCATGGAGACCCTGGGACTTCCTTGTAGATGTCACTCACACAGTCAGGTGAAGGCTAGCGGCACATGTAAATACACTGTGCACACATTGTAGGACGCCCCTCGAGACCCGGAATATAAAGGCCAATGGCAAATTAAATCCTTTCAAAGTGGAAATTCCATTCATGGATGCATGTGCCTGTGTAACTTTTGACAGCACTTTCAACTTTGCCGATGGTGATCGGTGGGGAACATCTGTCGGTGAATAACAATTTATTTCCGTCACATTTGCGTAATGTTTGCAGAGGACATCTGCCGACGAGAGTGATGCATTATGGAGAGACGGCTCGTGAAACGCCATGACGTGCATGTGACGATCGCCCATAAAGATAGCCTTCCTTGAAAACCTCCCATCTTTTTTAGCATCAAATAAGACAAATTGCGGTGCCAGGATGTAGGCCTAAACCTTGTCCGTAGACGAGCGTGCTTCGTGAGGTGAATCATCACTAACTGTAGCTCTTATCGGGAATCCTAACCCCTCCTTTCCCTTGACAGATTAGTGTGATTTAAGGTCAGTTTTCACACAAGAGGGGTTTCGCAATTAAATTCCCTGACATTTGAATTGATGAGATAACATACCAATGATGAACTAATTGGATATGGGGTCTCCCTCACACTACTGAATTATATTGTGCTTAGTTTTATGGATTAAGTAAGTAGCCTATTGAGACATAAAGAGAGAAATACTTGACATCACTAAGAGCCGTATTGAATGAAAGCTGAAATTTTCCAGGATAAGTATGAAGCGGTTTTCTTGCACGTCACACATGCACATTTTGGACACATTCACACAGTGAAACAAAAATAATCTACATTTCTTATTGATTCTAGAACATGCTTTCTTACGTATCTTTTTCTTATTGATTCTAGAACATGCTTTCTTACGTGTCTTATTTCTTATTGATTCTAGAACATGCTTTCTTACGTATCTTATTTCTTATTGATTCTAGAACATTCTTTCTTATGTATCTTATTTCTTATTGATTCTAGAACATGCTTTCTTTATGTATCTTTTTCTTATTGATTCTAGAACATGCTTTCTTACGTATCTTATTTCTTATTGATTCTAGAACATGCTTTCTTACGTATCTTATTTCTTATTGATTCTAGAACATTCTTTCTTACGTATCTTATTTCTTATTGATTCTAGAACATTCTTTCTTATGTATCTTATTTCTTATTGATTCTAGAACATGCTTTCTTTATGTATCTTTTTCTTATTGATTCTAGAACATGCTTTCTTACGTATCTTATTTCTTATTGATTCTAGAACATGCTTTCTTACATATCTTTTTCTTATTGATTCTAGAACATGCTTTCTTACGTATCTTATTTCTTATTGATTCTAGAACATTCTTTCTTATGTAACTTATTTCTTATTGATTCTAGAACATGCTTTCTTTACGTATCTTTTTCTTATTGATTCTAGAACATGCTTTCTTACGTATCTTATTTCTTATTGATTCTAGAACATTCTTGCTTATGTATCTTATTTCTTATTGATTCTAGAACATGCTTTCTTTACGTATCTTTTTCTTATTGATTCTAGAACATTCTTTCTTACGTATCTTATTTCTTATTGATTCTAGAACATGCTTTCTTACGTATCTTATTTCTTATTGATTCTAGAACATTCTTTCTTCTGTATCTTATTTCTTATTGATTCTAGAACATGCTTTCTTACGTATCTTTTTCTTATTGATTCTAGAACATGCTTTCTTACGTATCTTATTTATTATTGATTCTAGAACATTCTTTCTTATGTATCTTATTTCTTATTGATTCTAGAACATGCTTTCTTTACGTATCTTTTTCTTATTGATTCTAGAACATGCTTTCTTACGTATCTTATTTCTTATTGATTCTAGAACATTCTTTCTTATGTATCTTATTTCTTATTGATTCTAGAACATGCTTTCTTACGTATCTTAGTTCTTATTGATTCTAGAACATGCTTTCTTATGTATCTTATTTCTTATTGATTCTAGAACATGCTTTCTTATGTATCTTTTTCTTATTGATTCTAGAACATGCTTTCTTACGTATCTTATTTATTATTGATTCTAGAACATTCTTTCTTATGTATCTTATTTCTTATTGATTCTAGAACATGCTTTCTTTATGTATCTTTTTCTTATTGATTCTAGAACATGCTTTCTTACGTATCTTATTTCTTATTGATTCTAGAACATGCTTTCTTACATATCTTTTTCTTATTGATTCTAGAACATGCTTTCTTACGTATCTTATTTCTTATTGATTCTAGAACATTCTTTCTTATGTAACTTATTTCTTATTGATTCTAGAACATGCTTTCTTTACGTATCTTTTTCTTATTGATTCTAGAACATGCTTTCTTACGTATCTTATTTCTTATTGATTCTAGAACATTCTTGCTTATGTATCTTATTTCTTATTGATTCTAGAACATGCTTTCTTTACGTATCTTTTTCTTATTGATTCTAGAACATTCTTTCTTACGTATCTTATTTCTTATTGATTCTAGAACATGCTTTCTTACGTATCTTATTTCTTATTGATTCTAGAACATTCTTTCTTCTGTATCTTATTTCTTATTGATTCTAGAACATGCTTTCTTACGTATCTTTTTCTTATTGATTCTAGAACATGCTTTCTTACGTATCTTATTTATTATTGATTCTAGAACATTCTTTCTTATGTATCTTATTTCTTATTGATTCTAGAACATGCTTTCTTTACGTATCTTTTTCTTATTGATTCTAGAACATGCTTTCTTACGTATCTTATTTCTTATTGATTCTAGAACATTCTTTCTTATGTATCTTATTTCTTATTGATTCTAGAACATGCTTTCTTACGTATCTTAGTTCTTATTGATTCTAGAACATGCTTTCTTATGTATCTTATTTCTTATTGATTCTAGAACATGCTTTCTTACGTATCTTTTTCTTATTGATTCTAGAACATGCTTTCTTACGTATCTTATTTATTATTGATTCTAGAACATTCTTTCTTATGTATCTTATTTCTTATTGATTCTAGAACATGCTTTCTTTACGTATCTTTTTCTTATTGATTCTAGAACATGCTTTCTTACGTATCTTATTTCTTATTGATTCTAGAACATTCTTTCTTATGTATCTTATTTCTTATTGATTCTAGAACATGCTTTCTTACGTATCTTAGTTCTTATTGATTCTAGAACATTCTTTCTTATGTATCTTATTTCTTATTGATTCTAGAACATGCTTTCTTACGTGTCTTATTTCTTATTGATTCTAGAACATGCTTTCTTACGTGTCTTATTTCTTATTGATTCTAGAACATGCTTTCTTACGTATCTTATTTCTTATTGATTCTAGAACATGCTTTCTTATGTATCTTATTTCTTATTGATTCTAGAACATGCTTTCTTATGTATCTTATTTCTTATTGATTCTAGAACATGCTTTCTTACGTATCTTATTTCTTATTGATTCTAGAACATGCTTTCTTACGTGTCTTATTTCTTATTGATTCTAGAACATGCTTTCTTACGTGTCTTATTTCGTATTGATTCTAGAACATGCTTTCTTACGTGTCTTATTTCTTATTGATTCTAGAACATGCTTTCTTATGTATCTTATTTCTTATTGATTCTAGAACATGCTTTCTTACGTATTTTAATTCTTATTGTCACGTATACTCCCCCTCTGGCCTCTAGGTCACCAGGCTGCTCTTTATTATGCACACCTGTCACCATCGTTACGCGCACCAGCGCCTCATGAGACTCACCTGGACTCCATCACCTTCCTGATTACCTCCCCTATATATTTCACTCCCTTTGGCTCCTTCCCCAGGCATTATTGATCCTGTTACTCTGTTCCTGCCTGTACGCTACTCTTGTTTTGTTCCATGTTTTATTTATCATTAAATGCACTCCCTGTACTTGCTTCCCGACTCCCAGCGTACATTGTTACACTTATTGATTCTAGAACATGCTTTCTTACGCATCTTATTTCTTATTTTATTTCTTATTTCTCATTTCTATTTATTTTGTGTTTTTGTTCTACCTTATTTTTAGTGCTACATTGATATTGATTACTGCATTGTTGGGTTTGGAGCTTGCAAGAAAGGCATTTCACTGTACTTGTGCACATGACATTAAAACTTGAAACTTGTATCCAGGAAAACCTGGTTAGGTATTTTAGTTTTCCATATTTAGCTTCAAGTTTGATCTCTCATATGTACGGGATACACATTGTATAGAGCAGTGGAGGCTGCTGAGGGGAGGACGGCTCATAATAATGGCTGGAATGGAGTGAATGGAATGGCATCAAACACATCATTCCATTCACTCCATTCTGGCCATAATACTCTGTTCCAGCCGTTATTATGAGCCGTCCTCCCCTCAGCAGCCTCCACTGGTATACATCCCCCAATGAAATGCTTACTTGCAGATTCCTTCTGGACAATGCAACAATAATAACAGATAATAAAATATAAGAATAGGAACATAAAGTAAATGGCTCAGTAGAATAGAATAAACATTTTATCATAATTATAATACAGGAAGGCACAATTTATAGCGCAATATTAACACGTGTTTTGAGGAAGGGGGGATTGGGGGGCAAGTGTTTAAACTGTGCAGTATTTAACAATCATAATAAGAGTCTGGAAGCAGCAGTTGTGAAGTGCGGATGTGTGTATGTCTGTGTGCGTGTGTGCGTGCGTGAGTGCATGTGCGGAGAATCAGAGAAGGAGGTCAGTCCAGTTCAAGTAATATAATAATAATAATAATAATATGCCATTTTGCAGACGCTTTTATCCAAAGCGACTTACAGTCATGCGTGCATACATTTTTTTTTGTGTGTGTGGGTGGTCCCGGGGATCGAACCCACTACATTTACATTTTACATTTACGTCATTTAGCAGACGCTCTTATCCAGAGCGACTTACAAATTGGTGCCTTGGCGTTACAAGCGCCGTGCTCTACCAGCTGAGCTACAGAGGACCAAGTGCAAGTGTTCAGCAGAATGATGGTTTGTAGATAGAAATTGTCTGTTGGTATCAGACCTCATGCTCCGATACCATCTGTCCGGCGGGAAGGGAGAGAACAGCTGGTGGCTGGGGGGTGTGTGGTCCTTGATGATGCTGCGGGCCTTCCTCAGACACCGGTTCGGGTAGATGTCCTGGATGGGTGGGAGCACGGTCCCAGTGATGTACTGGGCCGTCTTCACCACCCACTGGAGGACCTTGCGGTCGTGGACGGAGCAATTCCCATACCAGGCCGTGATGCAACCGGTCAGGACGCTCTCTATGGTGCAGCGGTAGTATTTGGAGAGGACCCGGGGTAACATGCCGAATTCCTTCAGCCTCTTTAGGAAGTCGAGATGCTGTTGCGCCCTCTTCACAAGAGTGGCGGTGTTGTTGGTCCATGACAAGTCTTCAGTGATGTAGACGCCAAAGAACTTAAAGGTGCTGACTCCCGTTGATGTGGATCGGGGCATGTTCCCTCCTCTGCCTAGTGAAGTCAACAATCAACTCCTGTGTTCGGCTGATGTTGAGGGAGAGGTTGTTGTACTGGCACCACAATGCCAGTTCACTTACCTCCTCCCTATAGGCTGACTCATCGTTGTTGGTCATCAGGCCTACAACAATGGTGTTGTCAGCAAACTTGATGATGGCGTTGGTGTCGTGCAAAGCCTCACAGTCGTAAGTGAACAGGGAGTACAGCAGAGGGCTGAGGACACACCCCCTGGAGGGCCCCTGTGTTAAGAGTCAGTGTGGAGGAGGTGTTGTTGCCAATCCTCACAGCCTGTGGTCTGCCTGTCAGAAAGTCCAGGATCCAGTTGCAGAGGGTGGTGTCCAGACCAAGGGCTCTGAGCTTGGTGTCGAGCTTGGAGGGAACAATAGTGTTGAATGCTGATTTAATTGAACGTGGCCCCATACTGTAAGACAGTAAGGTCAAGGTCATGGATGTCTGATGCACTGTTGATAGAAGACGTTGTGCTATTTGAATTGAACAGTTAATAAACCATCCTTGCGCTATTTGAATTGAACAGTTAATAAACCATCCTTGTGCTATTTGAATTGAACAGTTAATAAACCATCCTTGTGCTATTTGAATTGAACAGTTAATAAACCATCCTTGCGCGGGGTCTGCAAAGCACTTACTGTAATTGGCAAAGGAATAACTCGAAATAATGATCTTGGTTAACCCCTTTTTCATAACATGATAGAGACCTCCACATCTTCCCTGCTAATCATCCTTCGGTTATTAGGGACAGGCAATCCATCCAATTATCTGTGGTGTACAGAGTCTTGGGACGCTAACAGGTAACAGTGGAAAGGCCAATTATAGGTTTACTGTCCTGGCTCAAACTGAAACATGAGGGATTTTGGCCACATTCGTCCTCCCAAGCCTCTCTCTTTGCGTCGAGGTGGAGGAGGCTAACGTTTTCCAGCATATCACTTTGTACCTTTTTGCTTGCTATCCTGTGCAAAGCACATTGCAACTTTGTTTACAAGTGCTCAAGGGGTAATCCAGAAATGATGTAATGGAAAAACTTCAGCTAATTGCGCCACCTGGGCATGACTCCAAGAGATCTCTTAGATGTTGTTGTCAAGGGAACCTGAACCGGTTAAACCCATAGGAGGTGGGGGGGAGGGGGGGGGGGGGGGGGGGTGGGAGGTGTGAAGAGGGGGGAAGAGGTGTGAGGGGGGGGGGGTGCGTTGTGAGTGTGTTTAAAGCATTGGGAGCAGAGGAAAGACCATTTGTTTGTCTTTCTGATATGTCTTTTTATGAATTGGTTAACTGGAAGCTATGTATTTTTATGTCTAGTGCTGTGCGGAGAATCGGTTAACTGGAAGCTAAATGAGTGGTGGCTAGATGTTTGTGATCTGATGTTCCAACATAACAAACGTCAAAGGCAGCGAAGATGTGATCTACGGAGCTGCCCTGACTCATTATGCTGTCTTCTCTTGGTGAGGAGGGACATCACAGTCAGCCTTAGGATACTAACATACATTAGAACATCTTGTTCTTTGTTTGAAACCATTGTTTGCTCTGAATCTTTGTTAAATTAGCGCCATCCTGCTAGCTCGTCTTCAGTGGGTCTTTTATGTTGATATCCAAGGGACAGATGCATCCGCCAACATCCGCTCCCATACCCTGCTGTATGAACTTCCAAAGGGAAGATATTTTGGTTTATTATGATTTACGTTACAGTACTAAGTGATGAAAGCTCATTATATTAGAGCATCATTGTTGATATACCTAAAAAGCTTCCCATTGTATAGAGAACTATGGATCATTGTCCATTCCCAAAGTCATTCATCATTTCTGTAAGATTCCGAGTGGCGCAGCGGTCTAAGGGCGTCACTACAGACCCTGGTTCGATTCCAGGCTGTATCACAATCCAGCCGTGATTGGGAGTCCCATAGGGCGGCGCACAATTGGCCCAGCGTCGTCCAGGTTTGGCCGGGGTAGGCCGTCATTGTAATTAAGAATTTGTTCTTAAATGACTTGCCTAGTTAAATTAAAAAATAGAAGGGCTGTACTGCACTGTAAGCCATTAGCCACTTTGCCTGTTGTCTAGCATGAGTATATATGTGACAGTTAGCTCTTTGCCTGTTGTCTAGCATGGGTATACACTACCAGTCAAAAGTTTGGACACACTTAATCATTCAAGGGTTTTTCTTTATTTTTACTATTTTTTACATTGTATAATAATAGTGAAGACATCAAAACGATGAAATAACACATATGGAATCATGTAGTATTCAAAAAAGTGTTAAACAAATCAAAATATATTTTCTATTTGAGATTCTTCAAATAGCCACCCTTTGCCTTGATGACAGCTTTGCACACTCTTGGCATTCTCTCAAACAGCTTCATGAGGTAGTCACATGGAATGCATTTCAATTAACAGGTGTGCCTTCTTAAAAGTTAATTTGTGGAATTTCTTTCCTTCTTAATTCGTTTGAGCCAATCAGTTGTGTTGTGACAAGGTAGGGGTGGTATACAGAAGATAGCCCTATTTGGTAAAATACCAAGTCCATATTATGGCAAGAACAGCTCAAATAAGCAAAGAGAAATGACAGTCCATCATTACTTTAAGATATGAAGGTCAGTCAATCCAGAAAATTTCAATAACATTGAAAGTTTCTTCAAGTGCAGTTGCAAAAACCATCAAGCGCTATGATGAAACTGGCTCTCATGAGGACCGCCACAGGAAAGGAAGACCCAGAGTTACCTCTGCTGCAGAGGATAAGTTCATTAGAGTTAACTGCACCTCAGATTGCAGCCAAAATAAATGCTTCACAGAGTTCAAGTAACAGACACATCTCAACATCAACTGTTCAGAGGAGACTGCGTGAATCAGGCCTTCATGGTCGAATTGCTGCAAAGAAACCACTACTAAAGGACACCAATAAGAAGAAGATACTTGCTTGGGTCAAGAAACACGAGCAATGGACATTAGACCAATGGAAATCTGTCCTTTGGTCTGATGAGTCCAAATGTGAGATTTTTGGTTCTAACCGCTGTGTCTTTGTGAGACGCAGAGTAGGTGAACGGATTATCTCCACATGTGTGGTTCCCACCGTGAAGCATGGAGGAGGATGTGTGATTGTATGGGGGTGCTTTGCTGGTGACACTGTCTGTGATTTATTTAGAATTCAAGGCACACCTAAACAACATTGCTACCATAGCATTTTGCAGCGATATGCCATCCCATCTGGTTTGCGCTTAGTGGGACTATCATTTGTTTTTCAACAGGACAATGACCAAAAAAACACCTCCAGGCTGTGTAAGGGCTATTTGACCAAGAAGGAGAGTGATGGAGTGCTGCATCAGATGACCTGGCCTCTACAATCACCCGACCTCAACCCAATTGAGATGGTTTGGGATGAGTTGGACCGCAGAGTAAAGGAAAAGCAGCCAACAAGTGCTCAGCATATGTGGGAACTGCTTCAAGACTGCTGGAAACGCATTCCTCATGAAGCTGGTTGAGAGAATGCCAAGAGTGTGCAAAGCTGTCATCAAGGCAAAGGGTGGCTACTTTGAAGAATATAAAATATAAAATATATTTTGATTTGTTTAATACTTTTTTGGTTACTACATGATTCCATATGTGTCATTTCATAGTGTTGATGTCTTCACTATTATTCTACAATGTAGAAAATAGTAAAAATAAAGAAAAACCGTTGAATGAGTAGGTGTGTCCAAACTTTTGACTGGTACTGTATATATTTATACTCCGGACTCCGACATTGCTCATCCTAATATTTCTATATTTCTTAGTTCCATTCTTTACTTTTAGATTTGTGTGTATTGTTGTGTATTGTTAGATATTACTGCGCTGTTGTGGAGCTAGGAACGCAAGCATTTCGCTACACCGGCAATAACATCTTCTAAACATGTGTATGCGATCAATAACATTTGATTTGATTTATACATTGTTACGTTGTCTATATCTGTACAGTTGTACCGCTGGTATGCTCCAGACTCATTATGATTGTCACAAAGTGAAGAGAAAACTTCTATATTCCCATACTGATTTAGTACCGCAGTGTCATTGGAGGCAATGAACATCCAGTACAATCAAATCGAGGGTGATTGACAGGAGAGCCCTCCTTCAAATACTCAATGATGATTTGAAAGCTCTGGTGTTGACTGGGTAGGTAGTAAAAGGATGTTGGAACTGGTATTTGCCGATGCTACAAAGTTAGAAACAGTGCTCTATTGACTTTCTAGTAGGCAATTGATCCGTGTCACTCTGGGTCATCTTAAGGGAATGGTGGTGCTAGTATGCAGAATAGAACAGACCTCTGTGTTTGTCTGAGGAAAGCAGCATTCAGCACCTCTCCTCTCCTGGACACCGGAGTATCTAGAAAGGGAATACTAAGGCCATTGCTGTAAAGGCCAATTCTTTATCACTGACCTTGTGGAAGGACTGCGGAACTACTTTCGTTTGACCTTGAGGAAGGACTGCGGAACTACTTTCGTTTGACCTTGAGGAAGGACTGCGAAACGACTTTCGTTTCACCTTGTGGAAGGACTGCGAAACGACTTTCGTTTCACCTTGTGGAAGGACTGCGGAACTACTTTCGTTTCACCTTGTGGAAGGACTGCGGAACTACTTTCACTGACTTTGTGGAAGGACTGCGGAACTACTTTCGTTTGACCTTGTGGAAGGACTGCGGAACTACTTTCGTTTCACCTTGTGGAAGGACTGCGGAACTATGTTCGCTGACTTTGTGGAAGGACTGCAAAACTACTTTCGTTTGACCTTGTGGAAGGACTGCGAAACGACTTTCGTTTCACCTTGTGGAAGGACTGCGGAACTACTTTCGTTTGACCTTGTGGAAGGACTGCGGAACTAATTTCGTTTGACCTTGTGGAAGGACTGTGGAACTACTTTCATCAAATTAACTAATTCACCCTCTGCCCCTTTTTAAATTGATTAAGATGTGCACAATGTTGCATCCTACTTTGTGACATGGCATACGTTGTGTCATGTTTGTGACATGTTTCTGCTAAATGTGTGTAACAACAAATCACAATGAGACATTATCGACAGTTGTTGAGCAGTCTAGTCACGTCTTTCCATTTACTTCTCAGACTAGTGAAGGTAGGCGGTTTCCTGCTCGTTTAATGCACCTGTCTGTTTTTTTTATGTAGTAGCTGATCTACGTCCAGATATGCACCAGATCCCAGTCTGATTATGGAATGAGTCAGCGAGAATGTTGGCTTTATTTAAGATTCTGGAAGCTAAAAATGGCTCCTGTTTTAAACAAATTGAAAGAATGAAAAGTTAACTCACAGAAGAAAAGGACAGAGAGAGGCCTTGTCTAACAAAAGACAGTCAGCAAACACAGCATTGTTAACGGAACTTTTAGATAGTACTAGATCTGAATACAAAGAAGCACATGATAAACATATTTGTTGTGCAGCGCAATAGAGTGCATTGCTGGTTGGGATTAAAAAGAAAAAAGATCAAAATCCTTCTCTTCAATATATCATTACTCAAAAAACACATCATGGCATTTTATGTAACTTAGCATATTAAAGCCTACAGAGCCCATTTTATAACTTAAACATCAGAACAACACTATACTGTCACCACAGCACAGAAACACACACACGCACGCACGCACGCACGCACGCACGCACGCACGCACGCACGCACACACACACACACACACACACACACACACACACACACACACACACACACACACACACACACACACACACACACACACACACACACACTTCAAGCACTTTTCATTTACATCAAGCACAGAAAACAGATAGAAGCGTACAATAGCATCTGCTATACCCATACGATCCACATATTGCTTCAAAGCAATACCGAAAAGCACACTGACAATCGACTACATCTACAAGAATAGATGGCTTAATTATGTCCTAGTTCTAATGCCATGCTGCAAGGTAATGCATTATGGAAATGCATACACATTAGTAAAGTTTAGCTGCTTATGAGGTGTAAAAATCTGCATTTGGACTGTCTTTTTCCTAAACTGCATTGGAAATGGGCTAAACATGTTGCTGATATAGAACCTAATTGCTAATTCTGCTAAGACTACCTGATTGGGTAGATTCACTTGGTAATGTGAAGTCATTCTGCTAAGACTACCTGATTGGGTAGATTCACTTGGTAATGTGAAGTCATTCTGCTAAGACTACCTGATTGGGTAGATTCACTTGGTAATGTGAAGTCATTCTGCTAAGACTACCTGATTGGGTAGATTCACTTGGTAATGTGAAGTCATTCTGCTAAGACTACCTGATTGGGTAGATTCACTTGGTAATGTGAAGTCATTCTGCTAAGACTACCTGATTGGGTAGATTCACTTGGTAATGTGAAGTCATTCTGCTAAGACTACCTGATTGGGTAGATTCACTTGGTAATGTGAAGTCATTCTGCTAAGACTACCTGATTGGGTAGATTCACTTGGTAATGTGAAGTCATTCTGCTAAGACTACCTGATTGGGTAGATTCACTTGGTAATGTGAAGTCATTCTGCTAAGACTACCTGATTGGGTAGATTCACTTGGTAATGTGAAGTCATTCTGCTAAGACTACCTGATTGGGTAGATTCACTTGTAATGTTACAGTGAAAAACCCATTAAGCTACACCTGAGGAACTCTCACTAACAATTCCTGCATTTATTAATAAGGTGTTGCTGCTGCAACAACATATTTAATTAAGGTACAAGTTAAATAGCATATAATTTAAATAAATCAATGAAATTACATTTAGATAAAATGTCATTCCTGGCTACAGCTGAAATACTGGCTGGTTATTGGTTGGCGATGAAGAATGTAGCAGGCATCTTATACCCCATAGAGCAGCTGAAAAATGAAATAAAATCACTGTTGTTGCTTTTTGCTGTCGTGATGTTATTCATGTGGTAGAAGGGGTCAGGTTAGGCTCAAGAGGGTAGATATGGGATGCTCAAAGCCTTGCCATTGATTTTATCATCACCAAGAATAGGAGGAAAATTCAGTTGGGGGTGAGAGGGGATAGGGGGTGTTCGGAGGGGTTGCGATGGTTCTGCCCACCTTGGTTGTCACGGTGAGGAGGGGTTTCCCTTCTGAAGACGCCTTACTGGGTATCTCCTTCAGCACCATGGCAACAGTCTTATCTGCAGCCCTAGAGTCTCTCCCCTATAACAAGTGAAATCAACAATGACTCGTGTCAGGACAATTGGTGGTTCAGTCAATGTTTTTCCCCCTCTAGGGCATCTTACCAACTTTACTTTATGATGATGGAATTATATAATAGGCTATGGTGAGCTATCTAGGAAAAAACAGCAACATTGATTAAAAACATATCCACAAGACTATGACAACGGCTATGGAGGGGTCACTATACACAGAGGAGCATGGTCTCTTGCAGTGGAGGATCCTCAGAGGAGGAAGGGGAGGACCATCCTTCTCAGTGAATTTCATAACAATAAAAAATAAATATATATATGTATATATATTCAAATGTCACCAAATAATTGATTAAAACCCACTGTTTTGCAATGAAGGTCTACAGTAGCCTCAACAGCACTATGTAGGGTAGCACCATGGTGTAGCCGGAGGACAGCTAGCTTCCGTCCTCCTCTGGGTACGTTGACTTCAATATAAAACCTAGGAGGCTCATGGTTCTCAACCCCTTCCATAGACTTACACAATAATTATAAAGACTTCCGGAGGACATCATCCAGCCTATCAGAGCTCTTGCAGCATAAACTGACATGTTGTCCACCCAATCAAAGGATCAGAGAACTAATCTAGTACTGAAAGCATAAGCTACAGCTAGCTAGCACTGCAATGCATGAAATATGGCGAGTAGTTGACTCAAAATGAGAGAAAGACAATAGTTTAACAGTTTTAAACCAATTAATTTCTTCAAAAATGAAGGAGAAGCAAGAGAGAGTGTCATTTACTTAGCTAGCAAATGCAGCTAGATAGTTTAGCGTATTCAAACACCCTGCTCACACAGAGGAATGCTATGTTAGCTAGCTCGCTATGACTATCCAACGCAATACTGGAACACTTCCCAGTCAAGGTAAGCTTTTGGTTTTACTCATTTATTGCCACTGGGGCCCGCCGGTCTAACTGCTTACTGACTATACACTGTAACGTTACTGTATGATTGTAGTGGGTTTACTAATGCATTAGTTCTATTAGCTATGTTGACTATGACGTTATTTTAGCTAATATGGTGACAACGATGGAGGCTGTGTGTAGCCGTTATGATATGGTTTGGCTTGGAGAGGTTATTTCGCCTGGTCACATACAGCTGATGTGTTGTGCATTGTTCACAAATGAAGTTCACAAATGAAGAGAAAAGGTGAGAGGATGTGAGAAGTAATACAACGTGGCTGCTATGAAAGTGAACTGTGTGATCAGGGGTGTATTCATTCCACCGATTCTGTTGAAAAACGTTTCTTGAACGGAAGCAAACAGAACGAAATGGGGATAAACATACCTGAATTACACCCTAGATCAAGGCGGTATTGAATGTGTCACTGTCTGTCCATGTGTCACTGTCACCTCAACATTTTCTCTCTACCTGTGTGCACCTATGTTGTAAACTTTCATTCATAGGCTAGGTTGTAGCAACCTCAAGATGTGTATCGGGAAAATTTGAGTATCATGTAATAGCCTAAACCTATCGATGTTACATTGAACTTGGTGAATGGAATATGAATGACAGTCATCCAATATGCTGTAATAGAAATAAGGCCATGCTCATGAAAAAAAAAAAAAATTGGCCTCCCTCATCTTAAACGGCACAGACCGCCACTCGTCTCTTGTTACCTTCAGCAGTTTGATCAGATATAGCTAGTATCTCTAATGATGACGAGTGGACAATACAGTAGGAATGTGCTAGTCAGTCTCTCATTGGTTAGAATGATCTAGGCTGGGTGATGAACTAGACACGTCTCCTGGATGACCTCCAAGGGGACATATGGCCATACTGGAAAGTTGCAGTTCACGTTTCGGCGTGACCTCATACCGTGACTGTCGCTCGCCTTATTACAAGGCTGAAATGTATTTCAAAAGCCCATTGTTATCTTGATTCTAGACCGTAAAACCATCAACAATCTGGCAAAATGAAATTAATTGCTTTCACAGAACTCAACTGTCATTTCAGAGTGGCTCATCTCACCAATAGATGGATTGTTGGAGAAATATGAAGGTTCTGGCTATATAAAGGTGACCTGCCCGAAACATTAAACATGAATAGCAGAACATTTGTAGTGCATTCATGTTACCAGCATTTCACATACTGTGTGTACAGGGAAATCACTATGTCTTGATATACTGTATTCAGGATACAGAAGCCCTGTACAATCAAACATGTTAACCCTGTTTCCATAGTCAAAAAAAAAAAAAACATTCTTGCGAGAATCCAAGTTTATTCAAGTACTCAACCAAACAATGTCTACGCTACAGTTTGAAAACAGACAATCTCAACTGCATATCAATTACAACATGTCATATTTCTGTGCAGTTACACTGCACTGTTGACTTGTGGTTTTTGACTTGTGGTTACCTGGTTCCATTGTCTAGGACCCTTTGTATTTTGACGAGTATATAACCTGCATTAGAGAATAAGTATTTTTCCCAATTGACTCTGTGCTCCCAGTAAGCTTGATTCTAATTGACTCTGTGCCCCCAGTAAGCTTGATTCTAATTGACTCTGTGCTCCCAGTGAGCTTGATTCTAATTGACTCTGTGCTCCCAGTGAGCTTGATTCTAATTGACTCTGCGCTCCCAGTGAGCTTGATTCTAATTGACTCTGCGCTCCCAGTAAGCTTGATTCTAATTGACTCTGTGCTCCCAGTGAGCTTGATTCTAATTGACTCTGCGCTCCCAGTGAGCTTGATTCTAATTGACTCTGCGCTCCCAGTGAGCTTGATTCTAATTGACTCTGCGCTCCCAGTGAGCTTGATTCTAATTGACTCTGCGCTCCCAGTGAGCTTGATTCTAATTGACTCTGTGCTCCCAGTAAGCTTGATTCTAATTTCATGGCACAATGTGTGCGCATGTCCTCGAGGTACCGTCCCCAGAGAGAATGTAATGCTGCTGTTAGACCCGTACAGCCACCTGTGTCCACACTCCACCGACAGTAAGTCAACCTAACTGTTTAAGTAAAAACAGCCTGTTGCTGTGCAGAGACACATCCACTAAGTGTGTGCCATTCATACCGCCAGGAGATGATTTTTTTTTTTTTTAAAGCCTTCTTTGGCTAAATCTGTGTTTCCACTAATCTTTTGAGTGGCTGGTGTATCAAGACAAATGGCTGCAGGCAAAGGAGGAGTGAGTTATAGTTGTATGCTGCAAAATATGTCCAAGGACTGTGGATTGTGTTTGGGATGGATTGTGTCTTTGATGTGTGCTAGGTCAAGGTGTAGGTTTCTTGGTATTTGACATAAACGCACATTTCGGTCAGATTTGGATACATCCCAGGTGACGAGAAACGTAGCTTTATGCTTATACTTCAACTTGTTGTCTATTATCAACACAGCTAAGTAGTGTATACAGCAGAATCTTGAATACCTCATTGTGAACATACTCTTGGCTTGATTGTGCTGAAAATAGGTGTTGTAGGTAAAACAGTACCTTTTCTCCCTTCTCTGTGGGGTCTGCAGAATGTGGGGGGAAAGCCTTCTCTGTGGGGTCTGCAGAATGTGAGGGAAACCTTCTCTGTGGGGTCTGCAGAATGTGGGGGGAAAGCCTTCTCTGTAGGGTCTTCAGAATGTGGGGGGAAACCTTCTCTGTGGGGACTGCAGAATGTGGGGGGAAACCTTCTCTGTGGGGTCTGCAGAATGTGGGGGGAAAGCCTTCTCTGTGGGGTCTGCAGAATGTGAGGGAAACCTTCTCTGTGGGGTTTGCAGAATGTGGGGGGAAACCTTCTCTGTGGGGTCTGCAGAATGTGGGGGGAAAGCCTTCTCTGTAGGGTCTGCAGAATGTGGGGGGAAACCTTCTCTGTGGGGTCTGCAGAATGTGGGGGGAAAGCCTTCTCTGTAGGGTCTTCAGAATGTGGGGGGAAACCTTCTCTGTGGGGACTGCAGAATGTGGGGGGAAACCTTCTCTGTGGGGTCTGCAGAATGTGGGGGGAAAGCCTTCTCTGTGGGGTCTTCAGAATGTGGGGGGAAACCTTCTCTGTGGGGACTGCAGAATGTGGGGGGAAACCTTCTCTGTGGGGTCTGCAGAATGTGGGGGGGAAACCTTCTCTGTGGGGTCTGCAGAATGTGGGGGGAAACCTTCTCTGTGGGGTTTGCAGAATTTGGGGGGAAACCTTCTCTGTGGGGTCTGCAGAATGTGGGGGAAACCTTCTCTGTGGGGTCTGCAGAATGTGGGGGGAAACCTTCTCTGTGGGGTCTGCAGAATGTGGGGGGAAACCTCTGTGGGGTCTGCAGAATGTGGGGGGAAACCTTCTCTGTGGGGACTGCAGAATGTGGGGGGAAACCTTCTCTGTGGGGTCTGCAGAATGTGGGGGGAAAACCTTCTCTGTGGGGTCTGCAGAATGTGGGGGGAAAACCTTCTCTGTGGGGACTGCAGAATGTGGGGGGGAAACCTTCTCTGTGGGGTCTGCAGAATGTGGGGGGAAACCTTCTCTGTGGGGTCTGCAGAATGTGGGGGGAAACCTTCTCTGTGGGGACTGCAGAATGTGGGGGGAAACCTTCTCTGTGGGGTCTGCAGAATGTGGGGGGAAAACCTTCTCTGTGGGGTCTGCAGAATGTGGGGGGAAAACCTTCTCTGTGGGGACTGCAGAATGTGGGGGGGAAACCTTCTCTGTGGGGTCTGCAGAATGTGGGGGGAAACCTTCTCTGTGGGGTCTGCAGAATGTGGGGGGAAACCTTCTCTGTGGGGTCTGCAGAATGTGGGGGGAAACCTTCTCTGTGGGGTCTGCAGAATGTGGGGGGAAACCTTCTCTGTGGGGTCTGCAGAATGTGGGGGGAAAGCCTTCTCTGTAGGGTCTTCAGAATGTGGGGGGAAACCTTCTCTGTGGGGACTGCAGAATGTGGGGGGAAACCTTCTCTGTGGGGTCTGCAGAATGTGGGGGGAAAGCCTTCTCTGTGGGGTCTTCAGAATGTGGGGGGAAACCTTCTCTGTGGGGACTGCAGAATGTGGGGGGAAACCTTCTCTGTGGGGTCTGCAGAATGTGGGGGGGAAACCTTCTCTGTGGGGTCTGCAGAATGTGGGGGGAAACCTTCTCTGTGGGGTTTGCAGAATTTGGGGGGAAACCTTCTCTGTGGGGTCTGCAGAATGTGGGGGAAACCTTCTCTGTGGGGTCTGCAGAATGTGGGGGGAAACCTTCTCTGTGGGGTCTGCAGAATGTGGGGGGAAACCTCTGTGGGGTCTGCAGAATGTGGGGGGAAACCTTCTCTGTGGGGACTGCAGAATGTGGGGGGAAACCTTCTCTGTGGGGTCTGCAGAATGTGGGGGGAAAACCTTCTCTGTGGGGTCTGCAGAATGTGGGGGGAAAACCTTCTCTGTGGGGACTGCAGAATGTGGGGGGGAAACCTTCTCTGTGGGGTCTGCAGAATGTGGGGGGAAACCTTCTCTGTGGGGTCTGCAGAATGTGGGGGGAAACCTTCTCTGTGGGGTCTGCAGAATGTGGGGGGAAACCTTCTCTGTGGGGTCTGCAGATTGTGGGGGAAAACCTTCTCTGTGGGGTCTGCAGAATGTGGGGGAAAATAGCTGAAATAGCTTTGAAATATGATGGTGATCATCAACAAGAGGTGCAACAAAGCCCTCAATTAGTTAGACTTGATTATTTTTCATGCACTTTCAATGAGGCAAAAAGAGCTAGATTTAATACTGAAAGACCAACATATATCACTTTTAGAATGAACTGTACAAATGCAGACCAGAATGTATGTGTTTCAGCCCCGTGTAGCTCAGTTGGTAGAGCATGGCGCTTGCAACGCCAGGGTTGTGGGTTCGATTCCCACGGGGGGCCAGTATGAAAAAAAATTAATGTATGCTCTCACTAACTGTAAGTCGCTCTGGATAAGAGTGTCTGCTAAATGACTAAAATGTAAAATAACTAAGCCTAAAACATCTGGTTTTTAATGTTTTTTTTCTTTCTCATGAAAGTTACTCTTTAACGTAAAATGACATCTCCAGCTAATTACTGCCGATGAAGCACTATGCCAACAATTTAATCAAATGATTAGGTGTCCTTGGTGGCTGAGTAAATAAACATTTCTGTTAACTTCGGTATCAAGTAAATACATTTACAATCCCCTGGTCACCAGACCAAATTCATTGTTCTGAACTAATAGAATTCCTGGAGAGTAGAACTTACATCTTTCTCTGGAAATCTAAATGGGTAGGACATAATGCTTAGTTAATTACATGGTCTGTTGATTTAAAGCATAACGCTCTGGTAGAGGAGGGTTTCCCAAACCCCCTTGGGCCCCCCCCTTGGGTGCACATTTAGTGTTTTTGCCCTAGCACTACACAGCTGATTCAAATAACCAACTCATCATCAAGCTTTGATTATTTTAATCAGCTGTGTAGTGCTAGGGGGAAAAAACTAAATATGCACCCAAGGGGGGGCCACCCAAGGGGGGCCCCAGGACCGAGTTTGGGACACTTTGTGGTAGAGGACAGTCTCACTAATGTAATTCCATGTTTTTTGTTAATCTGGAGATGGATAGACTTGTTTTATTGAATCAGCTTACAGCAACATTAATATGGCTTCTTATAGCGGCAAACTACCTCAGTTATATAACAAATCAAGGGCTATACATGAGTTGGGATAAATATATTGTTGCTCTTAGGTGGTTCTCTGTAGGTCAGTTGGTAGAACATGGCACTTGCAACACCAAGATTGTGAGTTTGATTCCCAGGGGCCACCCCTACGTAAAATGTATGCACGGATGATTGGATAAAAGCGTCTGCTAGATATATTGATGTCATTGTTGCCTAATGCTTAGTAGTGGATGATCGGTAACTGGAAAATCAAATCTGTATCAGATTGATACCGATCAGTATAGATTAGTTCCTTTGTGAATACAGGCCTTATTTTGATTTCATAATGGGAAAAGTGAAGTAACTTAACTCCAGCGGCAAAAAAAATGTAATGAAGTAGTTCCACTAGGGAATACTTACTCGCTGTAAATAGGGTCAACATTCACCATGATCACAAAAACAACTTTCCATATTCTCTATTCCACTGTGTGTATTATGAACCTGTAGCCATATGGACTGACTGGTGGCTGGTATGGCCACTTTGCATACTGTCCCCATTACGCAACGTTCGTGTTGTTAATAGACGGGTTAGCTGACAACGCCACAAACATTATGTGCACGCTTCAAAGGGTCTGTGTTGTGATTCTGGATGGCCACATAGCTAGTAACAATGACAAGAAACTGCCTTGTGGGAAAATCGTAAGTGGCTCGTTTCAGTGGCTTGTTCTTCATACCATGTCTTGTTTTGAGGTGTTTTGACTCATGTCACCTCTATGCTAATATGGTAAAAAGCATTTGAGAGACAACAAAGTTGTCATTGTGCAACTTTATTTTTGTTTTCAATCAACATTGGAGAAGAACTATAGTTTACGTGTTATCAACGTTCTAAGCGAATCCCGTCTATTTTGCCCCATAGTTGCTCACGCTAAACAACCATTCTGTCTATGATGCTGTTTGATGCATTTCTAGAGTTGCTCCTGACAGCTGTTTGATGCATATCTAGACTTGCTCCTGACCTCTGTTTGATGCATTTCTAGACTTGCTCCTGACAGCTGTTTGATGCATCTCTAGACTTGCTCCTGACAGCTGTTTGATGCATATCTAGACTTGCTCCTGACAGCTGTTTGATGGATCTCTAGACTTGCTCCTGACAGCTGTTTGATGCATCTCTAGACTTGCTCCTGACAGCTGTTTGATGCATTTCTAGACTTGCTCCTGACAGCTGTTTGATGCATATCTAGACTTGCTCCTGACAGCTGTTTGATGGATCTCTAGACTTGCTCCTGACAGCTGTTTGATGGATCTCTAGACTTGCTCCTGACAGCTGTTTGATGCATCTCTAGACTTGCTCCTGACAGCTCTTCTTCTCAGTATATCAGATTCAGGCAGAGACTTCAAAAAACAGCCATGTGGAAATAGCTAGGATTCTCAGCAGACCGAAAATTACCCGGGGGTGAGATAAACACATGACTCAATTTAGTTGAGAGGGAGCGTCAAGGCGTGAGCGGGACGCTTTAAGGCGTAGTTAATGATTTATGTGGAGCCGAGACCGATGCAGAAGCGAACGTACCCACTAAGCTGCAAAGTTCAGCAGCCAAGTAGGGACCTGATTCATTCCCGGAGTCCCTCCAAATGGGTACTGTCGCAACCATGTATCCCAGCCACACACTTCCTCACGCACACATACACTCGGACTCGCACACACGGGCAATGCAGCCATTTTTATCTCAATATCAAATAATTTCTGGGTGACAATTAAGTACCTTACTGTGATTGTTTTCAATTAAAATGGTCAAAAATAAAGAAAAATAGCTTCTTAGCAAAGAGCCATTTCTCAAGAAATTATTTTTCTTGGACTGTCTGGGAGTGGTCTGAGTGGGAAGAGGAAAACTGAAAACGAGCTGTTATTGGCAGAGAGGTTTGGAACACTTTCTTATTGGTCTATTAACTAATTTACCGCCCGGTGATGTCATCCAATCAAACTCTTAAAAGGGCATTATCATTTTCACAATTTCACAGTATTATTGCAACCTCATAGTGTGAAGAACAAAAATAGGACGGCACTACGGTGAATAAACTTAAATGGACGTATTGCTGCACGAACGTTTGGCGTCTGAGCCCTTCTTCACCGTGCATAGGAGGCAATGTTAGGACAACTATACAGGCCACACACAGGTAGCCATAACTATAGATTCACAGTCAGTATTGGCCCAATCAAGAGATCCCAGCAGAGGGAGCTGTGGGGGAAACATTACATTTTAAAAATATATACACAAATACACAAAGATACATTATGATGTCATTATAGCCTGCATGTTATAGCCTAAATATTTATAGAGGGCTTGCAGTTGAGTCACAAATCACCTAGCAACCGTACCAAGCACTATGTTGGAAGACCAAAGTCAGTCTGTTGCAATCGTCCACATGGCTGGTTACATTTTGCTACCATCGGAAACTTTGGGAAGATTGCCCTTATTTAGTTTTTCTAAGGACCCAGAAAACTGAGGCGATGGGAGAACCTATTCAAGTAAGTAAATATATCTTGAAAGTGCTAAAAAAAAACAATGTATTATTAGTTAGCTAGCTTGCTACAGAAACTTAGTGTGCAGCCATGGGAGAGGGTGAAAGGATTAACTAGCACTTCCAGCTGTCACAGAAGGGAGAGTAGGTTAAACTGGATAGAGCAGGTACCTTTATGGGAGGACATTATGAAGCTATTCTCCAGTTCCAAAAAAAAACTGAGAACAGAGAGATATAGCAACATAGTATTCAGGACTGTTTAACTTGAGTATAATGCAGCCTGTTTCTTTTGTGATGTTTTCTGTCCTCAGATACAGAGAGCCGTAAAACCCTGTCTGCAGATGAAGAGGTCCCAATGAATGTCCCAAGAGAGTAAGGGCACATCCTTGTATGCCATGGGTTATATGTGTACCTATGTTAGCACATTTTGTGAACAAAAATACGGTTTAAAAGTCACACAATGTATAAATCTATTACAACTGGAGCAGGCCAACCCTGCTGGGTGTGAAGGATTTTGTTCCCGCCCAGCACTAACACACCTGATTCAATGTATCAAACCTAATTAGTTAATAATCAAGTGTGCTATTGCTAGGCTGGAACAGAAGTCTGCTCACCCAGTAGATCAGGGATCAGTGGAGCGAGGTTGGACACCTCTGGTATTGACTTTTTTTGTTCAACTGAAATTATCTTTTAGTAATAATAGCCAACTTGTTACTAAAATGTCTAACTTTTACATACGAGTTAGCTTACTTGTACACTTTGAAATGATATGAAATAGTGTTGATTATCTGAAGTTAAATGTTTAAACTTGTTTTCATTGTTAAAACTTAACTATTATTCATGATGAACTAGTGTCAATGTTGATTAATCACACATCACAATCCTGCAATAAAGAGGTTTCTGTGTTGTATTACCTTTTTGTTCAGTCATCAGCTCTACAATTAGTTTTATTTGATTGACACTATTTTTTTCAGGATATCTGCCATGTGAACCCATTCTGCAGCTGATGATGGCATGACATGCCAGCACAGCCATAGGCCTAGAGCAGTGTGTCCTCATCAATCTACACACAATACCCCATAATGACAATGCGAAAACAGGTTTTTAGAAATCTTTGCAAATGTATAGAAAAAAATACCTTATTTACATAAGTATTCAGACATTTTGCTATGACACTCGAAATTGAGCTCAGGTGCATCCTGTTTCCATTGATCATCCTTGATGTTTCTACAACGTGATTGGAGTCCACCTGTGGTAAATTCAATTGATTGGACATGATTTGGAAAGGCACACACCTGTCTAATAATAATAAATAATATGCCATTTAGCAAACGCTTTTATCCAAAGCGACTTACAGTCATGTGCGCATACATTTTTACGTATGGGTGGTCCCGGGGATCGAACCCACGACCCTGGCGTTACAAGCGCCATGCTCTACCAATTGAGCTACAGAGGACCACATATATATATATAAGGTCCAACAGTTGTCAGAGCAAAAACCAAGCCATGAGGTCGAAGGAATTGTCCGTAGAGCTCCGAGACAGGATTGTGTCGAGGGAGGCACAGATCTGGGGAAGGGTACCAAAAAATGTCTGCATTATTGAAGGTCCCCAAGAACACAGTGGCCTCCATCATTCTTAAATTGAATAATTTTGTAACCACCAAGACTCTTTCTAGAGCTGGCCGCCCGGCCAAACTGAGCAATCGGGGGAGAAGGGCCTTGGTCAGGGAGGTGACCAAGAACCCGATGGTCACTCTGACAGAGCTCTAGAGTTCCCCTGTGGAGATGTGAGAATCTTCCAGAAGGACAACCATCTCTGCAGCACTCCACCAATCAGGCCTTTATGGTAGAGTGGCCAGACGGAAGCCACTCCTCAGTAAAAGGCACATGACAGCCCGCTTGGAGATTGCCAAAAGGCATCTAAAGACTCTCAGACCATGAGAAACAAGATTATCTGGTGTGATGAAACCAAGATTGAACTCTTTGGCCTGAATGCCAAGCGTCACGTCTGGAGGAAACCATGGTGGTGGCAGCATCATGCTGTGGGGATGTTTTTCAGCGGCAGGGACTGGGAGACTAGTCAGGATTGAGGGAAAGATGAACGGAGCAAAGCACAGAGAGATCCTTGACAAAAACCTGCTCCAGAGCACTCAGGACCTCAGACTAGGGCGACGGTTCACCTTCCAACAGGACAACGACCCTAAGCACACAGACAAGACAACGCAGGAGTGGCTTCGGGACAAGTCTCTGAATGTCCTTGAGTGGCCCAGCCAGAGCCCGGACTTGAACCCGATCGAACATCTCTGGAGACCTGAAAATAGCTGTGCAGCGACGCTCCCCATCCAACCTGACAGAGCTTGAGAGGATCTGCAGAGAAGAATGGGAGAAACTACCCAAATACAGGTGTGCCAAGCTTGTAGCGTCATACCCATGAAGACTCAAAACTGTAATCGCTGCCAAAGGTGCTTCAACAAAGTACTTAGTAAAGGGTCTGAATACTTATGTAAATGTGATATTTTCGTTTCTTTTTTATATATAATTTTGCCAAAATTTCTAAAAACCTGTTTTTGCTTTGTGATTATAGGGTATTGTGTGTAGCTTGATGAGGAAAAAACAAAACATTTTAATCAATTTTAGAAAAAAGTCAAGGGGTCTGAATACTTTCCGAATGCACTGTATATGAGGCTAATCATTTTTTTTTTGTTGCAAATCCAACCCTTGTAATCTAGTTGGTGAAATGTCTGGAAGCAGGAAATGGGATCCTTAGCTTAAAACACACAACTACTGCTACCAAGTCCAACGCCAGATACTTTTCCCCAAGAAAGTCTGAGTGACACTTCAGAGGTACCACTGTGATAATTAAGATGGTTTGCCTATGACCACCACAACAATGACATCGTCTATGATAAAAGTGTTTACATTGTAAAGAAAGAAAATAGTTAGGTTATAAGAAATACTTTTTTATTCAATGGGGCAAAGCAGAGATGACAAAACTTTCAATTTCACCCATACAACAATAAAGCCTATTATTAAAGTACAGTATGTTTACAGTATCATAAACAATAGTCTTTTAGGTTCCAAATTACATTTTATATATTCATACGGTTTAAGGGGGTACTTTTTTCATGACGACAAGGTGAAGGTGCTCTCTACTCAACTGGCAAAACGGAATCATTCAGATTGACCAAAGCACAGCATATGACAACCATCTCGTATAACTGAGGGACGTCCTCCTTTCACATCTGTAAAAGGACAAAGTAGCAGAAGTAGAAACTGATGCTGCTGCAGCATTGTTCATCTTCACAGTGGGAATCCAGCCCACATGGGTTGACTCCTCTGTCCTGTGCTGTAATGTCCATACATTATGAATAAAGTTCTCAACAAATGATCATTGGGTTACATATGATAACCACTGGAGTTTTTTTGGGACAATAATGTCCTCCAGGCTATATGGATGTCATATTGAACAATTTGTGTCTCCCCTTTTCATGGTCATGGCTAGAAGGGATTCAGCTTTTGTCAAATTAACGTCAGATTTGACATTTTGTAGTAGATTAGGAGAATTTAGGCAGTAGGTTAGGAGAATTAGGTTACTGTTAGGAGAAGGGTTAGGGTTAGCTAAAATGCAAAAAAAAAAAAATACTTTTGACAATTTGACAAAAGCTGGATCCCTTTTAGCCAGCACCCCATTTTCAAAGGCCTAGATTACATGGTTGCATTCAAGACAAGGTCGTTTTTATTGATCTGCTGTCAGTTTCAGCAGAGTAGGCCCAGGCTACCATCGTATTAAAAAAGATTCTGCTAATTTATCCAGTCATATAAAGTGTAGTAGAATTGCATGAAATGTTTATCAAAAGGCCACATTGTTTCCATGCAAAGGAAAGAAACGTCTCCGATATAGCCTATAAACCTATGTCACTAACGTGCTTATTAATGACCTCAATTACCACTATCCAATCAACTCATCACATTAGGAATAGTAGCCTTACATTAGTCTGAGATGATAGAGGCATGCAATCCTTTGTTATAAAGGTGCATTTTTATGGTGAAAAACAGCTTCCCCAAGACTTTAAACTCACGCGACACGTGCTAATTTCTAGACTACAAGCTGTCTAGCTGGCTAATTTAGTGTTGTTGTTAACACCTGGTTAGCATAACAGCTCAACTAAACCTCGAAATCGATTAGACTTACCAGTGATGAAATGATCATAGCAGACCATGTACTGACAGCTGTCTGGGTTCAGGTCTTGATGGGCAAAAAGGTTTATTCGCTTTTCTGACAGTTCTTGAGTCTTATCTCATTGGTATCACCAATGGTGTTTTATGATTGCGGGGAATCTGTAAACATATTTTTTTCCCCGTTGTCTTTCCTGCCTTGTTAGAGCAGCCAAATACTCTTACGAAAATGACGGTGGTGATGAATCAACTAGTTTTAGGCACTGTTATCATGCAGTTTGGGGTAGCCACTCCGCTGTTGTTGTCAGAAGAATTAATGTGGTGGTCTTCCAACATTGCCGCCAGGAGGCATCGTATGTCATCTGCAAGCCCGCTATAGCCTTCTACAAAAAAAACAAGAAAAGGAAACATTCCTCATTGAGACCTGCTGGGGCAGTATATCCAATATGTCTGGCTTTGGAGAAGTCATTTATGCCCATCTCTTCCTCTACGTGGAGCCTTCTCCAATCCAATGGCCCATATATAACAAAAGGCACTTAGTTCATGATTATGGCTGTTGAAATGCCCGGCAACAGGTGATTTTTCATCGTGGTTGCGAATGGAGCTCTTATTCTCACAAATCATTTTCTTAACTTCACATTTGGTTAATAAAAGTTACAGGAGCACTTAAGGAGATATACAACATATTTGGCGTTGCAGGTTGTTCTACCTCAAACCTTTATCCTCTCACCTGAATGGGGTGTTATGATCATACTCTGATCATAACAGTGAACGCAGTTGTGACAAGGGAAATTGCCATCAGGAATGATAGACATGAAATGCGATGCTTTTTTCTTAGGCGAACCTGACCTTACTAAGCAATCCCCTAAATATGAGGGTCTCTTATAGCGAAACCCTGCGGGGGATTCAAACGCTTTACCAAAACTGGGATCGATGTGTAAAATGTTCAGATGTCTACTTCCTTGATCGACCTGGAAATTGGCCTGTAAGTGGACACCAAAGTTGAGACGAAAAGTTTTGACTGCACAGAGCCCTTTAAAGCATAGAGAACACTCAGGGTACTCAAGCCCATAACCAGCTTCCTTCCTGTGGTGTTCACAGCACTAATGTTCAAGCTGAGTTAGGATAGTAGCTTTTAGTTTTGCGTATCAGACTCATAGGCACCCTTCCTTGCTAGTAACGTTACCTCAGGTTCCAATTGTCATATTTGGCCTGAAATTGCTCATGAGGTGGCTTCATGACGATGGCTACGAAGTTTGATCTTAAGTCATGATTTCATAAACTTTGAAGGAGTTAATTTCCTTTATGAAGAATGACAACTGAAAGACAAATAGGACATAAATTAATTGTATGGGGGTGTGGGGGTTATCACAACATCATTGACGAATCTGTCAGGCCACCTTTTTGATGTGTCCATGTACTACCAGCTGTTGAGAGGCCAACTCAGTCTAAAGATCTTCAGCGTTGGAGCAGTGTCTCCAGACAGGTAAGGGGCGCACGAAACCCTTACACCGATCCAGCCTGACTTACAACCTGCCTTTTGCCACTGGGACAGTTATAAAGACCCAGTACAAATGACTGCCCCTTGTACAACTGCTCATCTTCTGGGAGAGCCTTTATGTCCCTCCTCAAGCTCCCAAAGGGGTTTATGATAACTTGCATCTGTAGTTAAGACGGTAGTGTACTGAATGGCCACCGTTTTGCAAGATCCGACACAACTTTGCTATTTTGTGATTATTTTGTTGTTTATTTTCACAAAATACATCCGCTATTATTTCGTACAACTGACAATAACTTTTGAACATCAGATCAGCAGTTACTTACCTCAATTCCGACTTTGACTCATCTGCCCTGGGCTCTTTCTGTAATTCCGACCCAATTTTCAGGCTCCCCAATAGGAAATGCCGGCGTTACAGAGGCAAGAGAGAGGGGGGGATCCTGGTGAGAACTAACCTCCTTCATTAGGAAATGCATCGGCGTTACAGAGGCAAGAGAGAGGGGGGGGATCCTGGTGAGAACTAACCACCTTCATTAGGAAATGCATCGGCAACATCGTCCTCAAAATGAAGGTTCGCTGCTTCCCCAATCAAAAGCCCTGTATTAACACCAAGGTTGGCGCTAAACTAAAGAACAGGGCTACTGCATACAGAGCTGTCGAAGACAACCCTGAGGCTACGGCTGAGGACAGGAACAAGTACAAGGAGTCCCGCTGTGTCCTTCGCAGAGTCATCAAACGAGCAAAATGACAATATAGGAGTAAGGTGGAATAATATTACACAGGCGACAGTCCATTACGGATGACATCGTGCCGGCTGTGAGGGCCGCCACCGATCCAGAGGACTGGGTGATCTCGCTCTCTGAGGCCGACGTGAGTAAGGTCTTTAACAGGTCAACACCTGCAAGGCCGCGGAGACCCGACGGTGTTCCAGGGTGCGTTCTCAGACCATTTGCAGAACAGCTGGCATGCATATTCAAGGTAATTTTCAACCTCTCCTTGTCCCCAAATGTTTTAAGAACATTCTGTTCCCAAGGATTCTAAGAGTCCATGTCACTATGACTACTGCCCTGTAGAACTCACATCTGTAATTTTAGAAGCTGGTTATGGCACACATTAACTCCCACCTAGACCCACTAGACCCACTCCAATTTGCATACCGCCCCAACAGATCCATAGACGACGCAATCTCAATTGCACTCCACACTGCCCTCACCCACCTAGATAAGAGGAACACCTATGTGAAAATATGCTGTTCATTGATTACAGCTCAGCGTTAATGCACGATTCCAGCACCATCATCAAGTTTGCTGATGACATGACGATGGTAGGCCTGATCACCGGCAACGATGAGACCAGCCTACAGGGAGGAGGTCAGTGACCTGGCAGTGTGGTTCCGGAACAACAACCTCTACCTCAACATCAGTAAGACCAAGGAGCTGATTATGGACTACAGGAAACTAGGGGGGGGGGCTTCAAGCGGGTCGAGAGCTTCAAGTTCACTAAGGACTTGAAATGGTCCACACACACGCGCACAGTCGTGAAGAAGTTGTGAAGAAGTCGTGAAGAAATCGCGACAGCGCCTCTTCCCCTTCAGGAGGTTGAAAAGGTTTGGCATGGGGCCCTCAAATCCTCAAAAGATTCTACAGCTGTACCACTGAGAGCACCTTGACTGGCTGCATCACCGCTTGGTATGGCAACAGCACCGCCCTCCATCGCATGGCGCTACAGAGGGTGGTGAGGACAGCCCAGTACATCACAGGGACCGAGCTCCCTGCCATCCAGGAACGCTATATCAGGCGGTGTGAAAGGAAGGCCTGGAAAATCGTTTAACACTCCAGTCATCCAAGCCATTGCTGTTCTCTCTGCTTCCGCACGACAAGCCTGACACCAACAGGCTCCTGAACAGCTTCTATCCCCAAGCCATAAGACTGCTAAATAGCTAACTAATAGCTAACAAAATGACTACACGGACTATCTGAGTTGACCCTTGTGTATATATATATTTTATTTATTTATTTGCACACTCACAGGGCCCTACACACTCACACACACAGTGTCACTCCAACACACACAAAAACACTCACTTCATCATCTGCTCACACACACATAATATGCGCATACATTTATACTAACTCTACACACACCCACTCACATACAAGCTGCTGCTACTCTGTTTATCTTATATCCTGATGCCTAGTCACCTTACCCCTGTACATATCTACCTCCATCACTCCAGTATCCCTGCACATTGTAAATATGGTATTGGAACTGTCCCTGTATATAGCTTCTTACATTCTCCTGTTCTTATTCCCATTTCTTGTGTGTTTTTGTTCTACCTTGTTATTTTTTTTTTTGTATTACGTTGTTATTGATTACAGCATTGTTGGGTTTAGGGCTTGCAAGAAAGGCATTTCACTGTACTTGTGCATGTGACATTAAAAAACGTGAAACTTGTCAAATAATTGTCTGACCAATAAAAGCACCTGGAAATAAAAGCAGCTGTAAACAGCAGTTGAAAACCACTTTTGATAAAATAGAAGCGAAACTGAACCGAACTGAATTAGTTAAACTGCAATAAAGCATTCTTGTCTTGCAATGCGGGGCCTTCTGTAGTTGACTACGTGCTAAATTATCTCCATTTAATTCCAATTACAGCAATATTCTCCAAATACACACTAACAGTATGGAAGGGTGTTTGCTCATCTTTAAAAAAAAAAATCAATAATTCTAATTTCCTTCTCAGCTAGAGTGCACTTCAGGCTTATGAATTAATTAGTGTCGCTGGAGATTAAGGCAGAATTGGCTGTTTTAATTCAGTCTCACATCTCATGAAAATGTTAGAAGCAGTCGTAACTAAACCAAATAACTCTCTGCGAGTGATGTTTTGACTACAACAGGGCACAGCTTGGCAAAAAAGCTTGGCAAACTGAAAAGGGCTCTTTCTGGGGACTAAAGACAATAGATTTGCTTGACCTATAATCTGGATTCATGTGGTCATTTTGTTTTCAGCTATAAACGAAAGCGAAGGGTTGAATGGCAGTGACGACGTGAAAGACACACGTAAAGGTGATGATGCGATCCAGGCATCTTTACCCATCCCCGGTTAACTACTGTCCTGGGTAATCTATGTGAACAACGGATCCTATACATCCGCTATACATTCTGCGATTTCCCGTTATTCAGTTACTGTACAGTAATTTCTACGGCCCTTACTCCATTTAACCAGTAATCTGTGTAAAACTGTTTGCCCAACAGGACTACCTTTTCATACCGCTGGGACGGGAAGTCTGTGTGGATTAAAACTTTAGTGCTGCGTTAAATCCCTCAGTCAACAAAAGGGGTTTTGAGGCGATTTGCTAAAAGCCACCCTGCCACGATGGTTGTTTGTGTACACATACAGAATTGAACCATTTAAGGCCACGCTGAACGGAGTGTATATAAAGTCATCCAGGATCATTCTTGGAGGAGATCACTATGACGACAGACGGGGCGGCAGGTAGCTTAGTGGTTAAGAGCGTTGTGCCAGTAACCGAAAGGTCGCTGGTTCTAATCCCCGAGCCGACTAGGTGAAAAATCTGTCGATGTGCCCTTGAGCAAGGCACTTAACCCTAATTGCTCCTGTAAGTCGCTCTGGATAAGAGCGTCTGCTAAAATGACTAAGATGGGGGGGAAGACGGTGATATATTGAGGATCAGCTTATGAAATTGATCCCGACCATTTCTGTTTGACGTGTTGTCCTGAAATGAACCAGCTCTCTCTTGATGAAACAATAGAATTTATTTGCTGGCAAAGACAAATTAATTTGAAAGCAGCAGAGGACGAAACGTTTCTCGGATATGCTTTTGATGGGGACAGTATATGCTTGTTATAGCTTGTCTCAAGGGTAGGTGCTGTTTCGTAATCTGAATGGTTGGATTCTTACTGTAAAAGCCAACCTCAGTCTTGGCTCCATAGACAAAGCTTGGGCAAGGGCTTTAACCAACCCCTTGCCTGAGGCGCGTTCAGGGACAACGTTATACTCTGTTTGCTCCAAATCCCTATAATTCCACTGCTGCACCGCTTCCTATTTCACTATGGAGATGACCTGAAACTGTACAGTGGACAGAACAGTGAAGTGAAGTTTTCTCATTGGGAGGGGCCAGTAATGCTATATAATGGGTGGGAAGTCGGGATGCTGCTGTAGTCTAGAGGCTGCTGCAGGTTGGTAAACCTGTCCCCGTAGACTAGAGGCTGCTGCAGGTTGGTAAACCTGTCCCTGTAGACTAGAGGCTGCTGCAGGTTGGTAAACCTGTCCCTGTAGACTAGAGGCTGCTGCAGGTTGGTAAACATGTCCCTGTAGTCTAGAGGCTTCTGCAGGTTGGTAAACCTGTCCCTATAGACTAGAGGATGCTGCAGGTTGGTAAACCTGTCCCTGTAGACTAGAGGCTGCTGCAGGTTGGTAAACCTGTCCCTGTAGACTAAAGGCTGCTGCAGGTTGGTAAACCTGTCCCTGTAGACTAGAGGATGCTGCAGGTTGATAAACCTGTCCCTGTAGACTAAAGGCTGCTGCAGGTTGGTAAACCTGTCCCTGTAGACTAAAGGCTGCTGCAGGTTGGTAAACCTGTCCCTGTAGACTAGAGGCTGCTGCAGGTTGGTAAACCTGTTCCTATAGACTAGAGGCTGCTGCAGGTTGGTAAACATGTCCCTGTAGACTAGAGGCTGCTGCAGGTTGGTAAACATGTCCCTGTAGTCTAGAGGCTTCTGCAGGTTGGTAAACCTGTCCCTGTAGACTAGAGGCTGCTGCAGGTTGGTAAACCTGTCCCTGTAGACTAGAGGATGCTGCAGGTTGTCTGGACAGCTGAGCAAATTGCCTTAATGGGAGAGAGCAAAGACATGATGACGCTAGACAGTCCCTGACAGGTTATTATTCTCCCTACTCCCGGGCAGCAAGCTCAGGATTACTACCGGGCAAAGACTGTACTATATGGGCTGAGCCACTGGCTGCTGTTTGCTATGATGGTACCTCTCATTCTGTCACAGTGAAGGGTTGTTAACATGAACAAAGAAAAGAGTTAGATCACGCTGCATCCACTGACATGAACGGACAGGAAGAATCTAAGTTATAGTGTCGCTAGTCACGGCAGAATTACGTACCGTAGGGCCGCACTTCAAAATGGCCTGAGCTTCTGATCTGAATAGCATGTATTCAGGATGAGTGACTGATGACAAAGCGCCAGTCTGACCTTCTAAAGGCCGTTTATCATTCAATTACAGCAAGGTTTTTTCCAAAAAGAGTGACATCGCTTAGACAATGGTAGCATCCTCCCCTACGAGCCAGTCCAGAGGATAAGCCTGCCTCCTGGACATCGGCCATGACCCATTTAAGTCGATCCATGTCACTAATGATAGGACAAGGTCAAGCTTTTACAGTTTTTGTCCCCACTTTTCGGGTTCAAGAGATAATTTTTCTATCAGCCTGGCAAGAAAATGAACAGCTCGTAAACTAATGGCCAACCAATCACAGTGCCTCCCCAGCAGTATAAGCTGTTTACAATGCAGTGTATGCAAAATAATTACTGCTAAAGTAATTGGTATCAATGATTTAAGCAATTGTAACACACCCTTTGAACTCTTTAAATAAACGCTCACGCTGTTAACTATGATGAATGATTTGAATACTTGTATAATGATTCTCTGTAGTAAGCATATAGCCATTAACAAGAACTAAGAAATAAAGCCGTCAGTGTTTGTCCTCAACAGTTCTGCTCTCCATCAAGCATATGATGTAACTGACAAAACAAAGTCATCATTGAAAATCTTCATCATGATGAGTTATAATTGCAGGTGTATAACTCCGTTAGGAAGCCAGTAGGATGAACAGCGCGGGGAGGAAGGATGATCTATCAGGCCATTAGACTATGCCTTAGCATGCAAAGCCGATACACAGAAGACGATGCCATAACCGACATTTGTTACAAACCTGTCCTGAACTGCAAAGTCACTGTAAAGGAAGTTTTGAAAACTGAATTAAATGGATTATTCGACCATTGTGGGGGTCCAAAGTAATTTGCATCAATCATTTTATTTGTGTTGCTACCGTAGTGGTAGTGCTTCATAGTAAAAAGTAGACTTCTCTAACAGTGAATACTGGTTAGCCCAATGCAAGAACATCTTTGTATCTTTGAGAGATAGTCCTGTCAGGGGTTGAATCACTTTGATCCCCCTCTTCATGGGGTAGCAGAGCTACTGTATACTTTTACAACAACAACAGCAACAACAACAGCACAGACAAAACTAAAGGGAAAACTCTGAGGTGAAACAAAGGGACCAAGGACTACTATGGTGTACCAGACAAATCTGCAGGGCCCACTTAGAATGAAGCCTTTCATCTGGGTGCATCAAGAGACATTCTACCTGAGGCACAGCAGAGCTCCTGCGGTTTGGGAGGCAAAACATCCAAGCTTTAAAAACAACAACCCAAAACTCAAAAGCACTAAGATCATTCTACCCTGCACCATTAGCATTATCCCCCACCGCTGAAATGCATTTGCCAGAGGGTCACGAAAAGCCCCTAATTATGTGAATGCAGCTTGAATTCAGCTTTCTTGGGCTTTGTGTTCACAACATAATGAGAAATGTATCTCTATATATTTCTGTCTTCTCTCCATTTCTTCTGAGGGCTAGAATATGTAACAGTTCACCTCAGTGTGTTTTTTTAACTGAATACATCTGAAAAGGACACAGACTTACAGCAGAAATCACCTTGCAGACTGTTAAATAGCCATCACTAGCCGGCTACCACCCGGTTACTCAACCCTGCACCTTAGAGGCTGCTGCCCTATATACAGTGGGGAGAACAAGTATTTGATACACTGCCGATTTTGCAGGTTTTCCTACTTACAAAGCATGTAGAGGTCTGTATTTTTTATCATAGGTACACTTCAACTGTGAGAGACAGAATCAAAAAAAATCCAGAAAAAAAATCCAGAAAAAAAAAAATCCAGAAAATCACATTGTATGATTTTTAAGTAATTCATTTGCATTTTATTGCATGACATAGGTATTTAATCACCTACCAACCAGTAAGAATTCCGGCTCTCACAGACCTGTTAGTTTTTCTTTAAGAAGCCCTCCTGTTCTCCACTCATTACCTGTATTAACTGCACCTGTTTGAACTCGTTACCTGTATAAAAGACACCTGTCCACACACTCAATCAAGAGCGGATCTGGAGCAGGATCTGGAGAAGGTCTGTATGGAGGAGTGTGCCAAAATCCCTGCTGCAGTGTGTGCAAACCTGGCCAAGACCTACAGGAAACGTATGATCTCTGTAATTGCAAACAAAGGTTTATGTACCAAATATTAAGTTCTGCTTTTCTGATGTATCACATACTTATGTCATGCAATAAAATGCAAATGAATTACTTAAAAATCATACAATGTGATTTTCTGGATTTTTGTTTTAGATTCCGTCTCTCACAGTTTAAGTGTACCTATGATAAAAATTACAGACCTCTACATGCTTTGTAAGTAGGAAAACCTGCAAAATCGGCAGTGTATCAAATACTTGTTCTCCCCACTGTACATAGACATGGAATCCCTGGTCACTTTAATAATGGAACACTAGTCACTTTAATAATGTTTACATACTGCTTTACTCATTTCATATGTATATACTGTATTCTATTCTACTGTATTTTAGTCAATGCCACTCCGACATTGCTCGTCCTAATATTTCTATATTTCTTAATTCCATTCTTTTACTTTTAGATTTGTGTGTATTGATGTGAATTATTAGATACTACTGCACTGTTGGAGCTGGGAACACAAGCATTTCGCTACACCCGCAATAACATCTGCTAAATATGTGTATGTGACCAATACATTTTGATTTAATTTGATTTGAATCACCACAAAGACGAGGGAGTTTTTCCAATGCCTGGCAAATAAGTGCACCTATTGGTAGATGGGTAAAAAAAAGCATACATTGAATATCCCTTTGAGCATGGTGAAGTTATTAATTAAACTTTGGATGTTGTATCAATACACCCAGTCACTACAAAGATACAGGCATACTTCCTAACTCAGTTGCCGGAGAGGAAGGAAACCGCTAATGGTGACTTTAAAACAGTTGCAGAGTTTAATGGCTGTGAAAACTGAGGATGGATCAACAACATTGTAGTTACTCCACAATACTAATCTAATTGACAGAGTGAAAAGAAGGAAGCCTTTATAGAATACAAATATTCCAAAACATGCATCCTGTTTGCAACAAGGCACTAAAGTAATACTGCAAAAAGCAATTCACTTTTTGTCCTGAATACAAAGTGTTATGTTTGGGGCAAATCCAATACAACACATTACTGAGTACCGCTCTCCATTTTTTTCAAGCATAGGGTTGGCTGCATCATGTTATGGGTATGCTTGTAATAGTTAAGGACCGGGGAGTTTTTCAAGATAAAAAAGAAACGGAATGGAGATAAGCACAGGCAAAATCCTAGAGGAAAACCTGGTCCAGTCTGCTTTCCACCAGACACTGGGAGATACATTCACCTTTCAGCAGGACAATAACCTAAAGGGTCAAATCTGGAGTTGCTTACCAAGAAGACAGTGAATGTTCCTGAGTGGCCGAGTATGACTTAAATCTATGGCAAGACATACAAATGGTTATCTAGCAATGCTCAACGAGCAATTTGACAGAGAATAATGGGCAAATGTTGCACAATCCAGGTTCGGAAAGCTCTTAGAGACTCACCCAGAAAGACTTACAGCTGTAATCTAAAGGTGCTTCTCCAAAGTATTGACTCAGGGGTGTGAATACTTATGTAAATTAGATATTTCTGTATTTCATTTTCAATAAATTCGCAACATTTCTAAAAACATGTTTTCACTTTGTCATTACGGGGTATTGTGTGTAGGCCAGTGACAAAAAAATTATCGCTATTTAATCCATGTTAAATTCAGGCTGTAGCACAACAACATGTGGAAAAGGTATGAACACTTTCTGATGGCACTGTAGCTCCTCATGTGACAATCAGTGTCCTAAGCCAGTTCTTGTGTTTCTCTAATGAGTATTGATGTCAGAGGACATTGTATCCCTTTGCCCCAACACACTTCCAAAAGAACGTGTCTCCATAAGTGTCAGATATAGCCTCTGGTGCTCAGTACGGAAGGATCTGGAAGTAAACGCTTGGCAGGTTAGTCCCGGGAGACATTTTCTGGCAGATGAACACTTAATTAACTGGAATGTGATTTGGCAAAGAAAATAGGAGGATTTGCTGAGGTTGTTAAGGCAGTCGTCAAGTAGTCTGAGTTACGGATATTGCTTCTCTATTTTCAGTCATAATTGCATATATAGACAGTCCGTTGTAAAGTGATATGGTACAGGCTGGAGATACTGGTTTGAGGTATAGGACATGTATGGTGGAGATATGGATTCGCAAGTAATTCAACTGTCAATCAAACATGCTTGTCCTGTCACTTTGATACAATGCACTTCTCGTATGTTGACACTAAGTGTCACGCGTTCTCCCCTATGGGCAAATCATGTTAAATAACAATTATCTGTCCGCATACTCAACTCTATAATACGGAAGCTTGGGGGATGACTGACATTTTTATTTTGTCATATCATAACATCAAAATGCTTGTCACATCGTTCATATCAAAGCCGATGTACGAAATGTAGACAACAAAGTAATCTCACTGGGCACAGACATCAACACCACGTTGGTTCCAAGTCATTTCATTGAAATTACGTGGAAACAACGTTGATTCAACCGGTGTGTGCCCAGTGGGATAGCGTCGATACCGTCTCGCACACTTATATTGTTACAGCTCCACAGACCCGTCGCCAGACCTCAGTCTTAAGGGGGGCATATGAAATGCATGGGAGGGCAGGGCACAATTGTTATTAGCCTACAGTACATATATTTAATAATAAATTCCCTCAAGTGGGGGGGCACAAGCATTTTGGGGGGCGGGCCCGGCCCCCTATGGCCCGCCCATAGCGACGGGTGTGCAGCTCCACTTTGCTGTGTTTACTCTTCTGTTCTCTCTCTCCCCTTACGGCAGTCCTTAGTACCTGTTCTCTCTCTCTCATCTATCTCTCCCCTTACGGCAGTCCTTAGTACCTGTTCTCTCTCTCTCATCTCTCCCCTTACGGCAGTCCTTAGTACCTGTTCTCTCTCTCTCCCCTTACGGCAGTCCTTAGTACCTGTTCTCTCTCTCTCATCTTACGGCAGTCCTTAGTACCTGTTCTCTCTCTCTCATCTTATGGCAGTCCTTAGTACCTGTTCTCTCTCTCTCATCTTATGGCAGTCCTTAGTACCTGTTCTCTCTCTCTCATCTTATGGCAGTCCTTAGTACCTGTTCTCTCATCTCTCCCCTTACGGCAGTCCTTAGTACCTGTTCTCTCTCTCTCATCTTATGGCAGTCCTTAGTACCTGTTCTCTCTCTCTCATCTCTCCCCTTACGGCAGTCCTTAGTACCTGTTCTCTCTCTCTCATCTCTCCCCTTACGGCAGTCCTTAGTACCTGTTCTCTCTCTCTCATCTCTCCCCTTACGGCAGTCCTTAGTACCTGTTCTCTCTCTCTCATCTCTCCCCTTACGGCAGTCCTTAGTACCTGTTCTCTCTCTCTCATCTCTCCCCTTACGGCAGTCCTTAGTACCTGTTCTCTCGCTCTCATCTTATGGCAGTCCTTAGTACCTGTTCTCTCTCTCTCATCTCTCCCCTTACGGCAGTCCTTAGTACCTGTTCTCTCTCTCTCATCTTATGGCAGTCCTTAGTACCTGTTCTCTCTCTCTCTCATCTCTCCCCTTATGGCAGTCCTTAGTACCTGTTCTCTCTCTCTCATCTCTCCCCTTATGGCAGTCCTTAGTACCTGTTCTCTCTCTCTCATCTCTCCCCTTATGGCAGTCCTTAGTACCTGTTCTCTCTCTCTCATGGCAGTCCTTAGTACCTGTTCTCTCTCTCTCATCTTATGGCAGTCCTTAGTACCTGTTCTCTCTCTCTCATCTCCCCCCTTATGGCAGTCCTTAGTACCTGTTCTCTCTCTCTCATCTCTCCCCTTATGGCAGTCCATAGTACCTGTTCTCTCTCTCTCATCTCTCCCCTTATGGCAGTCCTTAGTACCTGTTCTCTCTCTCTCATCTCTCCCCTTATGGCAGTCCTTAGTACCTGTTCTCTCTCTCTCATCTCTCCCCTTATGGCAGTCCTTAGTACCTGTTCTCTCTCTCTCTCATCTCTCCCCTTATGGCAGTCTTTAGTACCTATTCTCTCTCTCTCATCTCTCCCCCTATGGCAGTCCTTAGTACCTATTTATTTAACCTTTATTTTAACAATGAACAAATTAGCATGACGAATGAACGGCTGTTGTTCTGCAAGCTCACTGCTTCCTTTGGTTCTTACAGATGGTTAATGTATTTATGAGACTCTTGAATGGGGCTACAAAGACAACATGGTTAGGGGAGCAACACAACGTTTCGGTGTCACTCCTGGAATTGGGTCACTGTACGTATATATATATATATTTTTTGTCATTTAGCAGACACTCTTATCCAGAGCGACTTACAGGAGCAATTAGGGTTAAGTGCCTTGCTCAAGGGCACATCGACAGATTTTTCACTTAGTCGGCTCGGGGATTAGAACCAGCGACCTTTCGGTTACTGGCACAACGCTCTTAACCACTAAGCTACCTGCCGCCCTATATGACTGTGATATGTATCTTAAGATGAACGTCCTACTGTAAGTCGCTCTGGATAAAAGCGTCCGCTAAATGACTCAAATGTTAATGGCACTTAAAAAAAAGCTTCCCCTGTGAGAACCATGAGCACGGGCTGACTTGGCTTTGCAGCCTACCTACCAAAGGTTGCGCCGTGTCCATTACAATGTAGAAAAACGCATATCTTTCAATAGTTATCCATATTACCGGAGCTTCATCTTATTCTTTCAAAACATTTATATGGCAGATTCGCGGCCGCAATTTATGGAAGATGCCAAAACTTTGGACACAACAATAGATGGTGAAGTCAAAGATAGGCCAGTGGTTTCCATCTGTGGCGAGGTTTTCCTAAATCAATGCTTATGAGAAATCCAGCTCCAGAACCAGCCATAAAGCCAGCTGGCTAATCTTTTGAATAGAAAAAAAAACAGCAAAATACAGATAACATTAGCTAGCTAGCATGCTAACCTTATCTAGCTAGCTAATGTTATCTGTATTTTGCTGTTTTTTTCTATTCAAAGCTGTCAGTGCCCTATTTGTTGATGTTTACCAACTCCACGTGGACATTCCAACACCCAATTCGTGTAGCCTTTGTCATTCTTCGGAGGTGGAACCTAAACGTTCATTTCTTCTATAGGACAGGAAATTACGTCAAAATAGAGGCGCCAACTTCCTCTGGGATACCTATTAACACAGCCTGGTCTCATAGAGTAGACGTAACATAGTAAATATACATCCGATTAGTAGCATATGTTACGTTTGGTATGGTTATTTAAGACAGAAGGTTACTTAAGGCAAAAACTAAAGGAAGGTGGTTTGTCGGGGTGGATGGGTAGGCGTATAACGCAAATATCTAGCAACCCAAAGGTTGCGCGTTCGAATCTCATCACGGACAAGTTTAGCATTTTAGTTAATTATCAACTTTGCAACTACTTATCATGTTAGCTAACCCTTCCCCTAACCCTAACCTTAGCCCTTTAACCTAACTCCTAACCCTAATCTTTACCTCTAACCCTAACCTCTAGAGTAGCTAATGTTAGCCACCTAGCTAATGTTAGCTTTAGCCACCTAGCTACCTAGCTAACGTTAGCCACAACAAATTGGAATTCATAAAAAAATATCATACTTATTTGCGAATTTGTAACATATTGTACGAATTGCAATTCGTAACATATCATATGAAATGGATGATGGACATTCACAAATTAATACATACGTAAGATATCATACTGGAGGGAGACAGATATACATTTACTATGTTACGTCTACCCCTGAGTCCAGGTTGTTTAACAATAACTATCCCATAGCAACTTCAAATACAACCTACTTTGGACTAGCACTATAAGTGCCTGTACTGTATCATGGACTTATCCACCTATTCTTAAATGCTGCCCGTGTTTCTTAATCAGATAAGAGACAAACCCCAGTCCAATTTCCTCATTCTACCTCCTCTCTTGCTGGACCTCCTGTGGTCTCCAATCAGAGCTGAACGTGGGCTGAGATTGTGCTGTAACCCCAGATCCCTGCAGGCAGGACAAGCAATAACACAACCTGTCAGGCAAGGCGTGTAAAACTGCACCACTCTTATTTGTCACCCAGTTCTAAACCGCCACCATCTCTAGCTAATCTGCTGGTATATGAGGAAAGAGAACGGAACAGGACAGAACTGACCAGAACTACAACATGAATTGAAGCTCGCTTTCTAGACACGACAACAAGGTTTTTGCCAGGTGAAGAAATAAAGCCTCTTGGTCAGGCTTTGTCTCCTGGGTTGAACCATTTGTAATGTCGACCACTATTGCTGGTACAAAAAATTTTCTTTATCCCCCCTCTTTATACAGAACCTATGGTACAGTCCAACACCAGACCAAGTCCCAGTCAAAAAACATTATGTCAAATACTATTTGAGGTATCTTGATTTAACTTGGAGTTTGCACTGTTGGGACAATTCCATTCATTCTATTGTGCAGGGAAGACTAAATAAAGCACAGCTCAAAAGTGAGTGAGTGAGTGAGTGAGTGAGTGAGTGAGTGAGTGAGTGAGTGAGTGAGTGAGTGAGAGAAGCAAGACATAATCTTGGGAGGAGTGAAGAATGAAGAGAACACGAGGGGGGCCTTCTCCAGTTACAGTAACACACCACCTCATGCTGAACCCTTCTCCTGCCTTCTCCAGTTACAGTAACCTCATGCTGAACCCTTCTCCTGCCTTCTCCAGTTACAGTAACACACACCCTCATGCTGAACCCTTCTCCTGCCTTCTCCAGTTACAGTAACACACACCCTCATGCTGAACCCTTCTCCTGCCTTCTCCAGTTACAGTAGCACATAACCTCATGCTGAACCCTTCTCCTGCCTTCTCCAAATACAGAAACACACAACCTCATGCTGAACCCTTCTCCTGCCTTCTCCAGTTACAGTAACACAAAACCTCATGCTGAACCCTTCTCCTGCCTTCTCCAGTTACAGTAACACAAAACCTCATGCTGAACCCTTCTCCTGCCTTCTCCAGTTACAGTAACACACCACCTCATGCTGAACCCTTCTCCTGCCTTCTCCAGTTACAGTAACCTCATGCTGAACCCTTCTCCTGCCTTCTCCAGTTACAGTAACACAAAACCTCATGCTGAACCCTTCTCCTGCCTTCTCCAGTTACAGTAACACACCACCTCATGCTGAACCCTTCTCCTGCCTTCTCCAGTTACAGTAACCTCATGCTGAACCCTTCTCCTGCCTTCTCCAGTTACAGTAACACAAAACCTCATGCTGAACCCTTCTCCTGCCTTCTCCAGTTACAGTAACCTCATGCTGAACCCTTCTCCTGCCTTCTCCAGTTACAGTAACACACAACCTCATGCTGAACCCTTCTCCTGCCTTCTCCAGTTACAGTAACCTCATGCTGAACCCTTCTCCTGCCTTCTCCAGTTACAGTAACACACAACCTCATGCTGAACCCTTCTCCTGCCTTCTCCAGTTACAGTAAAACACAACCTCATGCTGAACCCTTCTCCTACCTTCTCCAGTTACAGTAACACACAACCTCATGATGAACCCTTCTCCTGCCTTCTCCACGCTCACCTCCCTTTGATCACTGTTTCTCATATCACTCCTTGAACAACCTCAAGGTCTCTGGCATTTCCACCTCCATTTAACTGCCCATTAACAGACGCATTAAAAGAGGGCATTCAGCGCCTTTAAAAAGAAGAGCTTGTTTTTCACTTCCTGCCCAGAGTCTTCCTGCCCAGAGTCTTCCTGCCCAGAGTCTTCCTGCACAGAGTCTTCCTGCCCAGAGTCTTCCTGCCCAGGCTGCATTTTCTAGTTAGGTAGGACGACAGAGTAGATTTGCTGGGGGTAACCTGATTACTCGTGGCTTGAGTCAGAAATGACAATTCATTCTCATCGGAGAATGAGACCTTGCTGTTTCTACTGTCCCAGAACCGTGCAGCAGAACAGTCTCTCAGTCCCACTATAGAGAGGCTTACTTATGTGCTTATCCATATGGAAGCCTATACAATCGTTTTAGGGTGCACATGTCTATCAGCCTTAAAAAGGGATTCTAACACTACTGAGCCAAACCAAGCTGTACTGAGCTGGCCTGGTTACATTTACATGTAATGTTACGCATCCATCATAGTTGCTGGAACTGTGATGAAAAGGACAATATGAAACGGAAAATACCAAAGCCAGCACCGTTTGGTTCAGGTTGGCACGGCAGTGTGAAAATGGCGTTGAATCAAATGGCCGTCCAACATTATGCCTTGAATGATGTGATGCAGATGGAAAGATGAGCCCATGCTAGCCAGTATGAAAAGGAAATGCTTCCATCAAAGATGCCAGTTGATCTAATGTAATATGATGACAGAGTGGTTTTCCAATACAGTCACTGGCAGTTACTCCTGAAAGTGATATGGACAATAACAGACAGTGAAGCCAGTACGATATGATATATAGCCTCAATGGGTCCAATATTCACAAGAGGGAACGTTCTCATCTATTGCAACAAACCTGAAATCATTTGTTTTCATTTGGATCCTTCGCTGCAATTTCCATGCAATGACATCTGTCAGCTGGTCAGGTTCGATTTTCATTTTCCCTTTTTTACTGACTTAAACAGAAATCGTATATCAGCCAACCGGAGAGAGAGAGAAGCATCATTTGTCAATCAAAGTGTTATAGCGGTTTATGACAGAATCAGTTGTTTACTTCAAGACTTTCAGACTATTATAAGACTGACTATCTTGATTGCCGTATTTACTGTCAGATCGTATATCATTCAAGCTGTTTATTTAACTCATTTAACTTTGTTGAGTAGGGGTGCTATGGGTGCTCACAATATAGTCCCTGCTAATTAAAGATGAAAAATAAGTTGAGAAAACCCTTAACGGCTATAATCAGTTTAAAATAAACCTCCTGAAAGACTTTGCCGTAGTTGTGCTACCATATCCCTACTGCAATCAACAGACACCCTCAGTCTGACGCCAGAACAGTTGGGTCCTGCCTGTGATTGGGTCTTAATTATGTCTTCCCCTCTCACACACACACACACACACACACACACACACACACACACACACACACACACACACACACACACACACACACACACACACACACACACACACACACACACACACACACACACACACACACACACACACTAACAACACACTAACAACACACAAAACACACACACACACACACACCACACACACACACACACACACACAACACACACACACACAAACACACACACACACACACACACACACACACACCACACACACACACACCACACACACACAACACACAAAACACACACACACACACAACACACACACACACAAACACACACACACACACACACACCACACACACACACCACACACACACAACAACACACACACAACACACAACACAACACAACGCTCCCGGTGGACAGTAGTGTGAGTCACCTGCTGTAACCAGGTTACTCAGACACAGGCCCGCATGGCCCTTGCTACCTTGACTGACTTTGGCCAATGAAAACAGAGGAGGGGCAGGGGAATTAGTTTTTCTGCTAGCATCAGCCTCCCTGGGCTCAGGAGTGATTCTCTGTCTCTGTCTCACTCTTATTCTTGTTCCGTGTCCCCACACCTTAATAGATGATGGTCAGGAGGATCCTGCTGTGTAAACAAGATGGATTGCTGCTTGTAGTTTATTGTGTTGGGCTGTGTCCTTTGCAGTGATGCACAACTAATGTCAATGAGTGTATATACGGGTTTGGTCGGTGTAGGCTGTCATTGTAAATAATAATTTGTTCTTAACTGACTTGCCTAGTTAAAAAAAGGTAAAATAAATAAAATAACAAATATATACAGCCAGGTCCAAAATGATTGGCACCCTTTGTGGTCAATTAACTATTTATTTGTGGATTTTGATGTGTGCTTGGGGTTATTGTCTTGCTGGAAGATCCACTTGCGGCCAAGTTTCAGCCTCCTGGCAGAGGCAACCAGGTTTCTGGCAAGAATGTCCTTTTACTGGGTAAAGTTCATGATGCTGTTGACCTTAACAAGGGCCCCAGGACCAGTGGAAGCAAAATAGCCCCATAACATCAACGATCCACCACCATATTTTACAGTGGGTATGGGGTTCTTTTCTGCATATGAATGCTATTTTCGATGCCAAACCCACCACTGGCCAAAGAGCTCTATCTTCATGTCATCCAACGAATGTAGTCCGTTTGTCAAGCATCTCATCCAAGGCAGGCTATCTGAACTGTTGCCTATTTGGGTTGATTCTGTCTGCAATATCAGCAGAATCAGGCCAAGAGGCTTTTGGACCACCACTAGACAGGACCAGACAGATCCAAGTGATTAAGTAAACACTTTGAGAAGCCAATAAGTAAAACGCAGAACACCAGGCACAAGTAACTGTCTGCTGCCTCTTTATTCTCTCTCTCTGACTGCCAACTGAGGGACTCGATATGAATGGAAAGACATTTAACTGTTGAGAAAAACTCTCACAGCCTCTTTAATTCCAAATAATACATAAAGATTGTTTCGATTGCCCTGCCATTCGAAGGCTTTTAGCATCATGTCTTCACAACAGAACCAATCAGTTGCGTTGGCTGTGTTTTCATACATAATGGAACTGTGAGCTATTTTATATCAAATGCTATGAGCAGCACCATTTGCCTTAAGTACAATTTGTTTTTAATTGAAATTGCAACCAGGCTGCTCTCTCACAACCCACTTTTAGATTAATTGTTCAATGTCACTTGGAGGCATATTCTTCTTTTGAAATGAATGTATGAATTTGTTCATGAATTGCAATAAATATACTGTCGTAAAATAAATACTGGTGAATAATTAAGCCAACATTATGTCAGATACATAAAAGAAACTTGAGTCATATGACAACAAAAATATAAACGCAACATGCAACAATTTCAACGATTTTACTGAGTTACAGTTCATATAAGGAAATTAATTAGGCCCTAATCTATGGATTTCACATGACTGGGCAGGGGCGCAGACCCACCCACTGGGGAGCCAGGCCGAGCCAATCAGAATGAGTTTTCCCCCACAAAAGGGCTTTACTCCTCAGTTTCATCAGCTGTCCGGGTGGCTGGTCTCAGACGATCCCGCAGGTGAAGAAGCCGGATGTGGAGGTCCTGGGCTGGCTTGGTTACACGTGGTCTGCGGTTGTGAGGCCTGTTGGACGTACTGCCAAATTCTCTAAAATGACGTTAGAGGCAGCTTATGGTAAAGAAATGAACATTACATTCTCTGGAAACATCTCTGGTGGACATTCCTACAGTCAGTATGCCAATTGCACGCAACCTCAAAACTTGAGACATCTGTGGCATTGTGTTGTGTGACAAAACTGCACATTTTAAAGTTACATTTTATTATCCCCAGCACAAGGTGGACCTTTGTAATGATCATGCTGTTTAATCAGCTTCTTGATATGCCACACATGTGGCACGATCATCGGGAACAGAGGACCAATGCGCAGCGTTGAATGCAAACATACTTATATTTATTTAAATGTTTACACGAACAAAACAACAAAACGATACGTGACGTCCAAAATTGCGAACACAAACCTACACAGGAAACACGGAACAAGATCCCACAAAACCAACGGGAAAACAGACAGTTTAAATATGGCTCCCAATCAGAGACAACCAGCAACAGCTGACACTCGTTGCCTCTGATTGGGAGCCACTCTGGCCAACATAGAAATAGCACCCATAGAATACACCATAGAACAAAACACATAGAACTTACACGCCCTGGCTCAACATACAAGTGTCCCTAGAGCCAGGGCGTGACAACATGTCAGTTGGATGGATTATCTTGGCAAAGGAGAAATGCTCACTAACAGGGATGTAAACAAATTTGTGCACAAAATTTGAGAGAAATAAGCTTTTTGTTTGAACAATTTCTGGGATCTTTTATTTCACCTCATGAAACATGGGACCAACACTTTACATGTTGCGTTTATATTTTTCTTCAGTGTAGATAGACTATGTTATGAAGCTACTTTTCCTTCTATCAATCTTGTACATTGTTTACGCCCATTGGGATCCATTAAAACACCATCGTGCACTTAGCGAAGCATTTTGGTTGCTAATGTTTCCAGAGCTTTTGAAGAGTCAGGATTCAGTGAGTTCATATTCCACTCTCTCAGGCTGCCATGTCAGTCATTCTTGGAAAAGTGGATGACTTTCACTTCCTGCTATTCAATTTTTTTTTACATTTTAGTCATTTAGCAGACGCTCTTATCCAGAGCGACTTGCAGTTAGTGAGTGCATACATTTTCATACTGGCCCCCCGTGGGAAACGAACCCACAACCCTGGTGTTGCAAGCGCCATGCTCTACCAACTGAGCTACAGGGGACAACATTTCACAGGCATTGGTTTGAACAGTGAAGAAATAGCAGTTAATAGTTAATAGTGTGGCTTCCTGCCACGAACATTTACAACAGAATGACCTCCCTGGGGTTTCATTAAAGATACTGTACAGTTACCTGCATGGGCTGCAAAATAATTTGCCGTTCAAGCAGGACGAAATACAGCCGGTATGAAGAGTTTTGCATGATGCATCACTCGTCTTACCGGCTGTATTTCTGCCTGCTTGAACGGCGAATAGCTCAGATACACATGAAAACATGAGATGACCCCGGGGATCGAGCGAACATTGCTCAGAGATGCACAAAAACGATATAACATTCAAAATGGCTGCATCGTAACTTTAACATGCCTGTCTCTCTGATGACTCTCCATAGCACGTGCCAATGGGAAATAAATAGCCGTAAATTGTTCTCTCGGCAGCCAAAGTGAGGCTAATTCATTAATCATTAACTATGTATTAGCGCGTTAGCCAGCACACCATTAGCATCTCATGTAATTATGCTAATCTATTAAAATCCCCCCCCCCCCCACCCCTGGCAAATGTACCTACAGTCCCACTTACATGGCTGATGTTCCATGCCAGATTATGCAGGGACCTGTTCGCACAGTAAATGTCTCTTGACCAAGCATTAGCATGTAATTTCAGAGAGGCATTTAGCAACAACCTACCAACATGCCAGGGCCTTCCTTCGTTACTGTTTAAAATAGCAGGGAAACATGACGGGGAAAGCATAATGTATTTAGTCGAATGAAGGGGAGCCCTTCCGTGTTTTATCGACAGGCGCTTCCAATTACATTTTACTGTGAAGATTGTGGGAGAGGGGGAACGTTAACAAGGTGACACCTGATATGCGCTGAAGACACAGCAGGATCCACGGGTCTAGGATTTCACGATAGCTTTCAGGTGTTCAGCCAATTCCTCATTCCTGTTTTTAAAGCAAACCGTTCCCTATCTTGTACTTCATGCATAGCCATCTCTAGACAACTCTAATACAACGTTTTACTACTGTCCTACTTATATTAGTATACTCGTAACAACTTAAGTATTACAAAACTTCTATTCAATCAAATAAACCTCACGTAGAAAATAAGACATTACGTTTTTTGTTGAACAAATTCGACACTCTCGTGGTCTTTTTTCGTTGACATATTTTGGGCTGAGTAAACCCTCTCGCTTAGCCTTTTCCTCTCTGTGATTTGTCGCCACAGATTATTTGTTTACATTTCTACGGTTGTGGTTAGATGGAGTAGGCCTACAGCTCTATGTAGTGGCCCGATCACAACGATTGTGTGGGATTTGATGTGGACTATTATCCATCACTGTTCTTAATGAGCAAAAAAATCAAAAGAGACAGTACATGTGGCACAATCAGTCCAGGGAGAGAAACTCTACTTGAGGAGTGAGTGAGATATGATTTAGGACAAGTTAGTTCGCTCCGCTGGTTTTTGATGGAGAGTGATGGTACCGACGCAGCAGTTAGCCTAGTGGTTAAGAGCGTCGGGCCAGTAACAAAAAGGTTGCTGGTTCAAATCCCCAAGCCGATTAGGTGAAACAACTCCTGATGTGCCCTTGAGCAAAGCAGTTAACCCTAATTGCTCCTGTAAGTCGCTCTGGATAAGAGCGTCTGCTAAATTACTAAAACGTTAAAAATGCTATACCTCCCTAGCCATGTAAATGTCAGCCTCTCGGTCAAATCACAAAGCCCGGCGCTAAGGAGTTCATCATGGAAAGGCGACTTTCCATAACAGGTCGTTACCTAGCACAGTGGATTGGACTAGAGGCTCTTCAGCCACGATTAGATGGGTGCTGAGGCCCCATGATTACATCAGGAGCTGTGAGATGCACGTCATCCATCTTCATTCCCAGGTTGCTAGTAGATTGGAGCGCTTACGCAGGCAGCTCTCTGCTAGTCCCTCTGAGTTCATTTGTTGAGTGGCTTGTGCGTAAACCAATTATTATTTTTGTTGCGAGTTAATCGTAGGATTTGCTGTGATTAATCACGATTAATCGCAAATTCTGAATTTGCTCAAATTGAGCTGCAATTTAAGATTTTTTTATACAGAAACCATTACAAAAATATTGACATCTTGATTTTGTCCAAAGTAACATTTAGAAAAATCTGGTAAATTGATAAAGCACACTTCCTTTAACCTCAATGTGAACTTGTTTTGACATCACATTGTTGTTTTTAGCTGTATAGATAATGAATTTTGAACGCTTTCAGACAATGCGATTAATCACGATAAAAAAAAGTGTCCACTAAAATTACAAAAAGTTAACTTGAGTTACTGTAATTAACTTTGACAGCCCTAGAGTAAACACATGAAGAGTGCTGTCTGATTCATACTTAAGATGTTCATTAAAGAGGTGACAATTTCCTGTCTGATGGTTCACTTTAGGAAAAAATACTAAAATAAAGGAAGCTGCCACTAGCTCAATGGAAATACCTGGTATAATCTCAAACAAAGTTAAAGGCATTAACAAGTCCCTCTCATAGACGCCAAAACTTTAATTAAAAAATATATTACAGTGTTATGGAAAGATCAGGAAGCAGGATAAGGTGATGAAAGTGTTCAGTGCGTGTTGTTTTTTCGAGCTGCGCGGTACTGCCTTTTAATTGCTAATTACTCACAGTTTCCACCATAATCTCAACTGCCTGTCAAGCGGATCAGAGGCACTATTGCCGCGGGGATATGGAAGAGAGGGATTACTAAGTAATAGACTGGGCTGCTGTTGTCATCTCTGACAAGAGGACTCCTTGCCAGGGCTAAGGTCGTGACTGACCTTTTCCATGGCAGCTTCTCAAACAACCCAGGGATATATCAAAGCTGGAGGATAGGCTTTAATTGACATGATATGGTGCAGGGCAGAGAGGAGGAAGTAGGAAGTAGGAAATGACAAGATGAAACCTGGGCAGGTTATGGCAAGATGAAATCTGTACAGGTTATGGCAAGATGAAACCTGGAGAGGTTATGCTCTTGAGGAGAGTTCTCCGCATGCCAGGTCAACCCAAGCATCTGGTAAAAACAGCTGGCATCTTCTGAAAACACTTCTAGCTTTTTGTCATGTTTTTAGTAAGTTAAAATGGAAGAAAATGAAACCAGAGTGAAAATTATGAAAACAGAAGTAGTGTAGATTTGAATGTAATAATAATAAGCCATTTAGCAGACGCTTTTATCCAAAGCGACTTACAGTCATGCGTGCATACATTTTTGTGTGGGTGGTCCCGGGGATCGAACCCACTACCCTGGCGTTACAAGCGCCGTGCTCTACCAGCTGAGCTACAGAGGACCACCCATGTAGAGTAATGATAGCTACAGTGCTATAATAATACTGTACTACTAAATGATGGTTGTATTCACCAGTTTTTTCTAACTCTTGTTGAGGCAACAGAACATAGTGAGACATAATGAGATGATAGCATATTTGGTAGTGTATATACAAATAGAAATGTCTTCCGGTGAGTGCTTGAGTGCCGAAGGTGAAAGGACATTTCACAATATATTGTGTGATCAATTTAGAAAATGTCATTATGGAGTCCTCGGGTATAACCATGTTTCACTGCCTCACAGCACCCAATTGTGTTCAACTTTTTTCCATTACCTTTTAATTCAACCACTTTCAGCGGGTTCTCCCTCAGTAATAAGGAAGTTGTGTGTGCCAGCTCCTAGCATCCACTTCACTGGCTGCTGGTATGCTTGAGTTATCTATCCTACCCATGCATCCTCTACCTGAAGAGCTCTCTCCCCTTATGGAAGCAGGAACAAGACAGCGCTTCAGTTCAGTTCCACCCTCCTATGACCTTCAGATGAAACTCCCTGAACATGTCATCCAGAGTTAATCTGTACTAGTCAGAATGAGTGAGTGTTAGGAATGTTAATGTAGTATCGAGTAAAAGTTGCTAGTCATTGCTGATAAACAAAGGAGTCCGCTCATACTGAACCTTGATCATAAGTTTATTCATATCACAAGCCTTCAGCATGAGTTACAGGTGTCAAGATCACCCGGAGAGCAACGTCCCAGATTGCAATGGCTGCTCTGGCCTCTTCTTCGTCCAGCATATACTTATAAACAATGCAAAAATATGGGTTGCTCCCTCTGCTGTCCAATCACCTGTCTCCCCTGGGGCATCACCCTACAAATGGCTACTTTTGAACTAAGATAAACATTCTTTCTGGTTCCATTAAGAAAGTCATAATCTTAATACACTACATAAAAAAAACGGCACCCCCACAACAATAATCAGAAACGTGTTAAGCACCTCTGTTTCTAGACATAATTCTAGACGTATTGTTTTCCTCAAATTATTTTAGATCTTATGAACTAAGTTTTCATTTTAATGAGGGCTGCAATCACACATATTTCAGTAAATGAGCAATAGGTAGTAATCAGAAACTGAAAGACTTTGATCTACGAGAAATCATCAACTGCCCAATTCAGGCCAGACAAATTGCGAACCCAGTTTGTGATTACAGTTTTAGTTAAGAAATTGGGAGAAAACCAACAGCTTGTAAACTGCACTTGAAGCCTTAATAGAAAAAAGGTTCCAAAAAGGTTATTCGGCTGTCCCCATAGGAGAACCCTTTTTGGTTCCAGGTAGAACCATTTTTGGTTCCAGGTAGAACGCTCTGTTGAAAGGGTTCTAAATGGAACTCAAAAGGGTTCTACCTGAAACCAAAAAGGGTTCTTCAAAGGGTTCTCATATGGGGACAGCCAAATAACCTTTTTAGGTTCCAGATAGCACCTTTTTTTCTAACAGTGCAGCAATGGTTGATCAGATTAGCATTCATTTTTTGGCCCATCTCCTTCGCAGGTAATAAACAAAGAACAAGTGTATGTATGATAAATGTTTGTATAAAGATGTACAGGGTTGTCTTGTCTAATTTGCTGAGAACACCTCTTCGCACAATAAATGAGCTCAACTAGCAAAAACAAGCTGCTTCAGCAAGCCGTATCCTGGAGAAACTGAGGCATCATGGGATGTGAGGGAGCCAGCTGGGCTGTGGGTGGAAGCTGGTGATAACACAGTGCCAAACAACCTCAGTTAGGCCAGACCTGTGTGTGTGTGTGTGTGTATGTGTGTGTGTGTGTGTGTGTGTGTGTGTGTGTGTGTACATGGAACTGTAATACGCTCCACCCACCACAACAACACACACAATTAACAGCTTTCTCTCTCTCTCTCTCTCTCTCTCTCTCTCTCTCTCTCGCTCTCTCTCTCTCTCTCTCTCTCTCTCTTTGTCTCACACACACAAACACACACTAAATTATCCTCTATTCCAAACTTATTTTGTCAAGTCAGTGCCGAGCTCCTTCTTTGCAAAGTCATCATTATGTTTTATTTAGTCCCACAACACTCCTTAACCAAGGAAAAATGAATACGGATTACTATTGATTACACACCTCAAAACCTCTCTTTGTGCCAGGGAAAAGAGCAAACGAACTCAAACCCTTGGTGTCAACAAACTGGGCAGTCTTTCCATTTATCAGAGTTTACAGCAAGCATTTTTAAATAAAATTACTTTTAAATAAAGTTTGGCCACAGGTTTTGTATATCAAAATACAAAAGTTGCTGGGAGAAGCTGTGCCTCCCTTTTTAAAGCCACAATACATGACGGATGTAATAAAATAAATTATCTGGGTAACATAAAAATGTGAATATATGTGTGCAGTTTAATATTTGTTTCCACTGTAAGCATGGTTATAAATATGCCAGTTAATAGGATTTAACTCACACACACACACACACACACACACACACACACACACACACACACACACACACACACACACACACACACACACACACACACACTTTGCTTACACGTTCCCCATTTAATAAAATAATAATGCTATATAATCTAAACAAATAACACATAAAAACACACATCAACTATTGTCATCAATTTGCTGCTTCAAAGCCTTGGTCTTTAGACTGGATATGATAAGCTGTGACATAATCAGCCTTCATCTTTTAAACATCAAAACATTATATCACACACATCCTTTGGCTCATAGCATTGACCTGGCATACAGCTGCAGCTGTATCAGTCTAATCACTTAGGTTTCAGGTGGCTGTGAGGATTCAAAGGGAAACACGCACGAGATGGGCTGCTTGAATGGACCAAAATAGAGATACAAGCTGGCATCCTCTGTTACCTGGAATCGACGGCATAACACAGTTGTTCTGCATCCTGGCCCTCTGTGATGGATGATGGTGACAGAGAAGAGTGAATGAAGAGTAATGCCCTGACCAACATCCATGTCTGTTGGACCAAGGGAGAGTAATGCCCTGACCAACATCCATGTCTGTTGGACCAAAGGGAGAGTAATGCCCTGACCAACATCCATGTCTGTTGGACCAAGGGAGAGTAATGCCCTGACCAACATCCATGTCTGTTGGACCAAGGGAGAGTAATGCCCTGACCAACATCCATGTCTGTTGGACCAAGGGAGAGTAATGCCCTGACCAACATCCATGTCTGTTGGACCAAGGGAGAGTAATGCCCTGACCAACATCCATGTCTGTTGGACCAAAGGGAGAGTAATGCCCTGACCAACATCCATGTCTGTTGGACCAAGGGAGAGTAATGCCCTGACCAACATCCATGTCTGTTGGACCAAGGGAGAGTAATGCCCTGACCAACATCCATGTCTGTTGGACCAAAGGGAGAGTAATGCCCTGACCAACATCCATGTCTGTTGGACCAAGGGAGAGTAATGCCCTGACCAACATCCATGTCTGTTGGACCAAGGGAGAGTAATGCCCTGACCAACATCCATGTCTGTTGGACCAAGGGAGAGTAATGCCCTGACCAACATCCATGTCTGTTGGACCAAGGGAGAGTAATGCCCTGACCAACATCCATGTCTGTTGGACCAAGGGAGAGTAATGCCCTGACCAACATCCATGTCTGTTGGACCAAGGGAGAGTAATGCCCTGACCAACATCCATGTCTGTTGGACCAAGGGAGAGTAATGCCCTGACCAACATCCATGTCTGTTGGACCAAGGGAGAGTAATGCCCTGACCAACATCCATGTCTGTTGGACCAAGGGAGAGTAATGCCCTGACCAACATCCATGTCTGTTGGACCAAGGGAGAGTAATGCCCTGACCAACATCCATGTCTGTTGGACCAAGGGAGAGTAATGCCCTGACCAACATCCATGTCTGTTGTTTCAGTAGTACAGTGAAATGCCTTCCTTGGACCAGAAGGAGAGTGAGTCTTGGTAAAGATGGATACTTTCTATCTACGCTTCAAGAGAGTCCTGTTGGGGCGGCTTGATGGGAAGGTCTGCACAGTGTTATCCCCCCCCCCCCATGCACACCATGGGACATCTCCCCTTTGACCCCCCCCCCCATGCACACCATGGGACATCTCCCCTTTGACCCCCCCCCCCCCCCCCCATGCACACCAATGGGACCCTCCCCTGTCAACTGGTACAGGAATATTAATCACACAGGCACCACCTGATCCCAGGACAGTCCGTACACACACAGGCACCACCTGATCCCAGGACAGTCCGTACACACACAGGCACCACCTGATCCCAGGACAGTCCGTACACACACAGGCACCACCTGATCCCAGGACAGTCCGTACACACACAGGCACCACCTGATCCCAGGACAGTCCGTACACACACAGGCACCACCTGATCCCAGGACAGTCCGTACACACACAGGCACCACCTGATCCCAGGACAGTCCGTACACACACAGGCACCACCTGATCCCAGGACAGTCCGTACACACACAGGCACCACCTGATCCCAGGACAGTCCGTACACACACAGGCACCACCTGATCCCAGGACAGTCCGTACACACACAGGCACCACCTGATCCCAGGACAGTCCGTACACACACAGGCACCACCTGATCCCAGGACAGTCCGTACACACACAGGCACCACCTGATCCCAGGACAGTCCGTACACACACAGGCACCACCTGATCCCAGGACAGTCCGTACACACACAGACACTCACATGCACTCACTCACACTCACTCGATCACTCACTCACTCACTCACTCACTCACTCACTCACTCACTCACTCACTCACTCACTCACTCACTCACTCACTCACTCACTCACTCACTCACTCACTCACTCACTCACTCACTCAAAGCAGACACTTCCACATTATACACACATTTGCTCACATTTACGAACAAACTTCAAAACACTGACACAGCCAGCAGCAGCAGATGGGGCCCGAGGGGAATGTTTGGAGGGCAGCCGAGGGGAGAGTTTTGGAGGGCAGATGGGTCCAGAGGGGAGCGTTTGGAGGGCAGATGGGGCCAGAGGGGAGCGTTTGGAGGGCAGATAGGGCCAGAGGGGAGCATTTGGAGGGCAGATGGGGCCAGAGGGGAGCGTTTGGAGGGCAGATGGGGTGAGGGCATTGCCCTGCTAACTACAGGGTTTAAAGCCTCCTTCCTTTGGGCTTCTCAGCTGGCGTACCGTTGATCTTTTAATAATTTGGCCCATCAATCTGGTCCAGGTATTTACCTTCCTCTGAGTATGGCCCATCTGTCTGGTCCAGGTATATACCCCCTCTGAATATGGCCCATCTGTCTGGTCCAGGTATATACCCCCTCTGAATATGGCCCATCTCTCTGGTCCAGGTATATACCCCCTCTGAATATGGCCCATCTCTCTGGTCCAGGTATATACCCCCTCTGAATATGGCCCATCTGTCTGGTCCAGGTATATACCCCCCTCTGAATATGGCCCATCTCTCTGGTCCAGGTATATACCCCCCTCTGAATATGCCCCATCTGTCTGGTCCAGGTATATACCTCCTTTGAATATGGCCCATCTATCTGGTCCAGGTATATACCCCCTCTGAATATGGCCCATCTGTCTGGTCCAGGTATATACCCCCTCTGAATATGGCCCATCTCTCTGGTCCAGGTATATACCTCCCTCTGAATATGGCCCATCTGTCTGGTCCAGGTATATACCCCCTCTGAATATGGCCCATCTGTCTGGGTCCAGGTATATACCCCCTCTGAATATGGCCCATCTGTCTGGTCCAGGTATATACCCCCTCTGAATATGGCCCATCTGTCTGGTCCAGGTATATACCCCCTCTGAATATGGCCCATCTCTCTGGTCCAGGTATATACCTCCTCTGAATATGGCCCATCTCTCTGGTCCAGGTATATACCTCCTCTGAATATGGCCCATCTGTCTGGGTCCAGGTATATACCCCCTCTGAATATGGCCCATCTGTCTGGTCCAGGTATATACCCCCCTCTGAATATGGCCCATCTCTCTGGTCCAGGTATATACCCCCTCTGAATATGGCCCATCTCTCTGGTCCAGGTATATACCTCCTCTGAATATGGCCCATCTCTCTGGTCCAGGTATATACCCCCTCTGAATATGGCCCATCTCTCTGGTCCAGGTATATACGCCCTCTGAATATGGCCCATCTGTCTGGTCCAGGTATATACCTCCTCTGAATATGGCCCATCTGTCTGGTCCAGGTATATACCCCCTCTGAATATGGCCCATCTGTCTGGTCCAGGTATATACCCCCTCTGAATATGGCCCATCTGTCTGGTCCAGGTATATACCCCCCTCTGAATATGGCCCATCTGTCTGGTCCAGGTATTTACCTTCCTCTGAATATGGCCCATCTCTCTGGTCCAGGTATATACCTCCTCTGAATATGGCCCATCTGTCTGGTCCAGGTATATACCTCCTCTGAATATGGCCCATCTCTCTGGTCCAGGTATATACCTCCTCTGAATATGGCCCATCTGTCTGGTCCAGGTATATACCTCCTCTGAATATGGCCCATCTCTCTGGTCCAGGTATATACCCCCTCTGAATATGGCCCATCTGTCTGGGTCCAGGTATATACCCCCTCTGAATATGGCCCATCTCTCTGGTCCAGGTATATACCCCCTCTGAATATGGCCCATCTGTCTGGTCCAGGTATATACCCCCTCTGAATATGGCCCATCTGTCTGGTCCAGGTATATACCCCCTCTGAATATGGCCCATCTGTCTGGTCCAGGTATATACCCCCTCTGAATATGGCCCATCTGTCTGGGTCCAGGTATATACCCCCCTCTGAATATGGCCCATCTCTCTGGTCCAGGTATATACCCCCCTCTGAATATGGCCCATCTCTCTGGTCCAGGTATATACCTCCTCTGAATATGGCCCATCTGTCTGGTCCAGGTATATACCTCCCTCTGAATATGGCCCATCTCTCTGGTCCAGGTATATACCTCCCTCTGAATATGGCCCATCTCTCTGGTCCAGGTATATACCCCCTCTGAATATGGCCCATCTCTCTGGTCCAGGTATATACCCCCCTCTGAATATGGCCCATCTCTCTGGTCCAGGTATATACCCCCCTCTGAATATGGCCCATCTCTCTGGTCCAGGTATATACCCCCCTCTGAATATGGCCCATCTGTCTGGTCCAGGTATATACCTCCCTCTGAATATGGCCCATCTGTCTGGGTCCAGGTATATACCCCCTCTGAATATGGCCCATCTGTCTGGTCCAGGTATATACCCCCTCTGAATATGGCCCATCTGTCTGGTCCAGGTATATACCCCCTCTGAATATGGCCCATTTGTCTGGTCCAGGTATTTACCTCCTCTGAATATGGCCCATCTATCTGGTCCAGGTATATACCCCCTCTGAATATGGCCCATCTGTCTGGTCCAGGTATATACCCCCTCTGAATATGGCCCATCTGTCTGGGTCCAGGTATATACCCCCCTCTGAATATGGCCCATCTCTCTGGTCCAGGTATATACCCCCTCTGAATATGGCCCATCTGTCTGGTCCAGGTATATACCCCCCTCTGAATATGGCCCATCTGTCTGGGTCCAGGTATATACCCCCTCTGAATATGGCCCATCTCTCTGGTCCAGGTATATACCTCCTCTGAATATGGCCCATCTGTCTGGTCCAGGTATATACCCCCTCTGAATATGGCCCATCTGTCTGGTCCAGGTATATACCTCCCTTTGAATATGGCACATCTGTCTGGGTCCAGGTATATACCTCATCTGAATATGGCCCATCTGTCTGGTCCAGATATAAACCTCCTCTGAACATGGCCCATCTCTCTGGTGTGCTGTAGGTGTTGTTTATTGCCTAACCCATAATGGCTGCAGAAGAAATCATTAGTGGAATTTATATTTATAGAAGTCCCACCTCTCCTGCTCTCGCTAACCAGCGCCACTGTACAACAAGCACCAGAACATACAGTGCCTTCGGAAAGTATTCAACCCCTTGACTTTTTCCATATTTTGTTACGTTACAGTTTTATTCTAATATTGATTAAATAAAACATTTTCCTCATCAATCTACACACAATACCCCATAATGACAAAGTGAAAACAGGTTTTTAGAAATGTTTGCAAAAACAGTAATACCTTATTTACATAAGTATTCAGACCCTTTTCTTTGAGACTCGAAATTGAGCTCAGGTGCATCCTGTTTCCATTGATCATCCTTGAGATGTTTCTACAACTTGATTGGCGTCCACCTGTGGTAAATTCAATTGATTGGACATGATTTGTAAAGGCACACAGCTGTCTATGTAAGGTCCCACAGTTGACAGTGCATGTCAGAGCAAAAACCAAGTCAGGTCATAGGAATTATCCGTAGAGCTCCGAGACAGGATTGTGTCGAGGCACAGATCTGGGGAAGGGTACTAAAACATTTCTGCAGCATTGAAGGTCCCCAAGAACACATTGGCCTCCATCATTCTTAAATGGAAGAAGTTTGGAACCACTAAGACTCTTCCTAGAGCTTGCCGCCCGGTCAAACTGAGCAGTCGGGGGAGAAGGGCCTTGGTCAGGGAGGTGACCAAGAACCTGATGGTCACTCTGACAGAGCTCCAGAGTTCCTCTGTGGAGATGGGAGAACCTTCTAGAAGGACAACCATCTCTGCAGCACTCCACCAATCAGGCCTTTATGGTAGAGTGGCCAGACGGAAGCCACTCCTCAGTAAATAGCCCATGACAGCCCGTGCGGAGTTTGCCAAAAGGCACCTAAAGGACTCTCAGACCATGAGAAACAAGATTCTCTGGTTTGATGAAACCAACATTGAACTCTTTGGCCTGAATGCCAAGCGTCACGTCAGGATCGAGGGAAAGATGAACGGAGCAAAGTACAGAGAGATCCTTGATGAAAACCTGCTCCAGAGAGCTCAGGACCTCAGACTGGGGCGAAGGTTCACCTTCCAACAGGACAACGACCCTAAGCACACAGCCAAGACAACGCAGGAGTGGCTTCGGGACAAGTCTCTGAATGTCTTTGAGTGGCCCAGCCAAAGCCCAGACTTGAACCCAATCGAACATCTCAGGAGAGCCCTGAAAATAGCTGCGCAGTAAAGGGTCTGAATACTTATGTAAATGTGATATTTCCGTTTTTTTTACATTTGCAAAACCAGTTTTTGCTTTGTCACTATGGGGTATTGTGTGTAGATTGATGAGGGGTAAAAAACTATTTAATCATTTTTAGAATAAGGCTGAAACGTAACAAAATGTGAAAAAAATCAAGGCGTTTGAATACTTTCTGAATGCACTGTATACAGTCAGCTCCAAAATGATTGGCACCCTTGATAAAGATGAGCAAAAATGACTGTATAAATAATACAATTGGGCCCCAGGACCAGGATGATGCTGTTGACCTTATCAAGGGCCCCAGGACCAGGATGATGCTGTTGACCTTATGAAGGGCCCCAGGACCAGGATGATGCTGTTGATCTTATCAAGGGCCCCAGGACCAGGATGATGCTGTTGACCTTATCAAGGGCCCCAGGACCAGGATGATGCTGTTGACCTTATCAAGGGCCCCAGGACCAGGATGATGCTGTTGACCTCATCAAGGGCCCCAGGACCAGGATGATGCTGTTGACCTTATCAAGGGCCCCAGGACCAGGATGATGCTGTTGACCTCATCAAGGGCCCCAGGACCAGGATGATGCTGTTGACCTTATCAAGGGCCCCAGGACCAGGATGATGCTGTTGACCTTATCAAGGGCCCCAGGACCAGGATGATGCTGTTGACCTTATCAAGGGCCCCAGGACCAGGATGATGCTGTTGACCTTATCAAGGGCCCCAGGACCAGTGGAAGCACAATAGCCCCATATCATAAAAGATCCACCACCATATTTTACAGACGGTTTGGGATTATTTTCTGCATATGCATCTTTCTATTGACGCCAAACCCACCACTGGTGTGTGTGGCCAAAGAGCTCTATTTTCATGTCATCTGACCATAGCACCAGTTCCAATCCAAGTGCCAATGCCATTTAGCAAACTCCAGGCGTTTGCATTTGTTGGATGACATGAAAAAATAGCTCTTTGGCCATGCACACCAGTGGTGGGTTTGGCTTTGAAATAAATGACTGACATGGCAGCCTGAGAGAGTGGAATGTGAACTCACTGAATCCTGACTCTTCAAAAGTTCTGGAAACATGGGCAACCAAAATGCATCGCTAAGTGCACGATGCTGTTTTAATGGATCCCAATGGGCGTAAACAACGTACAAGATTGATAGAAGGAAAAGTAGCTTCATAACATAGTATACATTGACTTAGATTGTCATATGACTAGAGTTTATTTTACGTATCTGACATAACGTTGGCTTAATTACTCACCAGTATTTATTTTACGACTGTATATTTATTTCAACTAGGCTACATTATGAAGACACGTTTTCAAAGAAGGTAATTTTTGAATGTCTGACGTGCAATTCATGAATAAATTCATTCATTAATTTCAAAAGAAGAATATGCCTCCAAGTGACATTCAACATTAATCCAAAAGTGGGTTGTGAGAGAGCAGCCTGGTTGCAATTTCAATTAAAAACAAATTGTACTTAAGGCAAATGGTGCTGCTCATAGCATTTGATGTAAAATAGCTCACAGTTCCATCATGTATGAAAACACAGCCAACGCAACTGATTGGTTCTGTTGTGAAGACATGATGCTAAAAGCCTTCGAATGGCAGGGTCATCGAAACAATCTTTATGTATTATTTGGAATGAAAGAGGCTGTGAGAGTTTTTCTCAACAGTTAAATGTCTTTCCATTCATATCGAGTCCCTCAGTTGGCAGTCAGAGAGAGAGAATAAAGAGGCAGCAGACAGTTACTTGTGCCTGGTGTTCTGCATTTTACTTATTGGCTTCTCAAAGTGTTTACTTAATCACTTGGATCTGTCTGGTCCTGTCTAGTGGTGGTCCAAAAGCCTCTTGGCCTGATTCTGCTGATATTGCAGACAGAATCAACCCAAATAGGCAACAGTTCAGATAGCCTGCCTTGGACGAGATGCTTGACAAACGGACTACATTCGTTGGATGACATGAAGATAGAGCTATTTGGCCAGTGGTGGGTTTGGCATCGAAAATAGCATTCATATGCAGAAAAGAACCCCATACCTACCGTTAAATATGGTGGTGGATCCTTGATGTTTTCTTCCACTGGTCCTGGGGCCCTTGTTAAGGTCAACGGCATCATGAACTTTACCCAGTACCACAACATTTTAGAGGGCAGTCCATAAGCACAGACGAAGGATATGAAGAATCTGGAAAGATGATGTACAGTGAGGGAAAAAAGTATTTGATCCCTTGCTGATTTTGTACGTTTGTCCACTGACAAAGACATGATCAGTCTAGAATTTTAATGGTAGGTTTATTTGAACAGTGAGAGACAGAATAACAACAAAAAAATCCAGAAAAACGCATGTCAAAAATGTTATAAATTGATTTGCATTTAAATGAGGGAAATAAGTATTTGACCCCTCTGCAAAACATGACTTAGTACTTGGTGGCAAAACCCTTGTTGGCAATCACAGAGGTCAGACGTTTCTTGTAGTTGGCCACCAGGTTTGCACACATCTCAGGAGGGATTTTGTCCCACTCTTCTTTGCAGATCTTCTCCAAGTCATTAAGGTTTCGAGGCTGACGTTTGGCAACTCAAACCTTCAGCTCCCTCCACAGATTTTCTATGGGATTAATGTCTGGAGACTGGCTAGGCCACTCCAGGACCTTAATGTGCTTCTTCTTGAGCCACTCCTTTGTTGCCTTGGCCATGCGTTTTGGGTCATTGTAATGCTGGAATACCCATCCAAGACCCATTTTCAATGCCCTGGCTGAGGGAAGGAGGTTCTCACCCAAGATTTGACGGTACATGGTCCTGTCCATCGTCCCTTTGATGCGGTGAAGTTGTCCTGTCCCCTTAGCAGAAAAACACCCACAAAGCATAATGTTTCCACCTCCATGTTTGACAGTGGGGATCGTGTTCTTGGGGTCATAGGCAGCATTCCTCCTCCAAACACGGCGAGTTGAGTTGATGCCAAAGAGCTCGATTTTGGTCTCATCTGACCACAACACTTTCACCCAGTTCTCCTCTGAATCATTCAGATGTTCATTGGTAAACTTCAGTCGGGCCTGTATATGTGCTTTCTTGAGCAGGGGGACCTTGCGGGCGCTGCAGGATTTCAGTCCTTCACGGCGTAGTGTGTTACCAATTGTTTTCTTGGTGACTATGGTCCCAGCTGCCTTGAGATCATTGACAAGATCCTCCCATGTAGTTCTGGGATGATTCCTCACCGTTCTCATGATCATTAGAACTCAACGAGGTGAGATCTTGCATGGAGCCCCAGGCTGAGGGAGATTGACAGTGCTTTTGTGTTTCTTCCTTTGCGAATAATCGCACCAACTGTTGTCACCTTCTCACCAAGCTGCTTGGCGATGGTCTTGTAGCCCATTCCAGCCTTGTGTAGGTCTACAATCTTGTCCCTGACATCCTTGGAGAGCTCCTTGATCTAGGCCATGGTGGAGAGTTTGGAATCTGATTGATTGATTGCTTCTGTGGACAGGTGTCTTTTATACAGGTAACAAACTGAGATTAGGAGCACTCCCTCTAAGAGTGTGCTCCTAATCTCAGCTCGTTACCTGTATAAAAGACACCTGGGAGCCAGAAATCTTTCTGATTGAGAGGGGGTCAAATACTTATTTCCCTCATTAAAATGTAAATCAATTTATAACATTTTTGACATGCGTTTTTCTGGATTTTTTTTTGTTATTCTGTCTCTCACTGTTCAAATAAACCTACCATTAAAATTATAGACTGCTAATTTCTTTGTCAGTGGGCAAACGTACAAAATCAGCAGGGGATCAAATACTTTTTTCCTTCACTGTATGGAGGAATGGTCTAAGATCCCTCCCAATGTGTTCTTCAATCTCATAAAACATTTTAGAAAAATGCTCAGTGTTGTTATCCTCACAAGGTGAGGTATTGAAAGGTATTGAAAACAGAGGTGCCAATAATTTTGACCACTATCTTTTTTAGATAAATAAATATTACCTGTTCAACAAAATGTATTTCTCTGAGCAATTGTATTGGTATACAATTAAATAAAACAAAAACAAACAATTATGAGCATTGTCACGATCGTTATGTGAAGCGGACCAAGGCGCAGCGTGATAGGCGTATATATTTTATTGAACGTACTCACACGAACAAAAACAACAAACCAAACGATACGTGAAGTCCTAGGTTAATAACACAAACCTATACGGATCAAGATCCCACAATAAACTAGTGCCAAAAGGCTGCCAAAGTATGGTCCCCAATCAGAGACAACGAGCTACAGCTGTCTCTGATTGGGAACCACCCTGGCCAACATAGAAATAAACGATCTAGAACGAAACACAAGAAAACTAAACAATAAAACCTACACACCCTGGCTCAACATTAAATAGTCCCCAGAGCCAGGGCGTGACAAGCATACAATATAGCTCAGTATTTGCATTATTTATTTTATTCAGTGTTTTTTGCTCATCTTTATCAAGCGTGCCAATCATTTTGGACCTGAGTGTATCTTGAAGTAACAGTAATTGGAAATAGAAGTAGTGAGAATACAATGTGACAACAAAATGAATTTGCAGGGAACTACCTCTGAAATTAAAAGAATCCTTTAAGATTCTCTCTCCTGACCCATTATTTCTCATTCCGAGAGCATTTCAGGGTGATGAATGCCCTTTAAATAGTCTCACAACAGGGACTCCATCCTGCCAGCTCTACGCATCTGGAGCGTACAATTTCCCACCAATCTTTTTGAGATGTGTCTCTCTATGTTGAGGAGCCTCACTTCACTCCTTCACTTTCTCCATGATGACATATTATTTACTCCGCCATATTCAGATTCAGTCACTAATAGTAGCCTAGAATGAGGCAGTTTATCGTAACATCACAGAAGCCCCCTTTTTCAACATTACAATATTACATAACAGGGCTTTGAGACAAATTATTGGTTTGTGTCGTAAAACAAGCCTTTCAAATTCATTTGGTGAAGAAATTACCCAGCAGCAGCTGTTTGTTGTCTCATCTCCTTTTGTCAACAGACTGTTTTCTTCTTCTTCCAGAAAAGCCTGATTCTGCTCATTAGCAGGAGGAAGGGCGTGTAGCCACAGAATGTGTTCCATATCATTACTGTTGATCACCACGATGCTTATGAGAGGCCTCTGATTGGTGTGTGAAGAGCCATGTTAATTACATGATAAGACTGTAAGCAGTTTGCCAGCGTTTTGCCTGTGATTATCTGCCATGATCGCAGGCTCTTGGAGAGAGCCATTGTGCTAGGTGTGGGGGTCGAACAAAGAGGCTTGTTAAGTTCAGCGGAGTCAAGAGGAAGGGATGGGAAGTGCAATTCAAAGGTTGAATATCTTTTATTCAGGACAGGCAAATTCATCATGCTGCTGAGGGGAGGACGGCTCATAATAATGTCTGGAATGGAGTCTAATGGATGGAATGGAGTGAATGGAATGGTATCAAACACATGGAAACCATGTTTTTGATGCCATTCCATTTACTCCGTTCCAGCCATTATTATGAGCCGTTCTCCCCTCAGCAGCCTCCACTGGTGTACAGTACATTGGTTGATATGCTCCTGTGCCAGGGTTTGCGAAAGTGTCTTCGACTGTTAATTGAAACGGCACTTTCCTCCTAACTTTAGCCACGCTTTCTTACTGTAGTCTTCCCCTTTGCCAAAACAGCTTTTGCAGTATGAAAGAAGCGTTACACAAACACTCCCAAGTCACTTTAAATGAAACTCACTCTACGTGAAGTTGCCCTCGCATCCGACACTGCAGGGAAACAGAAAGTGATAAATATTTGTTTATCAACACATCTCCTCGCTCTAACCCATATTCCAAAAAAATGAGTCCACAAATGACAGGACACATGTTCTCCTCTCGCGGCTGAGGAGCCCGGTTCTGGGGATAATTAATTCCCTACTACTGGGGCTGACTTTTATGAATGGGGGGCTCAGGGAGATGGATTATCCAGCATTCTACCCCCTCCCAGAGAGGCAGCAGTGCTGACGTCTGGCCTAGTTTTCTGGAATGAGATGGACTGGGTGGCTCTGGGGATTCACCTACGCTGGTAAAACAAGCTAGCGTATACACAAAAGGCCTAACTAAAGATCTATATTTTAGCACTACTGTATACTAACTGCAGAGCTGAGTTAATGCAGCTTAATGGTGAAAATCGACACTGGAGCTCACTTCCATGACCTAATCCAGCCCCTTTATCAGAGATACATTATCATCATTTATAGATTTCCCCTTATATATTTGAAATGCTGGGGGCCATTTTCTTTTCCTCAGACTTGGAATGTATAAATCCAAGATATAAAGGGAGGAAATAAACATTCTGTCTTCAGCTACCCATCTGGAGCAGATTATGTCCTAGCAACAGCAGTCACTTCTATGTGCACAAAATGTGTGAAACATCGCCTTACGCCTATACAATACTGAATTGTAAAGCAATTATTTATCTTTCTCAAGGATATTTTGCTGCTCTTTAGAGATCCGACAGTGCTGCTAGGAAAGAAAACACCTGTGTCTCATCGTGGCTAACGATCTACCTGTGCTCTCTGACACCAGTAGGATCAAAAGTATCAAGTGGGGACACATATGCAGAAACTGAAAAAAAACTGTTTGGAAAGGATTTGGATTTACTGACGATGACTTCCCTTGGGTTGATTGACTGGCTGCACTGAGTGAAATGGTTCTATCAACAAATCAATCGCATGTATTTGTAAAATCCCTATTTTATATCAGCAGTTGCCGCAAAAATGCTTTTATGGTAATCCTGCCTAGACTCAAAAGAGCAAGCAGAAGCAGGCACACGGTGGCCAGGAAACACTCCCTCGAAAGACAAAACCTAGACAGGAACTATATGTGAGCCCTTCCTACATAAATGTATGACCTTCAACTCTGAGCCACAACTGGGGTTTGCTACAAGCTTGTTGTTGAAAGCTGGTTATGGCACGTTGCACTTGTCTAAGAATACTCTACGAAAGCATGAAAGTAGACGCTCGGGGCTGACCTTGATGTGAGTTTAGAATTGCTTAGTGGTGACTATATACATGCTATATGATAATTAAGTAGCCTTGTACCGCAAAACCGTATACTGTGTGCCGTATCATTCCAGAGTGTAGCTATTATATATGATTAAAAACACGTTAACACCCTTAATGGTTTAAATAGCTATTGGTATTAACTTGGCGTCCCGTTAAGTATGCTGATGGGTGAATATCTGGCATTATCAGGCACTTTAACTTTTCAATCTGTCTCATTGGTACAGAACAGAGGCTTAGCTCCAAGCTCGGAGCCTATTTCATTGAGACCTTATCAAGAAGTCCATAAGGATATACAGTGCATTCGGAAAGTATTCAGACCCCTTGACTTTTTCCACACTTGTTATGTTACATGGATTAAATTAATTTTTGTTCCTCATCAATCTACACACAATACCCATCATGACAAAGCTAACACAGGTCTTTAGACATTTTAGCAAATGTATATAAAAAACAACAACAGAAATACCTTATTTACATTAAGTATTCAGACCCAGTATGTTTCCATTGATCATCCTTGAGATGTTTCTACAACTTGATTGGAGTCCACCTGTGGTAAATTCAATTGATTGGACATGATTTGGAAAGGCACACACCTGTCTATATAAGGTCCCACAGTTGACAGTGCATGTCAGAGCAAAAACCAAGCCATGAGGTCGAAGGAATAGTCCGTAGAGCTCTGAGACAGGATTGTGTCGAGGCACAGATCTGGGGAAGGGTACCAATAGTGTCTGCAGCATTGAAGGTCCCCAAGAATACAGTGGCCTCCATCATTCTTAAATGGAAGAAGTTTGGAACCACAAAGACTCTTCATAGAGCTGGCCGCCTGGCCAAACTGAGCAATCGGGGGAGAACGGCCTTCTTCAGGGAGGTGACCAAGAACCCGATGGTCACTCTGACAGAGCTCCAGAATTCCTCTGTGGAGATCGGAGAACCTTACAGAAGGACAACCATCTCTGCAGCACTCCACCAATCAGGCCTTTATGGTAGAGTGGCCAGACGGAAGCCACTCCTCAGTAAAAGGCACATGACAGCCCGCTTGGAGTTTGCCAAAAGGCACCTAAAGGACTCTCAGACCATGAGAAACAAGATTCTCTGTTCTGATGAAACCTGGCACCATCCCTACGGTGAATCATGGTGGTGGCAGCATCATGCTGTGGGGATGTTTTTCAGCGGCAGAGACTAGGAGACTAGTCAGTATCGAGGGAAAGATGAACGCAGCAAAGTACAGAGAGATCCTTGATGAAAACCTGCTCCAGAGAGCTCAGGACCTCAGACTGGGGTGAAGGTTCACCTTCCAACAGGACAATGACCCTAAGCACACAGCCAAAACAACGCAGGATTGGCTTCGGGACAAGTCTCTGAATGTCCTTGAGTGGCCCAGCCAGAGCCCAGACTTGAACCCGATCGAACATCTCTGGAGAGACCTGGAAATTGATGCGCAGCGACGCTCCCCATCCAACCTGACAGAGCTTGAGAGGATCTGCAGAGAAGAATGGGAGAAACTCCCCAAATACAGGTGTGCCAAGCTTGTAGCGTCATACTGAAGAATACTCAAAGCTGTAATCGCCGCCAAAGGTGCTTCAACAAAGTACTGAGTAAAGGATCTGAATACTTATGTAACTGTGATATTTCCCCTTTTCTATTTTTAATAAATTTGCCAAAATGTTATACAAACCTGTTTTTGTTTTGTCATTATGGGGTATTGTGTGTAGATTTATTAACAATAAACAATTTAATTTAAGAATAAGGCTGTAATGTAACAAAATTTGAAATAAGTCAAGGGGTCTGAATACTTTCCAAATGCACTGTATGGATATGATATGGATATGATATGGATATGATATGGATATGATATGGATATGATATGGATATGATATGTCAAAATATGATTTTCCTGTGTTTTATATATACACTGCTCAAAAAAATAAAGGGAACACTTAAACAACACAATGTAACTCCAAGTCAATCACACTTCTGTGAAATCAAACTGTCCACTTAGGAAGCAACACTGATTGACAATAAATGTCACATGCTGTTGTGCAAATGGAATAGACAACAGGTGGAAATTATAGACAATTAGCAAGACACCCCCAATAAAGAAGTGGTTCTGCAGGTGGTGACCACAGACCACTTCTCAGTTCCTATGCTTCCTGGCTGATGTTTTGGTCACTTTTGAATGCTGGCGGTGCTTTCACTCTAGTGGTAGCATGAGACGGAGTCTACAACCCACACAAGTGGCTCAGGTAGTGCAGCTCATCCAGGATGGCACATCAATGCGAGCTGTGGCAAGAAGGTTTGCTGTGTCTGTCAGCGTAGTGTCCAGAGCATGGAGGCGCTACCAGGAGACAGGCCAGTACATCAGGAGACGTGGAGGAGGCCGTAGGAGGGCAACAACCCAGCAGCAGGACCGCTACCTCCGCCTTTGTGCAAGGAGGAGCAGGAGGAGCACTGCCAGAGCCCTGCAAAATGACCTCCAGCAGGCCACAAATGTGCATGTGTCTGCTCAAACGGTCAGAAACAGACTCCATGAGGGTGGTATGAGGGCCCGATGTCCACAGGTGGGGGTTGTGCTTACAGCCCAACACCGTGCAGGACGTTTGGCATTTGCCAGAGAACACCAAGATTGGCAAATTCGCCACTGGCGCCCTGTGCTCTTCACAGATGAAAGCAGGTTCACACTGAGCACATGTGACAGACGTGACAGAGTCTGGAGACGCCGTGGAGAATGTTCTGCTGCCTGCAACATCCCCCAGCATGACCGGTTTGGCGGTGGGTCAGTCATGGTGTGGGGTGGCATTTCTTTGGGGGGCCGCACAGCCCTCCATGTGCTCGCCAGAGGTAGCCTGACTGCCATTAGGTACCGAGATGAGATCCTCAGACCCCTTGTGAGTCCATATGCTGGTGCGGTTGGCCCTGGGTTCCTCCTAATGCAAGACCTCATGTGGCTGGAGTGTGTCAGCAGTTCCTGCAAGAGGAAGGCATTGATGCTATGGACTGGCCCGCCCGTTCCCCAGACCTGAATCCAATTGAGCACATCATGTCTCGCTCCATACACCAATGCCACATTGCACCACAGACTGTCCAGGAGTTGGCGGATGCTTTAGTCCAGGTCTGGGAGGAGATCCCTCAGGAGACCATCCGCCACCTCATCAGGAGCATTGCCCAGGCATTGTAGGGAGATCATACAGGCACGTGGAGGCCACACACACTACTGAGCCTCATTTTGACTTGTTTTAAGGACATTACATCAAAGTTGGATCAGCCTGTACATTTACATTTTAGTCATTTAGCAGACGCTCTTATCCAGAGCGACTTACAGTTAGTGAGTGCATACATTATAAAAAAAAAATAATCATACTGGCCCCCTGTGGGAATCGAACCCACAACCCTGGCGTTGCAAACGCCATGCTCTACCAACTGAGCTACATCCCTGCCGGCCATTCTCTCCCCTACCCTGGACGACGCTGGGCCAATTGTGCGCCGCCCCATGGGTCTCCCAGTCGCGGCCGGCTACGACAGAGCCTGGATTCGAACCAGGATCTCTAGTGGCACAGCTAGCACTGCGATGCAGTGCCTTAGACCACTGCGCCACTCGGGAGGTGGTGTGGACTCCAAATCCAGACCTCCATGGGTTGATACATTTGATTTCCATTAAAAAAATTTGTATGATTTTGTTGTCAGCACATTCAACTATGTAAAGAAAAAAGTATTTAATAAGATTATTTCATTCATTCAGATCTAGGATGTGTTGTTTAAGTGTTCCCTTTATATTTCTGAGCAGTGTATTATATACATATATAATTCCATTCACATGGTCACATCACACAGAGCCTTCTTTCATGTATTGTAGACCAACACACACACATCTAAAAGGGAGCCCCAGATTAACTGCAGCTCACCCCCCCCCCCCCCCCCCCTAGTGTAATACACTCTCACGATCACTGTCAGCGCAAAACACAGTTAGTGTACTAAAGGAAATGAGGAAACGCAACGGACTCTCGTGCTAAAACAGCACATCAGTGGAGTCGTACCACGTGAACTTATGACAGCGAGGCATGGATTAAAACAACACAAATAAGGCTGTGATAGAATTTCAGCCTGGGCACATTTAGGCACAGTATGCTGATGGGTGAATATCTGGCATTAGGAGGCACTTCAACTATTAATCTGTCTCATTGGTACAGAACAGAGGCTTAGCTCCAAGCTCGGAGCCTATTTCATTGAGACCTTATCAAGAAGTCCATAAGGATACATGGATATGATATGTCAAGAGTTCTTTAGCGAGGTCCCGTCTTCTACATACAGACCCAGTGCAGTCAAAAACATGATTTTCCTGTGTTTTATATATATACTTCCACATTATGAGGTTGGAATAATACTGTGAAATTGTGAACATGATGATAATGCCTTTTTAGTGTAAGAGCTGTTTGAAAAGATCGCCTGAAATCTAAGCCACTTTTGGTGAGAACTGTGTTTTGTCCTTCCTGGTGACATAACAGCTAGTTTTCAGTTTTCCCTTCCCCACTCAGACCATTCCCAGACAGTCTTGGCAGAAATCTTGCTTGAGAAATTGCTTTTGCTAAGAAGCTATTTTTGTTAATTTTTTACCATTTTGATTAAAAATAATCATAGTAAAATACTTAAGCTTTGAATAATTTCAGCCAGTAGTTTTGAAAGTGGTGCTCACGAGCCAAAAGTGGTCCCTGTGTTTTGTGTACTACGTCATCAAATTGTGTACTACGTCATCCATTATATGATATGTTTTTGTTATTTGCAATTCGTATGATATGGTATGACTTCAATTTGTACTATATGTCACTATTCTGTTGTGCTTAAGATCCTGGAGTGCATCTTTAATTGTTACCCAGAAATTATTTGATGTTGAGGTAAAAACCTTTAAGCTTAGTCATCTGTCAGACCACAATAAGCATCACTACCCTTCTTATAAGCATAACTACCCTTCTTATAAGCATCACTAACCTTCTTATAAGCATCATTACCCTTCGTATAAGCATCACTACCCTTCCTATAAGCATCACTACCCTTCTTATAAGCATCACTACCCTTCCTATAAGCATCACTACCCTTCTTATAAGCATCACTACCCTTCGTATAAGCATCACTACCCTTCCTATAAGCATCACTACCCTTCTTATAAGCATCACTACCCTTCGTATAAGCATCACTACCCTTCCTATAAGCATCACTACCCTTCTTATTATAAGCATCACACGGCTCTCTCTCTGCGTCATACCATTTACTTTCGATCTGACTGGAGTGCGTCTCATGGCCAATACCTCATCATTGAGGACATACACTGTAAGAAGTGGAGTTCTTGAACGCGCCCTTGTGGGCGCTGTCAGTCCCTGGTGTAGGGGATCATAATCAGGGTTGTTAAAGACACCTTGTTTTTGCTTCTTTCAAGGGATCCCTTTGCACTGTGAAGGCTGGGTTACATAAGCAGAGGTTATACGTGATCATTTGGTTACATAAGCAGAGGTTATACGTGATCATTTGGTTACATAAGCAGAGGTTATACGTGATCATCTGGTTACATAAGCAGAGGTTATACGTGATCATTTGGTTACATAAGCAGAGGTTATACGTGATCATTTGGTTACATAAGCAGAGGTTATACGTGATCATTTGGTTACATAAGCAGAGGTTATACGTGATCATTTGGTTACATAAGCAGAGGTTATACGTGATCATCTGGTTACATAAGCAGAGGTTATACGTGATCATTTGGTTACATAAGCAGAGGTTATACGTGATCATTTGGTTACATAAGCAGAGGTTATACGTGATCATTTGGTTACATAAGCAGAGGTTATACGTGATCATCTGGTTACATAAGCAGAGGTTATACGTGATCATCTGGTTACATAAGCAGAGGTTATACGTGATCATTTGGTTACATAAGCAGAGGTTATACGTGATCATTTGGTTACATAAGCAGAGGTTATACGTGATCATTTGGTTACATAAGCAGAGGTTATACGTGATCATCTGGTTACATAAGCAGAGGTTATACGTGATCATTTGGTTACATAAGCAGAGGTTATATAGCAGGCTCATTGGACACAAACATCATATTACCTTTGTCTTTACTGAGGCTAGGTTGGTAGTCCATGAGAAAGTCTTCAGTCTTCCTATTTCTTCTCCAAGGATATTCTGCTTACTCGACAGCATACTATTAGGACCTCTTCAAGACCTTAACATGTGCATGGTCGTGTCTGTGCTTTGCTTTTAGTCATCCATTTTAGTGAATCAATCATTTGATTGGATAACTGCCTCTTAGAAGGCTTTAAGGATGTCTGTATTTCACAGTATATAAAGTGGTACAATCTTTGCGGTCAATGTAAGCTATATTTGGGGGGTTTTCTCGTCCAAGAGCAGTTTTCCAGACCCTTATTATGTCGCCCCTCGGAAAACTGTTGAAGCGTAGTTTATTGTGTCCAGTTGGCTTTGAGTTTTGACCTGGGTATTGTGGTCTGAAGAGGCAAACAAATCAAAACCAACTTGCTCAAAAGAGAAAAGTAACTCCCTCGTTTGTCATGATATCAAATGCACGTCCTTCCGAACCTAAGGACGAAATTAAATCTGTAAACGAGTTTAGGAGGACCTCCAACGGTAGAGCACTTTATTAAAATAATATCCTATGCCTCTTTCATCATTTTAATACTCAAGACAAATATACTTTTGTCAGTGAATGTAATAAAATGCGCTATAACAGTTATTCCGGAATCTAAAATGAACATTGCCCACTGTGAAAATGATACCCCCTGACAGAGTAGGAGTGCTGAAATTGACAGTTGGGACATTGCTTCAAGTGTTATCTATCCATCTCTCACGCTACAATAGCCTTCTCAAATCCCTCATTGCAATGTATTTCCGAAGAGTGAAATTGCAGAAAATGCTATGGCATTTATGTCTGTTTACCCAATGAGTGGATCAATCTAATGTCCTTGGAACAGCAAATCAATGTGTTCATCAACCACAGACCAATAATCTCACTGATCCTCCAATAATTTCTGCTCATTATGAGATGAAATAGCTCTCTATTAAGCATGTGCCACCTGCTATACCTCTGGTGGTAACCTCCTTTGAGGACTACAGTGGCATCGAAAGCGCTTTAGTCAATCAACCAGTCAGTCAGGTACTCTACCCCAGGGTCGTGTTCCATAAACAATGTTGCTACGGAAACCGAAAATGAGCGTTTCTTTTTCTTCAAATAGTATACTGAACATGACCCAGAAGTGGTCTTGGTTGGCAAACATTACATGGGCGAAACAATAACTATAATGTTAACGCACAATGTTTTCCTAACTGGCTTTCCTGAAGCTCTGACTGGCTTCAAGCTGGTTGGCATTTTCTTCCACCACCAAAGTAGTGTGTTTGATTCTTGCTCGCGCCTCATATACTGAATATTATTATTTAATCGCTATGAAAGCTTCTGTCATCTATCTAAACACACAGCTGAGCAGACTGTTACCAGTGTTATTATGAGAGTCTACTTCTGCAACATGATTCAGCTCTAAACGGTTGTGGTCTTTCGTTCAGGTTGGGAAGTCGCTAGAATGGGCCTCTGTGCCCAGGTGTTTCAATCAGGCAGTGCCCTTCAAAGGCAGACATGTGGTGCCGTTAATTCCATTCACATGGTCACATCACACAGAGCCTTGCAAGGTGAGCAGGTGAGGCTTCTTTCATGTATTGTAGACCAACACACACACATCTAAAAGGGAGCCCCAGATGAACTGCAGCTCACCCCCCCCCCCCCCCCCCACTCCCTAGTGTAATAGACTCTCACGATCACTGTCAGCGCGAAACACAGTTGGTGTACTAAAGGAAATGAGGAAGCGCAACGGACTCTCGTGCTAAAACAGCACATCAGCGGAGTCGTACCACGTGAACTTATGATAGCGAGGCATGGATTAAAACAACACAAAACAACACCAAACAGTGAGAAAATGTAACATGCCATTTAAGCTGGCAAATTCTTTCTCTTCAATCTGACTAAGAAAATGATGTTGCTGATAGAACGGATCTTCCATATTCTCGTTGAATACTGCTTTCCAGTAAACAAACGCCCCTAAACCCCTACAGAGATTTCTTCCCAGCCAGGGGTTAGAAGACAGTGACCCACTTCTAACCCCTGGTTGTTCTCCTGTGGGTCACTGTCTTCTAACCCCTGGCTGTTTTCCTGTGGGTCACTGTCTTCTAACCCCTGGTTGTTCTCCTGTGGGTCACTGTCTTCTAACCCCTGGTTGTTCTCCTGTGGGTCACTGTCTTCTAACCCCTGGCTGTTCTCCTGTGGGTCACTGTCTTCTAACCCCTGGCTGTTCTCCTGTGGGTCACTGTCTTCTAACCCCTGGCTGTTCTCCTGTGGGTCACTATCTTCTAACCCCTGGCTGTTCTCCTGTGGGTCACTGTCTTCTAACCCCTGGCTGTTTTCCTGTGGGTCACTGTCTTCTAACCCCTGGCTGTTCTCCTGTGGGTCACTATCTTCTAACCCCTGGCTGTTCTCCTGTGGGTCACTGTCTTCTAACCCCTGGCTGTTTTCCTGTGGGTCACTGTCTTCTAACCCCTGGTTGTTCTCCTGTGGGTCACTGTCTTCTAACCCCTGGCTGTTCTCATGTGGGTCACTGTCTTCTAACCCCTGGCTGTTCTCCTGTGGGTCACTGTCTTCTAACCCCTGGTTGTTCTCCTGTGGGTCACTGTCTTCTAACCCCTGGCTGTTTTCCTGTGGGTCACTGTCTTCTAACCCCTGGTTGTTCTCCTGTGGGTCACTGTCTTCTAACCCCTGGCTGTTCTCCTGTGGGTCACTGTCTTCTAACCCCTGGCTGTTCTCTCCACCCACAACATCACACTATTAATTAAACCACCCACAACACCACACTATTAATTACTCCACCCACAATAACACATTATTACATTACACCGGAGGTCTCAGAGACAGATACATTTATCAATGCCCCTGGCATAATGGAAGAACCAGCCTTGCCTGTCATTGAGGCTAGTCTGATAGTTGTAAGAGGAAATCCGATGACGTACTTATATGGAAGAACAGTGTGTTCCAGAGAAGACACAGCCTAAGTTTTAGTAATGAAAAACGACACTGCAAAACGCTCTGCAGGGTCCGTTTCCGTAGGGTATAAATCGGCCTTAACATGGAGTGGCAATGCAATGGAGACTGTCTCCGAAACACAAGGACACACTAACCTGCTAAAATAAAGAAAAACAATGGGAATGGAAAATGCTAATGGAAAGCCTTTGCCACAACACAAGCTGTATCAAATCAGTGACCTACTTAAATACAGTACTGTACCAGTGTAGGAGATTTAGTGGCAGAGATAGGAGACAAGCCCTTCAAGAAGGCCATACTACTTTACCTGTAACGAACCTTATAGAGGGACGAATAAGATAATCTATCAAACCATTGCTGTATCAAACCATTGCTTGATCTGACTAGACCAGACAATGTAACTCCATTGTGCCATAGAATCTAAATACAATCAGGCATCTATGGTCAGACAATCCCTGCGGTCCTATGTTTTGTAATTGCATTATCATGTTGTCCAGCAAAGCAAGTATGCTATCCGAAGAGTCAATCCCAATATTTCCGAGGGCTGATTGGTGTTGGATCAAGAAGACAATGTTTACAATGATTCGCTTCCTTAATAAAATCCACTGTATCTTTGTTACAATAAATGCCAAGAAAAGCTGCCGGCAAGTCTATATTGTGAAGTCTGAACATTATGGTTTGCTGTCCAAAGGAATGATGGCATAGCAGTCCATGCAGAAGAAGAATGCTTTAATGTCCAGTTTCTTAGGGAGGAATGGAAATTCCTTCTTTTTTTTGGAACCCAACCCTCCAGACTCAATTCAGCGCCTTTGGAGCAGTTAAAGTGGAACTGACTGCGTTTTAACTCCTTTGCACATATGAAACAAACAGACAATCATAATATCAGTAAAAAATATCACATTTCTAGTTTATGCTTCAAAACCAACTTTATAAAGAGGTTTTAAAACTAGGTTATATTTGACAAAAAATTCCGTGACTTACAGTAAGGCATTGTTGGCGGAATAGATGGATACAGTTCAATGCATGAGTGTTATATAATTCAACGATACATTTCTTGGTAGTCCCAAAAATATTACTATCAGGTTGTAAATCGCAGCTGGTCTGGTACATTGTTTGCTGCCTCCACCCATTTGGGATGGACTGTTTCAGTTTCAATGACCAATATTTTGAAAAAAAAAATGGATGACTGTAACTAAGGATGGGAATGTCGATCAGAGTGCGCCACAGAACAGTGTACTGCCTACACTCGGTTTGTTGTTTTTAATGAAATAATTTTCATTAAATCGTTTTTAATCATAGCTAAAGTTTGTATTGGTACTGATGTACGGCTGGGACTGCAAGTTTGTGTCCCAGATTCCTGTTAAGTAGCAGTTAGCTACTAGCCATCATGAAAATGGAGCTGGCTAACGCTAGCAGTGCTAGCCCACTGGTGTTTTTATCCACGGCTGGGCATAAAAGCTTCAGGTGTGAGATGATTTCCACACATTTACAAGATGAAGATAAGGAGGAATTGGAAAATTGACAGGGATTTGTCTGCCCTAAATGCACCACCATCAAGCATCTTAGGGAAGAGATCCTCCGGCTGTTAGCTCGGCTGCGAGAAAAGGCAAACCGAATCTCCGTTTTAAATGCTTCCTATAGCAAAGCTGTCGATGAGTCGGGCGGCGTTGATCTGTCCCAATCCAACGGACAGATGTTAAGCTGGGAGACTGGACACTCACAAGGCGTAGGAGCTCAGGGAGGCAGTCTGGCCACCCATCTATCCGAGAAGATCTGATCCAGCTATCAAACAGCTTTTACCCGCTTGAGACGGACCTACCAGTCCCAGGAGTCAGCACGGATCCTGGGTGTCTACCAACAGCCGGAGGCCGCCCAGTGGCACTGTCCCCCACAGTTCAGCAGGTCGCTTCCCCATCGGATTCCATCACTATCACCTTCAATGTGGGCAGCTCGATGGTGAGAGATTTTGGCCTACCTACGGTCTGTGGACCGACTAAGGTCCACTGTCACCCAGGAGCCTGTGTCCATGACATCAACTCTCTCCTGCTCACGGTTCTGGCCAACTATTCCACTATTGACACCATCGTCACTCACGTAGGTTTTAACAACCTTCGTTTTAGGCGATCTGAGGGAAGACCACTAACCTTTTTTAAAGACCCTTGCTAGCACAGGGATGAGAATAGTTATCTCTGGCCCCCTCCCGTGCTCCCGAAGGGGTCCGCAACATTTCAGCTGACTCTTTGCCCTAAACGAGTACCTGAAGAAACTTTGCAATGACAGGAATGTCTCTTTTTGTGACAACTTTGATTTGCTGTGGGAGGAACCAGCACTTTTTAAAAGAGACGGGATTCACCCTAACCACAGGGGTTGCAGGATTATTTCCAGCAACATCATAAATTGTTTTAGAGACTGACAGACAGGTTCCGGTAGTGCTCCAGTTCTCCCTGTCAGAATAAGCAACAGAGGACTTGGCAACCATATCAACTCCTATAGAAATTGCACTATGGTTATTGTGAGTAACCTAATTGATGTTCCTTTAACTCCACCTTCTAGTGAGTTTATACAAACTGTCATCTCCTACCATTCTGATAGATTTGAGACTGTCAGAAAACATAGTTGTAACGTTAATAATTTGGTTGTTATTCCATTGGTTAACTCTAGGCAGATGCCCCAGGGGCAGAGTGGCCCACACTCATTGAATATGGCACTTTTAAATGTTAGAGCAAAGGTTGGGGCGACAGCCTCTATGTTTACTAATGCTCACAGCTGTAAGGACATTTCATTAGGTGTCTTTGGGTCTTTTGAGCATCATGCTATACTGTTTAAATATCAGCCACCAGTGCTGGCCATAACCCTGTATAGGCAACCAAACCACTGCCCCACTTTCTTTACTGATTTCTCTGAACTATTCTCTATTGTCTTTGATAACTATGATAAAATCATTGTGTTGGGTGATTTTAATATTCATGTTGACAAAGAGACTGACTCCAAGGCCATTGAATTTCTGAATCTTTTGAGCTCTATGGACTTTATCCAACATGTTACTGGGCCCACCCATAACCGCGGCCAAACTCTGGACCTGGTTATTACCAAGGGGCTTTCTGTTGACATATCCTCTATTGTTGATGTTGCTTTATCTGATCACCACTGTGTATTTTTTACTACCTTGTGGCCCATAGCACAGGGTAATACTGAAGTCATTATTAAGAAACGCTATCTTACCTCTGAAGTTGCTACAGATTTTATTGAGTGTATGAACAGTACACCATCACCTATTCTGCCTTCATCTTGTGCTGATTTAGTTAATAACTTGTATAGCAAATTAAGGGCAACCATTGATGCCCTAGCTCCAGTAAAGTTGAAAAAGGTCCCCTCCAAGTGGAGAGCCCCTTGGATGAGTGAGGAAACTAATAAATTAAAGAGACATTGCAGAAAGGCAGAGCGGAAGTGGAGAAAGTGAAAGTTGCAGGTCCATTATGATATTCTGAGAGAGCAACTTGGCATATATAACAAGGCAATTAGAAATGCCAGACGGGCTCATTTTTCTAACTTGATCACTAATAATCAGAATCATTTGAGAGTGCTCTTCTTGACCATTGATGGCCAGATAAATCCTACCCCCGCAAACCTATGTGAACTTTCCTCCACATCTAAATGTGATGAGTTTGCGGCATATTTCAGAGATAAGATAACAAACCTTAGGCTGGGTATCAGTCAAGCAAGACCTGATGAGAAGTTTGATGATATATGCCCTAGCCTACCATGCAAAGGCACTATGGGGTTATTTTCCCTGGTGGACACAGACATGCTCAGAAAGATATACAACTTAAGCCTTCTACCTGCCGTCTCGATCCTATCCCCACCACCTTCTTAAAAACAGTTTTTAATAGCATATATGAAGAAGTGCAAGCTATTGTTAATCACTCCCTGTTCACAGGCACTTTCCCCACTGCACTAAAAACTGCTATGGTGAACCCCCTTCTGAAGAAAAGTAATCTAGATTCATCAGCTTTTAGCCAGTCTCCAACCTTCCATTCATAAGCAAAATTCTGGAGAAATTGGTTTTAAAACAGCTAAATTATTTTTTTAATGCTAAACACCTCTCTGTCTTGTACTCTTGGATTTAAGCGCTGCATTCGACACTGTTGACCATGATGTCCTTCTGGACAGACTGGAGAGGTGGGTTGGCCTCTGGTCCAGTTCTAAATTAATTTAGGACCTATTTAACCGGTCGAAAGTTTTTTGTCACCCTTGGTGAACATAACTCAGAGAAGATACATATCACATGGTTTGATTTTGGGTTCGGTACTGTTCAGTTTATATATGTTACCCCTTGGCAGCGTTATCAGAAAGCACAGCATTGATTTTCACTGCTATGCAGACGATACACAACTTTACATTTCTGTGTCACCAGAATATTTTAGCTACACGGATAAATTATTAGACTGTATTAGTGATTTAAATACTTGGATGGCTCACAACAAGACAAGAACGATGTACTTATTATTGGAGCCAAAGCACAGAGAGAAAATCTGGCCGCACATTTTATTTAATGGGCAATAAAGATAAAACACTAGGTAAAAAACCTAGGTGTTATTTTAGATTCTGAACTCAATTTCGAATCACACATTAGGAATGTGACCAAAATAGCAATTTTTTTACCACCTGAGGAACATTGCCAAGGTGCAGCAATTTCTCTCTCAGGCTGATACAGAGACTCATCCATGCTTTTATTACAAGCAGGCTTGACTACTGTAACGCTCTCCTGTCTGGTCTACCCAAGAAAGCCATTGGTCAACTGCAAAACATACAGAATGCTGCAGCACGGGTACTGACCAAGACCAGACAGAGAGCACACATTACACCGGTTTTAAGGTCTCTGCACTGGCTGCCTGTGAGTTTTAGAATTAATTTTAAGATTCTTCTATTGGTTTTTAAATCAATCCCCGATTGTGCACCCCAATACATGTCAGACATGCTTTTAAATTATGTACCCAGTAGGTCCCACAGGTCCTCTGGCACTGGCCTTTTAACTATCCCAAAGCCTAGGACCAAGAAGCATGGAGAGGCAAGTTTTAGTTACTATGCCCCCAGCCTCTGGAATAGCCTGTCAGAGAACCTGAGGGGGGCGGAAACTGTGGACATTTAAAAAATTGATCTTAAAACACTCCTTTTTAGCTTTGCTTTTCCTCTGGGTGCTTTTTTGTCGTTCAGTTTTATTGTTATTCTTTTGTTTTTTATCCTCTTATGTTTGTTGTCTAGTAAATATTTCAGTTTTTATTTTCATTGCTTTTATTAGTTTTTTCCTGTGAAGCACATTGCATTCCATTTCTGAAATGTGCGGTATAAATAAAGCTTGATTTGATGTCAATACAATCAAACTAGCAAGGGCACTATCACAAGTCAGTCAGAACGTGGCTAATAGGCTAGCAAAGATGTGTCAAACACAAGGCCCGCGGGACGAATAGGATACACAAGCCAGTATAAATGAGTCAACAGTTTATGAAATTACAGCCTGATGCGCTCGCATCGGTGAATTCAATTTAAATTGTGCTGCTTTCATGTGTCCTGTTTACAAAAGCAGAGGGACAGTGTACGGACACATGCCACAGTAACTGGCTAGGCTACTAAAATGTTGCAGTCTTTGGTTTTTAAAGCTTGTCAATGAATAACCCAAAAACAAAACCTGCAACAAAACACCAAATCAAATCAAATAAAAAGTTATTCCTTCCTCTGAAACCGCCTGGTATAGAGGTCCTGGATGGCAGGAAGCTTGGCACCCAGTGAACTGTACTGGGCCGTACGCACTACCCTCTGTAGTGCCTTGCGGTCTGAGGCCGAGCAGTTGCCATACCTGGCTGTGATGCAACCAGTCAGGATGCTCTCGATGGTACAGCTGTGCAACTTTTTGAGGATCTGAGGACCCATGTCAAATCTTTTCAGTCTCCTGAGGGGGAATAGGCTTTGTCGTGCCCTCTTCATGACTGTCTTGGTGTGTTTGGACCATGATAGTTTGTTGGTGATGTGGACACCAAGGAACTTGAAGCTCTCAACCTGCTCCAATACAGCCCAGTCGATGAGAATTTGTTGTGTTTTTCCAACATGGTCCATGCAATGGTTGAGTTTGAGATCCCTGTGCTAGCATATCTATAGTATTTATGTAGCTAACGTTAGCTAGCTAGCTGCTGGGAGGATGTCATGTCATTGGAGGAGTGGGTGAGTGACCAACTTTTTCCTATCATATCGCTTTTCGGTGGCTACTGGCTACAGCTAGAGATGCAGGTGTCATTTGGTTAGCTAGCAAGAAATGTGAATCACTTTGCTAGCTAGCTATGCTGAACTTGATCGACTGTTATCCACAGTTAGCATACAGTGCATTTGGAAAAGAAAAGAAAACAGAAATACCTTATTCACATAAGTATTCAGACCCTTTGCTATGAGACTTGAAATTGAGCTCAGGTGCATCATGCTTGCATTGATCATCCTTGAGATGTTTCTAAAACTTGATTGGAGTCCACCTGTGGTAAATTCAATTGATTGGACATGATTAAGAAAGGCACACACCTGTCTATATAAGGTCCAACAGTTGTCAGAGCAAAAACCAAGCCATGAGGTCGAAGGAATTGTCCGTAGAGCTCCGAGACAGGATTGTGTCGAGGCACAGATCTGGGGAAGGGTACCAAGAAATGTCTGCATTATTGAAGGTCCCCAAGAACACAGTGGCCTCCATCATTCTTAAATGGAAGAAGTTTGGAACCATCAAGACTCGGCCAAAATGAGCAATTGGGGGAGAACGGCCTTGGTCAGGGAGGTGACCAAGAACCCGTTGGTCACTCTGACAGAGCTCCAGAGTTCCTCTGTGGAGATGGGAGAACCTTCCAGATGGGAAAACCTTCCAGAAGGACAACCATCTCTGCAGCACTCCACCAATCAGGCCTTTATGGTAGAGGGGCCAGATGGAAGCCACTCCTCAGTAAAAGGCACATGACAGTCCGCTTGGAGTTTGCCAAAAGGCACCTAAAGGACTCTCAGACCATGAGAAACAAGATTCTGATTAAACCAAGATCTAACTCTTTATGCTGAATGCCAAGCATCACGTCTGGAGGAAACCTGGCACCATCCCTACAGTGAAGCATGGTGGTGGCAGCATCATGCTGTGGGGATGTTTTTCAGCGGCAGGGATTGGGAGAATAGTCAGGACTTGAAAATAGCTGCGCAACGACACTCCCCATCCAACCTGACAGAACTTGAGAGGATCTGCAGAAAATAATGGGAGAAACTCCCCAAATACAGGTGTGCCAAGCTTGTAGCGTCATACCCAAGAAGACTCGAGGCTGTAATCGCTGCCAAAGGTGTATCAACAAAGTACTGAGTAAAGGGTCTGAATGCTTATGTGAATATGATATTTCCGTTTTTTTATTTTTAATACATTTGCAAACATTTCTAAAAACCAGTTTTTTCTTTGTCATTATGTGGTATTGTGTGTAGATTGATGAGGGAAAAAACTATACATTTTAGAATAAGGCTGTAATGTAACAAAATGTGGAAAGATTCAAGGGGTCTGAATACTTTCCGAATGCACAGTATCTCTTAGTTGTCAATCAAATGTATTTGGCATCGATCAAATGGGCGGGCATGCAGGCAAGTTCCCATTAATTTGTCAAAACGTGGGTTGGGACAAGCATGCATTGGCAGGCAAGCTGCAGGATGAGCAGGCTATTCCCCATTGTTTATCAGTGCAATTATGAAGGCCAACTAGCTGAAAACGTTTGAGAGGGTTTATCTAATGTTCCCTCGTTATATTTTAGCTCATCTCGCTCTGGCTAGCATTAGTCGTTGATCTTGTTGTTGTTGATGTGCATAGGCAACTGAAAGAGACAGAGCCTACCTTTTCATGGTTGTTTGATCAATAGGACTGTGAAGTTACCAAATGTAAGAGGAGTCCCATTGTATTTAAATATTTGCAGAAATACATTCAGGTGTATTTTGAGGCTTTTGGCAAATGTATTCTATTGATCTAACGTGTACTGTTGCTACTGCCTGTAAAAACCCAGTCCAGTTCAAACTGAATGATGGCATGCCCGTGTGGCAAATGTCTTATTTGCATATAGGCCTACTGTAGCTCTGATTGGCTATGGCGCACCGGTCTGTGTAGACTCCGGTCCTGGACAAGACAGATGGTTTAATTTACTGCAGTGTCTATTAATTGTCCAAACGCACAGCCGCTTTCTCACTTTATATTTCTATAGAATTTTCACAAATGCCTTACTATACTCATTCCCAAACGTTCTATGGATTTATGAAAATGTGAAAATGACCATATCTAAGTGCTCACTTATCAGAAAATGTAAAAATAAGGTGTCATATTCTTCCTGGGGGTGTATATGAACAGATTTTAAGTTTCTAAAATGCTGTCAGTTCCACTTTAAGGTTTAAGATCACCTTGCCCTAGGGCAGGAGATACCATCTAGGATACTGATGCCAACAACACTCCGGTTGCCTGTTATAAACTCCACCAGATTTGTTCCTCATTGCAGCTCACTCCTCACCAGACCTGGGATTCCCTGACTATGGACTCGCCTCTCTAAACCTCTAGGCTACTTGCCAACTATCTGTAACATTCTCCTTACAAAAGATTGCAGAAATGAATCCAAAAATCACATTCAGAGAAACATTTGCAAATACCTCAGAGCTTTTCTGAAATGGATCAGCTGTTTTGCTGAGTCAGCTCATTTGACAACGCTGTATTTTGCTGGTTAGTGGTGCTGTATGTTGATGGTTGGTGGTGCTGTATATTGCTGGTTAGTGGTGCTGTATGTTACTGGTTAGTGGTGCTATGTGTTTCTGGTTGGTGGTGCTGTATGTTACTGGTTAGTGGTGCTATATGTTTCTGGTTGGTGGTGATGTATGTTGATGGTTAGTGGTGCTGTATAATGCTGGTTAGTGGTGCTGTATGTTACTGGTTAGTGGTGTTGTATAATGCTGGTTAGTGGTGCTGTATAATGCTAGTTAGTGGTGCTGTATGTTACTGGTTGGTGGTGCTGTATAATGCTGGTTAGTGGTGCTGTATAATGCTGGTTAGTGGTGCTGTATGTTACTGGTTAGTGGTGTTGTATAATGCTGGTTAGTGGTGCTGTATAATGCTGGTTAGTGGTGCTGTATGTTACTGGTTAGTGGTGATGTATAATGCTGGTTAGTGGTGCTGTATAATGCTGGTTAGTGGTGCTGTATGTTACTGGTTAGTGGTGTTGTATAATGCTGGTTAGTGGTGCTGTAGAATGCTGGTTAGTGGTGCTGTATGTTACTGGTTAGTGGTGCTGTATAATGCTGGTTAGTGGTGCTGTATAATGCTGGTTAGTGGTGCTGTAGAATGCTGGTTAGTGGTGCTGTATGTTACTGGTTAGTGGTGATGTATAATGCTGGTTAGTGGTGCTGTATAATGCTGGTTAGTGGTGCTGTATGTTACTGGTTAGTGGTGTTGTATAATGCTGGTTAGTGGTGCTGTATAATGCTGGTTAGTGATGCTGTATAATGCTAGTTAGTGGTGCTGTATGTTGCTGGTTAGCGGTGCTGTATTTTTGCTCATTAGTGGTGCTGTATGTTGCTGGTTAGTGGGGCTGTATGTTACTGGTTGGTGGTGATGTATGTTGATGGTTAGTGGTGCTGTATAATGCTGGTTAGTGGTGCTGTATGTTACTGGTTAGTGGTGATGTATAATGCTGGTTAGTGGTGCTGTATAATGCTGGTTAGTGGTGATGTTTGTGGTCCTCTGTAGCTCAGCTGGTAGAGCACGGCGCTTGTAACGCCAGGGTAGTGGGTTCGATCCCCGGGACCACCCATACACAATAATGTATGCACACATGACTGTAAGTCGCTTTGGATAAAAGCGTCTGCTAAATGGCATATTATTATTATTATTATTATTATGTATAATGCTGGTTAGTGGTGCTGTATAATGCTGGTTAGTGGTGCTGTATAATGCTGGTTACTGGTGCTGTATGTTACTGGTTAGTGGTGCTGTATGTTACTGGTTAGTGGTGCTGTATAATGCTGGTTAGTGGTGCTGTATAATGCTGGTTAGTGGTGATGTATAATGCTGGTTAGTGGTGCTGTATAATGCTGGTTAGCGGTGCTGTATTTTTGCTCATTAGTGGTGCTGTATGTTGCTGGTTAGTGGGGCTGTATGTTACAGGTTAGTGGTGCTGTATATTGCTGGTTAGTGGTGCTGTATTTTTGCTCATTAGTGGTGCTGTATGTTGCTGGTTAGTGGTGCTGTATGTTACTGGTAAGTGGTGCTGTATGTTGCTGGTTAGTGGTGCTGTATAATGCTGGTTGGTGGTGCTGTATGTTACTGGTTGGTGGTGATGTATGTTACTGGTTAGTGGTGCTATATGTTACTGGTTGGTGGTGCTGTATAATGCTGGCTAGTGGTGCTGTATAATGCTGGTTGGTGGTGCTGTATGTTACTGGTTAGTGGTGCTGTATTCTGCTGGTTAGTGGTGCTGTATAATGCTGGTTAGTGGTGCTGTATGTTACTGGTTAATGGTGCTGTATGTTACTGGTTAGTGGTGCTGTATAATGCTGGTTGGTGGTGCTGTATGTTACTGGTTAGTTGTGCTGTATGTTACTGGTTAGTGGTGCTGTATGTTACTGGTTAGTGGTGCTGTATAATGCTGGTTAGCGGTGCTGTATTTTTGCTCATTAGTGGTGCTGTATGTTGCTGGTTAGTGGGGCTGTATGTTACAGGTTAGTGGTGCTGTATGTTGCTGGTTAGTGGTGCTGTATTTTTGCTCATTAGTGGTGCTGTATGTTGCTGGTTAGTGGTGCTGTATGTTACTGGTAAGTGGTGCTGTATGTTGCTGGTTAGTGGTGCTGTATAATGCTGGTTGGTGGTGCTGTATGTTACTGGTTGGTGGTGATGTATGTTACTGGTTAGTGGTGCTATATGTTACTGGTTGGTGGTGCTGTATAATGCTGGTTAGTGGTGCTGTATAATGCTGGTTGGTGGTGCTGTATGTTACTGGTTAGTGGTGCTGTATTCTGCTGGTTAGTGGTGCTGTATAATGCTGGTTAGTGGTGCTGTATGTTACTGGTTAATGGTGCTGTATGTTACTGGTTAGTGGTGCTGTATAATGCTGGTTGGTGGTGCTGTATGTTACTGGTTAGTTGTGCTGTATGTTACTGGTTAGTGGTGCTGTATGTTACTGGTTAGTGGTGCTGTATAATGCTGGTTGGTGGTGCTGTATGTTACTGGTTAGTGGTGCTGTATTCTGCTGGTTAGTGGTGCTGTATAATGCTGGTTAGTGGTGCTGTATGTTACTGGTTAATGGTGCTGTATGTTACTGGTTAGTGGTGCTGTATAATGCTGGTTGGTGGTGCTGTATGTTACTGGTTAGTGGTGCTGTATGTTACTGGTTAGTGGTGCTGTATAATGCTGGTTAGTGGTGCTGTATGTTATTGATTAGTGGTGCTGTATAATGCTGGTTGGTGGTGCTGTATGTTACTGGTTGGTGGTGCTGTATAATGCTGGTTAGTGGTGCTGTATAATGCTGGTTAGTGGTGCTGTATAATGCTAGTTAGTGGTGCTGTATGTTACTGGTTAGTGGTGCTGTATGCTACTGGTTAGTGGTGCTGTATAATGCTGGTTGGTGGTGCTGTATGTTACTGGTTAGTGGTGCTGTATGTTACTGGTTAGTGGTGCTGTATGTTACTGGTTAGTGGTGCTGTAATGTACTGGTTGGTGGTGCTGTATGTTACTGGTTAGTGGTGCTGTATAATGCTGGTTAGTGGTGCTGTATTCTGCTGGTTAGTGGTGCTGTATAATGCTGGTTAGTGGTGCTGTATGTTACTGGTTAATGGTGCTGTATGTTACTGGTTAGTGGTGCTGTATAATGCTGGTTGGTGGTGCTGTATGTTACTGGTTAGTGGTGCTGTATAATGCTGGTTAGTGGTGCTGTATGTTATTGATTAGTGGTGCTGTATAATGCTGGTTGGTGGTGCTGTATGTTACTGGTTAGTGGTGCTGTATAATGCTGGTTAGTGGTGCTGTATGTTATTGATTAGTGGTGCTGTATAATGCTGGTTGGTGGTGCTGTATTCTGCTGGTTAGTGGTGCTGTATGTTACTGGTTAGTGGTGCTGTATGTTACTGGTTAGTGGTGCTGTATGTTGCTGGTTGGTGGTGCTGTATGTTACTGGTTAGTGGTGCTGTATGTTACTGGTTGGTGGTGCTGTATGTTACTGGTTAGTGGTGCTGTATGTTACTGGTTAGTGGTGCTGTATGTTACTGGTTAGTGGTGCTATATAATGCTGGTTAGTGGTGCTATATAATGCTGGTTAGTGGTGCTGTATAATGCTGGTTAGTGGTGATGTATAATGCTGGTTAGTGGTGCTGTATAATACTGGTTAGTGGTGCTGTATGTTACTGGTTAGTGGTGCTGTATGTTACTGGTTAGTGGTGCTATATAATGCTGGTTAGTGGTGCTTCACCGGAGGTTCACGGGGAAACATTGAAAGCATGTTTTGTACTCTGATTAATTATTTGATAAAACAATGGCTTTTATTATTTTCATCAACCTTCATCTAACAATTCCCAAGTGTAGCTCTCAAAGTATTTGGATGAGTTTCAAAGAGCATGCACACTGCACTCATTGTTACACATAGGACAAACTGGGTAGACCACACAGTTTTTGTCCAATGCCACATGGCAAAGACACTGCTCTCTGACAGAGGTGTTTTCCCAAATGCGATGGGAGATGGCATGGCGTATGTAAGCCCTATTGTTGATCTGGCAGTTTAGAACAAATAATCAGGATAAGAAAAGATGGGCAGAAGGGGAAACAGAGTTTCTATCAGATTTCTGCCCTGCAATTATGTTTGTGCCAACCGATGAGATTACCCAGACAGTATCCAACACACCGTCATCTAAACACTGGGCCAGAATTAAGAACAGGATTCTCACACCTATATAACACCAAGATACTAAATCCCCAAAACTGTCTCATCGGCGTATCACCACAATCCATGACAATAAGACAATTAGCTGGTTTATTTATGAAAATAATAATCTGCCACACGTTTTACATAATAACAGGTATATTAAAGTGATAATGCCCTCGAAGCCGGTGTTTGGAGGATATATTGGCACGGGTGTTTTTGTTTCGGGCCGGCAAACCGTGCCAATATACCCTCCAAACACCGGCTTCGAGGGCATTATTACTTTTATACAACGGGTAACCAACATATTCAAATAATGATTTACATATTTTTATTAAAAACTTTATTTTGATGAGATTATTCATACTATTTCATCCTTCCATGAGATGTAGACCCGACACACCTAGGGTTGCAGCCCAAGCTCGCTGGTCGTTCATTCGATCAGAGACATGACCCAGTCGTAAAGTATTTTTATTCTATATCTATGGACGCGACCCAGTCATTCGTTCTAAATGTACCGTTGCCATGCTGGCTGGCAATGTTCTTATCCCCTTGCTTGCTAGCTAGCCAACTTGGGCTAACACAGTCACGTCAAACAGCCAGAATAACAGAGAAGTAGCTGCATTTGCATTTGTTTAAGCTGTTTTCTAGTGACATTTATTTGGATACATCCAAAACAATGAGCTAATGATGTGCGATTTCGCCTGGCATAGAACATTTGCTCTCTCGCCCGGACACTGTTCAGAGGAGCTAGCCAACTACAAAGCGAACACAATCACTTCAAACTGAAGCTGGAAAGCCAGCAAACTAGCTGCATTTCGTTTCATTTTACCTGTTTTTCTCTCTCTCTGTATATACAGTATGCATTCAAATTTAGCTGATTCATGATTTCCACTGGCTGAGAAAAACTGCCTGTCTGTCTGATCCCGACACGTTCATTACTAGGGCACATCTGGAGATCGAATTTCAATATTGAAACAATGTTGCAAATGTCAGAGAGACAGACAGCAAGGTCTAAAAGAAAGGGGAGATAATGTCCAGGTTTTATTTTTAAAGTGGAGATCAAGTTTATAAATTGCCTGGTTGGGCTGATAAGATAGTGGACTGCGCAGTGAGATGGAACAGTAATTAGGCATTTCAATGTTATAGATTTAGCCGGTGGTAACTTGTGGAATAGACACCGGCTGGAACATGGTTAGACCCACCCATTGTATAAAGGCATAATAACAACCCAGTACATAGGCATAATAACAACCAGGAACATAGGCATAATAACAACCCAGTACATAGGCATAATAACAACCAGGTACTTAGGCATAATAACAACCAGGTACTTAGGTATAATAACAACCAGGTACTTAGGCATAATAACAACCAGGTACATAGGCATAATAACAACCAGGAACATAGGCATAATAACAACCAGGAAAATAGGCATAATAACAACCAGGTACATAGGCATAATAACAACCCAGTCCATAGGCATAATAACAACCAGGTACATAGTCATAATAACAACCCAGTCCATAGGCATAATAACAACCAGGTACATAGGCATAATAACAACCAGGTACATTGGCATAATAACAACCCAGTACATCGTCATAATAACAACCCAGTACATAGGCATAATAACAACCAGGTACTTAGGCATAATAACAACCCAGTACATAGGCATACTAACAACCCAGTACATAGTCATAATAACAACCCAGTACATATGCATAATAACAACCTGGAACATAGGCATAATAACAACCCAGTACATAGGCATAATAACAACCAGGTACTTAGGTATAATAACAACCAGGTACATAGGCATAATAACAACCCAGTCCATAGGCATAATAACAACCAGGTACATAGGCATAATAACAACCAGGAACATAGGCATAATAACAACCCAGTCCATAGGCATAATAACAACCAGGTACATAGTCATAATAACAACCCAGTCCATAGGCATAATAACAACCAGGTACATAGGCATAATAACAACCAGGTACATTGGCATAATAACAACCCAGTACATAGTCATAATAACAACCCAGTACATAGGCATAATAACAACATGGAACATAGGCATAATAACAACCCAGTACATAGGCATAATAACAACCCAGTACATAGTCATAACAACAACCCAGTACATATGCATAATAACAACCTGGAACATATGCATAATAACAACCCAGTACATATGCATAATAACAACCAGGTACTTAGGTATAATAACAACCAGGTACATATGCATAATAACAACCCAGTACATAGGCATAATAACAACCCAGTACATAGGCATAATAACAACCAGGTACTTAGGTATAATAACAACCAGGTACATAGGCATAATAACAACCAGGTACTTAGGCATAATAACAACCAGGTACTTAGGCATAATAACAACCAGGTACATAGGCATAATAACAACCAGGAACATAGGCATAATAACAACCAGGTACATAGTCATAATAACAACCCAGTACATAGGCATAATAACAACCAGGAACATAGGCATAATAACAACCAGGAACATAGGCATAATAACAACCAGGTACATAGTCATAATAACAACCCAGTCCATAGGCATAATAACAACCAGGTACATAGGCATAATAACAACCAGGTACATTGGCATAATAACAACCCAGTACATAGTCATAATAACAACCCAGTACATAGGCATAATAACAACCAGGAACATAGGCATAATAACAACCCAGTACATAGGCATAATAACAACCAGGTACATAGGCATAATAACAACCAGGTACATAGACATAATAACAACCAGGTACATAGGCATAATAACAACCCAGTACATAGTCATAATAACAACCAGGAACATAGGCATAATAACAACCAGGTACATATGCATAATAACAACCAGGAACATAGGCATAATAACAACCAGGTACATAGGCATAATAACAACCAGGTACATAGGCATAATAACAACCCAGTACATAGTCATAATAACAACCAGGAACATATGCATAATAACAACCAGGTACATATGCATAATAACAACCAGGTACATAGGCATAATAACAACCAGGTACATAGGCATAATAACAACCCAGTACATAGTCATAATAACAACCAGGAACATAGTCATAATAACAACCAGGTACATATGCATAATAACAACCAGGTACATAGGCATAATAACAACCCAGTACATAGTCATAATAACAACCCAGTACTTAGGCATAATAACAACCAGGTACATAGGCATAATAACAACCAGGAACATAGGCATAATAACAACCAGGTACATATGCATAATAACAACCAGGAACATAGGCATAATAACAACCAGGTACATAGGCATAATAACAACCAGGTACATAGGCATAATAACAACCCAGTACATAGTCATAATAACAACCAGGAACATAGGCATAATAACAACCAGGTACATAGTCATAATAACAACCAGGTACATAGGCATAATAACAACCAGGTACATAGGCATAATAACAACCCAGTACATAGTCATAATAACAACCAGGAACATAGTCATAATAACAACCAGGTACATATGCATAATAACAACCAGGTACATAGGCATAATAACAACCCAGTACATAGTCATAATAACAACCCAGTACTTAGGCATAATAACAACCAGGTACATAGGCATAATAACAACCAGGAACATAGGCATAATAACAACCCAGTACATAGTCATAATAACAACCAGGTACATATGCATAATAACAACCAGGTACATAGGCATAATAACAACCCAGTACATAGTCATAATAACAACCCAGTACTTAGGCATAATAACAACCAGGTACATAGGCATAATAACAACCAGGAACATAGGCATAATAACAACCCAGTAAATAGGCATAATAACAACCCAGTACATAGTCATAATGTCAACCAGGTACATAGGCATAATAACAACCAGGTACATAGTCATAATAACAACCCAGTACATAGTCATAATGACAACCAGGTACATAGGCATAATAACAACCAGGAACATAGGCATAATAACAACCAGGAACATAGGCATAATAACAACCAGGTACATAGTCATAATAACAACCCAGTACATAGTCATAATAACAACCCAGTACATAGTCATAATAACAACCATGTACATAGGCATAATAACAACCCAGTACATAGGCATAATAACAACCCAGTACATAGTCATAATAACAACTCAGTACATAGTCATAATGACAACCAGGTACATAGGCATAATAACAACCAGGTACATAGGCATAATAACAACCCAGTACATAGTCATAATAACAACCCGGTACTTAGGCATAATAACAACCAGGAACATGGCATAATAACAACCCAGTACATATGCATAATAACAACCAGGTACATAGGCTTAATAACAACCAGGTACATAGGCATAATAACAACCCAGTACATAGTCATAATGACAACCAGGTACATAGTCATAATAACAACCAGGTACATAGGCATAATAACAACCAGGAACATGGCATAATAACAACCCAGTACATATGCATAATAACAACCAGGTACATAGGCTTAATAACAACCCAGTACATAGACATAGTAACAACCAGGTACTTAGGCATAATAACAACCAGGTACATAGGCATAATAACAACCCAGTACATAGTCATAATAACAACCAGGTACTTATGCATAATAACAACCAGGTACACAGGCATAATAACAACCAGGTATATAGGCATAATAACAACCAGGAACATAGGCATAATAACAACCAGGTACTTAGGCATAATAACAACCAGGTACATATGCATAATAACAACCAGGAACCTAGGCATAATAACAACCCAGTACATATACATAATAACAACCCAGTACATATGCATAATAACAACCTGGTACATAGGCATAATAACACCCCAGTACATAGGCATAATAACAACCAGGTGCATAGGCATAATAACAACCCAGTACATATGCATAATAACAACCAGGTACATAGGCATAATAACAACCAGGTGCATAGGCATAATAACAACCCAGTACATAGGCATAATAACAACCAGGAACATAGGCACAATAACAACCCAGTACATAGGCATAATAACAACCCAGTACATAGGCATAATAACAACCCAGTACATATGCATAATAACAACCCAGTACATAGGCATAATAACAACCCGGTACATAGGCATAATAACAACCGGGTACATAGGCATAATAACAACCAGGTACATAGGCATAATAACAACCAGGTGCATAGGCATAATAACAACCAGGAACATAGGCATAATAACAACCCAGTACATAGGCATAATAACAACCAGGTACATAGGCATAATACCAACCCAGTACATAGGCATAATAACAACCAGGCACTGTATATGAGGGAGCGGAGAGCCAAATGAAAATAACAAACAGGAGAGGGGAGATGGGGCTTCTTTGCCTGCTCAGCCTTTGTAATAAGCCAACGCATTCACGCAACTCTGAGAGACTGGTCGCATAGATTTGCTGTGATATCAATTTCCAGGTATAGGGAAGGTAGACGATAGCTCTGACTAGAAAACTCATTGAAAGGTTCCACGCTGCTGCAGTTACTTGAAGAAGCATAGTAATCATAGTAATCTTCTTAAGATTCTGAGCTACAGAATGCAGACAGCACAAGAAAACAATTCTCAAGACCCTGTCCAGAGGTCACATCCACCCCAAAAACGATCTTTTGGTATTTGTTTCATTAGTCCATTGTTGATATAGTCCCAAAATGTTTTGCATGTCAGCAATTATGTTTTCAAGATCTATAACTTTCAAAATACACAAATACAGCCGGTATGATGCATTTTGCATCATAAGATGCAAAAAACTGCATCATATGATGCTAAATGCTTCATACCTGCTGTATTTCTGTATTTTGACATCCTGACCTACAGTTGAAATCGGAAGTTTACATACACTTAGGTTGAAGTCATTAAAACTTGTTTTTCAACCACTCCACAAATGTCTTGTTAACAAACTATAGTTTTGGCAAGTCGGTTAGGACATCTACTTTGTGCATGACACAAGTAATTTTTCCTACAATTGTTTACAGACAGATTATTTCACTTATAATTCACTGTATCACAATTCCAGTGGGTCAGAAGTTTACATACACTAAGTTGACTGTGCCTATAAACAGCTTGGAAAATTTCAGAAAATGATGTCATGGCTTTAGAAGATTCTGATAGGCTAATTGACATCATTTGAGTCAATTGGAGGTGTACCTGTGGATGTATTTCAAGGCCTACCTAAAAACTCGGTGCCTCTTTGCTTGACATCATGGGAAAATCAAAAGAAATCAGCCAAGACGTCAGAAAATAAATTGTAGACCTCCACAAGTCTGGTTCATCCTTGGGAGCAATTTCCAAATGCCTGAAGGTACCACGTTCATCTGTACAAACAATAGTATGCAAGTATAAACACCATGGGACCACGCATCAGTCATACCACTCAGGAAGGAGACACGTTCTGTATCCTAGAGATTAACGTACTTTGGTGCGAAAAGTGCAAATCAATCCCAGAACAACAGCAAAGGACCTTGTGAAGATGCTGGAGGAAACAGGTACAAAATTATCTATATCCACAGTAAAACAAGTCCTATATCGACATAACCTGAAAGGCCGCTCAGCAAGGCAGAAGCCACTGCTCCAAAACCGCCATAAAAATGCCAGAGTACGGTTTGCAACTGCACATGGGGACAAAGATCTGACTTTTTGGAGAAATGTCCTCTGGTCTGATGAAACAGAAATAGAACTGTTTGGCCATAATGAACATCGTTATGTTTGGAGGAAAAAGGGGATGGCTTGCAAGCCGAAGAACACCATCACATCCGTGAAGCACGGGGGTGTCAGCATCATGCTGTGGGGGTGCTTTGCTGCAGGAGGGACTGGTGCACTTCACGAAATAGATGGCGTCATGAGGAAGGAAAATTATGTGGATATATTGAAGCAACATCTCAAGACATCAGGAAGTTAAAGCTTGGTCGCAAATGGGTCTTCCAAATGGACAATGACCCCAAGCATACTTCCAAAGTTGTGGCAAAATGGCTTAAGGACAACAAAGTCAAGGTATTGGAGTGGCCATCACAAAGCCCTGACCTCAATCCTATAGAAAATGTGTGGGCAGAACTGAAAAAGTGTGTGCGAGCAAGGAGGCCCACAAACCTGACTAAGTTACACCAGCTCTGTCAGGAGGAATGGGCCAAAATTCACCCAACTTATTGTGGGAAGCTTGTGGAAGGCTATCCGAAACGTTTCACCCAAGTTAAACAATTTAAAGGCAATGCTACCAAATACTAATTGAGTGTATGTAAACTTCTGACCGACTGGGAATGTGATGAAAGAAATAAAAGCGGAAAGAAATAATTCTCTCTACTATTATTCTGACATTTCACATTCTTAAATGAAAGTGGTGATCCCAACTGACCTAAGACATGGCATTTTTACTAGGATTAAAAATGTCAGGAATTGTGAAAAACTCAGTTTAAATGTATTTGGCTAAGATGTATGTAAACTTCCGACTTCAACTGTACATTAACTTTATATCTAGATAGAAGGCTGTGAGGCACAGTGCTCAACTGAATACGTGTCCAAGACTTGGCTGTCAAGCAAACTGTTATAAAATACTCTACAGTGACTGAAGTAAAGTGAAGTAAAAAAAAAATATGCATACTTAATCGTCAATTTAGCTTGAATTTGATATACATTTGAATAAAAGTATCATATAAAAGTTACTTTCATTCCACACATTTTGCGAGTGATTTGCAAACAACATCTTCACAATCCAGGCACTGTACTCTCATCCACATCCTTCCATGAAAGAATATAGTTCACATGAAGATAAGATACAGACAGATCAGTAAGTGCTGGTTGCATTTCCAGTACAGTATGCTGTAGTGTGCAGTTCGCTTCTTAACAAAGGAATTAAACAGCATAGACTTGAAATTGGCTTCAAGGAGAAAGGTGTCGTCACTGTCAAGATAAATGCCTCCCTTATACAAGCTGAGTGATGCAGCTGAGAGCCCCATCACTGACAGATAAAGCGTCCGGTTTGCATCGACTGAACAATTGGCAACTAAATTACCTCCACAAACAACATGGAAAACGTATGATCAAGTATTGCTTACTTTCTATGATCTAAAAGCAAAGCCAGAGACAAATGTGTTCCAGACATGAGACGGGACACTTAGGAAGTATCAGATAACCAAAATGAAATCATCAGTCAGCATAAAAGCTTGGTTATTTGTCAGATTTAGGGGCAGTGTTTTGGAAACAAAGATCAAAAATCGGATCAAAAATCGGATCAAAAATCTCTCCAGTACTGACAAACCTACCCCCTCTTTCACGCACACGGATGCGAGCGCACACACGCGAGCACACACACACACACAGAGACAGACGCACACAGAGACAGAGACAGACACACACACACACACACACACACACAGAGATAGAGACAGACACACACACACACACACAGAGATAGAGACAGACGTGCACACGTGCACAGTAAATGGAGGCCAGGAAACAATCAGATATTCAAAGGATGTTCAAAACAGAACAATGACAGTCATTATTGCAGCTTGGATACACACTCTCAATACGTAGTATATTACAGTCCTGGAAAGTTGTTCTATCTAATCAAATAAATTAAAATTGTATCTGTAAATAAATGTTACAATACATTGCTTGACTAATCCTATAACTCTTGACAGTTTTTAGTTAGCTCTGTCTGGAGAGGCCTTTGGTACATAACCAAGTTTATAAAAGTGGTTGTTTGGATCCTAGATGCTGATTGGACAAGCAGCCTTCCAAGCTGTGCTGTATTGGCCGTCACTGGCACACTATGCCTGTTAACAGTTCCATCTGAAAATTACCACTGTGCCACATACCAATATCATGTTCACGTTGCTGTCCAAATCATCTCTTGTATTTATCTCAACTCGCACATTATTTCCCCTTGCTTCCAGCCTAGCATTTAGTTTGGTACAGCGGGGGTTAATATAAGCCTTGCTGTCTCCCTCTCCGACCTCGGAAACAATGTTTCACTTTTTAATTTTCGATCCGCTATCGCGTTGGGCCGAACAAAGCCATATACCTGTGACTGTATTAATGATACAGCACTGCCTCGCGTACCTTATTGCTTAAATAACTGTTGTGTAATGAATTGGTTATATAATGAATTTGAATCAGTGGAGGCTCCTCAGAAGAGGAAGGGGAAGACTATCCTCCTCAGTGAATTTCAGAAAAATAGTGAAACAATAAAAAGTATCCTTTTTAGTTAAAACTATACTAAATATATTCACGTCACCAAATAATTGATTACAACACACTGTTTTGCAATTAAGGTCTACAGTAGCCTCAACAGCGATCTATGGGGTAGCACCATGGTGTAGCCGGAGGACAGCTAGTTTCCATCCTCCTCTGGGTACATTGACTTCAATACAAAACCTAGGAGGCTCGTGGTTCTCACCCCCTTCCATAGACTTACACAGTAATTATGACAACTTCTGGAGGACGTCCTCCAACCTATCAGAGCTCTTGCAGTATGAACTGACAGAAAATGAATCTAGTACTGAAAGCATAAACTACAGCTAGCTAGCACTGCAGTGCATAAAATGTGGTGAGTAGTTGACTCAAAGAGTGAGATAGACTATAGTTGAACAGTTTTTAACAAATTAATTTATTCAAAAATGAAGAAGCAAGAGAGAGAGTGAGAGAGAGAGATAGCTATATTTAGTTGTATTCTTTTTTTCACTTTCACTTACCTACTCAAACACCCGGGTTAAACAGAGAGGGATGCTATGTTAGATAGCTGGCTATGGCTATCTAACACTGGAACTCATCCAAGTCAAGCTAAGCTTTTGAAATTATTAATTTATTGCCACTGGGGCCCGCCGGTGTAACTGCTAAACTGCTCGCTGTACACTGCACTGCATGATTGTAGCGGGTTTATTCATGTGTTAGTTCTAGTAGCTAGCTATGTTGACTATGACGCATTAGCTAATATGGTGACAACGATGTAGGCTGTGTGTAGCGGTTAGCGGTTATGGTATGAAGGTTTGGCTTGGAAAGTTTTTTTTGCCTGGTCACAGACAGCTGTTGTATTGTGCACTGAAGTCCACAAGAAAGAGAGGAGGAGAGCGTGTAGATGTGAGAAGGAATTATACAACGAGAAAATGATCATGCTGTTTGTATGTGGCTGCTATGAAAGTGAACTGTGTTTGCGGTGATCAGGAGTGTATTCATTCCGGCAATTCTGTTGAAAAACTTTTGTTAAACTGAAGTAAATGGAACAAAACAGGCATAAATATACCTGAATTTGTCCAATAGAAACTCTTGTTTTCAATTGTTGGACTAATGATTACACCTTAGATCAGCTAGTGTGCAAGGCAGTATTGAATGTGTCACTGACTGTCACCTTGATTACTCAATTTCTTCTCTCAACCTGTGCACCTACGTTGTAAACTTTCATTTGTAGGCTAGGTTGTAGCAACCTCATGATGGGTATAGGGATAGTATCATGTAGTAGCCTAAATCTATTGATGTTACATTGAGCTGGGTGAATGAAATATGAATGACAGTCATCCAATATGCTGTAATAGAAATAAGGCCATGCTCATAAAAAAAAAGACCTCCCTCATCTTAAATGGCACCAACCACCGCTGATTTGAATCCATGAATCAATTATCTATCTGACCAACAAAATCTTGACAAGTCATCAATCTTGGCACATCTTGTCATCAAGAGGATGATTGTGATTTGCCATTTTGCTGAGAGAAAGATGACCATGACAGGGAGGGACATAGGTCTGGTATGACCATCATTAACTCAAAGTGCAGTTTTGATTACTTTCATAATATGTTTATTTATTTGAGCCCTCTTACAGATATCATGACTACTGTTACCCAGTTTCACTGTTTCAAACTCACTGAATTGTATGATGGCAGAGCTCTCTTGAGGTAAAACTGACTTCTATCATATGTCGAGTATTTGAATGATAATACTTTTGATTGTGGATCATATACATGTCACAAATAAACTATTCAACTTGAGCAAAGGATATCTTCCCAAAGAATATGACATCAGATTCCTGTATCCATTGTTTCCAGTCACGTGGACATAATTGGAACGCTTATTTGACTTTTTGTGGGAGCAATTATGTTTACATGCAGGAATATAGGCTACTCTGGGGACAGACAATTTTCTCTCAATAGAAACCAAGCTTTCGAGACAAAGGTGGTCGTCAAGGTTAAACTATAGGCACCGCAAGTGCCCTATATTAATTCTGCTCTCTAGATTCTTCAATAAAACGCACATGAAACATAAATGAGGAAAAAATGTACGTCCCGGAAGTCAATTATTCCCAACGTCACACTGACTGAATTGCTTCTCGTTTATTTAAATAGCGCTGCATTTTCTAAAGCAGCAGTTGAAGTGATCATATCATTATCGGAGCGCGCGAGTTACTACAGTCTGTTACGGGACAAAATAAACAGACACTGTCGCGTTGATATAAAATACAGGCCTACGGCCAACTGACCGTTATTTTTACAGTCACGACACCATAGTGGTCATCGTCTAATTGTCTCCCAGTATCCCATTATTTGGCTACGTCATATTTCCTGTGTAGAAATGTCCTTGGCATGAACTAGGCTACATGATAAACCACCTTGTACAGAGTTGACATGTAAGCTAGTCAACATCACCCTCATACACACATAGAATGCATTTATGTTTCAAAAGAACAAAACATCTTACCTGCAAATGCCCCTGGAACATATTGAGTTTAAAGTCAATTCCTGATTCTGCGACGATGGAATTTTAAGCTACTTTAAGTCTTGCAATACAGATACAGTAAGCTACACTGGGAGTGTTCATATGTACAAAGAGTTCTGGAACAAGAGGCAGAATGTTTCAATTCGCTCAGAAGTGCCGGCTCCAGTTGAGTCTTTGAATGCTACGCCAAGGAAAGGAGCTGTCCTCTCTTCAGGTGCTGAAATGCAAGTGTTCTTGTCATGTATTTTTTGCCGGTGTTTTAAAGGTAGCCAGGCGACGGCACGCGAGAGATAAGTGCGCTGCCAGACCTCACTTCAATGCGAGGCGCCCAGAAATCTTCACGGCGCTGCCAAACGCTTCAGGGTCCTCGGCTTCGGATTGACAACAATACAGTTAGTCAAGTAAAATCTCCCGTGTTATGTCTTCATTGTGCACACTACCGCTCTCCGCCTCTCGACCGTCGCTTAATAATTGTTTTGACGCTTCTCGGGTTCATCCTCTTCTTATAGTGCACTCCTCTCTCCTGCTCACCAGCCTTCCTCCTCTGGGCGCCGCTGGAGCCGCCTCCTGGATTCACGTGCTCTGAAGTAGGAACAAGTTGAAATTGGGGTCAATTTTGGCATTTGGAGCTTGTTTCAGGCCGTGTGCTGCAGATATTACTATACCTTCTGTAGTTATAGGCTACAGTATGTTTTGCCACCTACTTATCTATGTTTTCAGGTCTATATGAAGCCTTATAATAACTATTTAGCAACTTACTGTAGCTGGAAACCAACGAATGCACTGCAATTGGCCTAAACAAACTGTTTGCGAGTGCCCTGAGTCTGTAAAAATAGAAAATGAACGGTTGCAAAAATCTGTAATTCTTTTACCTGTTACACTATAACGCCAACTCCTTGTCACTTCATGCCAAACCCATGGCTAATAATAATATATATATATTATTTAATAATAATAATTATCTAATAATAATATATATATATATATTATTTTTTTGGGCCGACATTATTCTGCTCTGCTGTTTCCGCTACACTGTACATTGTCCAATTAGTTATAGCATGAAGGATTACATAACAAGATGAATGCAAATCGTATGATTCCCTTCAAGGTAATCTTGATGATGTAAACTAAAGAGTGGAATAAGGCATGCCAGCGCATGGCGATGTTTATCTCTTGTCCAATTAAGAAGTAAGGCAGGATGTTTATATAACGAGATGTAGTGATAATGGGGAATCAGTAGCCTAACTACAGTGCAGCACATGGAGGAACAATAATAGAATCAACATATTTTTGCAAGAAATGGTACTGAATTATTTGACAAATTATAATTTTGTAAAGTAGCAGTGAATGATACCAAAATATATCTAACTAAACATAACGTAGAATATGTCGGGAATGAATGGGATGCGTGGGATAACTAGCAGCAGTAGTTCCGGTGTTTAGGTTTTTAGTCACTGGTTATTTGTACCAATCATGATTTCGCAGGTGTTAGCGTTTTTCGAATTTCGAAAGGGGAGGGGACATTCGGCCCATATACTTGCCCGTAACTTGCAAAGTCCTCGTTCTGGTTCTGCTCCTCGTTCTAGCATCTTTTCGTCGCTTCTCTCAACACTTATGGACCCAGAACTGAATCTAGCAGCTGACCAATTACGCAAGACAAACAAATCCTTGATGACTGAGGCTGCGCGGCTGGGCAGGTATATAGTGACACACCTTTAGTGTTGGATACACAATATCTGACACCAATACTTCCATTTTCCTACTCAAACCAAATACCTTTTATTTCGATTGGACAGTGTATCAGCACCAACTGATGATGCCCAATAAATGGAATAACTTGGAGCTAGGTGTAAGTATGCAAGTATTGTTCCTTACTGTTTATTGATTTAAAACAGATCTCATTAGATGCCAGCCCTCCAAATCATGAACATGGAATATTGTATGTACTGTGTAACAATAACCCCAGAAAATAACAGCGCCATTCTGGAGCATTTTTATAATAATAATACATTTCATTAATAACACGTTTTTCATTGGGAAAAACACATCTGATATGCTTTAGGCTCTACAAAATTACCCAGAACTCAGCCGACATGGACCAGAACCCAGCCGTCATTGGACCAGAACCCATCCGCCATGGACCAGAACCCAGCCACCAGCCACTATGGACCAGAACCCAGCCGCTATGTGCCAGAACCCAGCCACCAGCCACCATGGACCAGAACCCAGCCGCCATGGACCAGAACCCAGCCTCCATGGACCAGGACCTAGCCACTATGGACCAGAACCCTGCCGCCATGGACCAGAACCCAGCCGCTATGTGCCAGAACCCAGCCACCAGCCACCATGGACCAGAACCCAGCCTCCATGGACCAGGACCTAGCCACTATGGACCAGAACCAAGCCGTCATGGACGAGAACCCAGCCACTAGGACCAGAACCCTGCCTCCATGGACCAGAACCCAGCCGCCATGGACCAGAACCCAGCCGCCATGGACCAGAACCCAGCCGTCATATGCCAGAACCCAGCCACTATGTGCCAAAACCCAGCCGCCATGAACCAGAACCTATCCGACATGGACCAGAACCCAGTCGCCATGGACAGAACTCAGCCGCCATGGACCAGAACCCTGCCGCCATGGACCAGAACCCTGCCGCCATGGACCAGAACCCTGCCGCCATGGACCAGAACCCAGCCGCCATGGACCAGAACCCAGCCGCCGTGGACCAGAACCCTGCCGCCATGGACCAGAACCCAGCCTCCATGGACCAGAACCCAGCCGCCAGCCACCATGGACCAGAACCCTGCCGCCATGGACCAGAACCCTGCCGCCATGGACCAGAACCCAGCCTCCATGGACCAGAACCCAGCCTCCATGGACCAGAACCCAGCCGCCAGCCACCATGGACCAGAACCCAGCCGCCATGGACCAGAACCCAGCTGCCATGGACCAAAACCCAGCCACCATCAACCAGAACCCAGCCATCATGGACCAGAACCCTGCCGCCATGGACCAGAACCCAGCCACCATGGATCATAAAGGGAGAATCAAAATGATTACACCTGCTCTGTATTGCTTGCTTGGAATTTATTCAATAAATTCACTCTAATGTATTTCAATGGATTCTTTCATATTCCCTCCTGTGTTTTTTTATCAATCAATATTGATAGCGCATTACTGTTTGTGTGATCCTAGGGTAGCGAACATGTACATGCTGCTCTATGATTCTATTTAAAGGCCACATTGGGCCATGTTTCTCTTCTGACAGGCAGTGTGGCTAACTAATAATTAAGGGCAGATAAGTGGAATTGTTGTTGTGTACTGTGGGCCAAACAGTCAGTGCCGTGTGATTTGAAAAACAAATTAATAGAATCAATTTGGAAATATATTTCTGCGGAACGACCATCGGAGCTGAAAATATGAGCTGCTAGAAGCTATACTTGCATAAGGCTGAAAATGAACGTGCAAACCTCTTGTACATAAGTGATGCAAATGTGGATTTGGTTGATTGGTCAGTTTGCATGTGTACTGTATTCCAAGGTCTTACTGATAAACATATATTGCATCTGAGATTCATTTACTTCAGTTTGATTCATTTAAAAGCTACCTCACTTTTGAAATAGCTATGTGTTACTCAAATGTATTGCGTAACTTTCCCATATTTATTTTTTTGTATCTATGTGTGATTTAGAGGAAAAGTTCTAGTTTGTCAATTAATCAAACTGAAGTAAATGAATCAGTTATCACATAGAAACCACCCCTAGATGATTCATCTCATTACAAGGTAGAAACACAGCTGTGTCAAGGTGATTTAACATTAGGTAAGCAGCAGCAAGGTGTTGGTGCATGAAAGGACTCAAGTCTCTATCCATTACCATGTTGACTTAATACATCACTCACCCGAAGCGCTCTGAGACGAACAATACACCTATCAAAGACCACATCAGACTCTGCATTCATTAAACATCATCGTTTTTTTTATGCTGGACTCAGGAAGTGCTCGCTTATTTGTTGTGATGTACTGTAGGTCACGGAATCCATTGCTGTTTCAATACACACCATGTGGCAGTTATCACACCGGTGACATCATAGCGTCCCATAATTAATTTACAGGGCATTCGGAAAGTATTCAGACCCCTTCCCTTTTTCCACATTTTGTTACGTTACAGCCTTTTTTCTAAAAGTGATTAAATGAATACAAATCACACAATACCCCATAATGACAAAGCAAAAATAGGTTTTTAGACATTTTTGCAAATTCATTAAAAATAAAAAAACAGAAATTCCTTATTTACATTAAGTATTCAGACGCTTTGCTATGAGACTCGAAATTGAGGTCAGGTGCATCCTGTTTCTATTAATCATCCTTGAGATGTTTCTACAACTTGATTGAAGTCCACCTGTGGTAAATTCAATTGATTGGACATGATTTGGAAAGGTACACACCTGTCTATATAAGGTCCCACAGTTGATAGTGCATGTCAGAGCAAAAACCAAGCCATGAGGTCGAAGGAATTGTCCGTAGAGCGCCGAGACAGGATTGTGTCGAGGCACAGATCTGGGGAAGGGTACCAAAAAATGTCTGCAGCATTGATGGTCCCCAAGAACACAGTGGCCTCCATCATTCTTAAATGGAAGAAGTTTGGAACCACCAAGACTCTTCCTAGAGCTGGCCGCCCTGTCAAACTGAGCAATCGGGGGAGAAGGGCTTTGGTCAGGGAGGTGACCAAGAACCCGATGGTCACTCTGACAGAGCTCCAGAGTTCCTCTGTGGAGATGGGAGAACCTTCCAGAAGGCCAACCATCTCTGCAGCACTCCACCAATCAGGCCTTTATGGTAGAGTGGCCAGACGGAAGCCACTCCTCAGTAAAAGGCACATGACAGCCCGCCATACCCAAGAAGACTAGAGGCTGTAAACACTGCCAAAGGTGTTTCAACAAAGTACTGAGTAAAGGGTCTGAATACTTATGTAAATGTGATATTTCAGTTTTTTATTGTTAATACATTTGCTAACATTTCTAAAAACCTGTTTTTGTTTTGTCATTATGGGGTATTGTGTGTAGATTGATGAGGAAAAATAATTTAATCAATTTAATCCATATGGCTGTAACTTAAACAAAATGTGGAAAAAGTCAAGGGGTCTGAATACTTTCCGAATGCACTATATTAACTGTCATTTAACATAATTGGATCACGGGTGGCCATTTACAAAAATAGCTACCAAGGACTAGGATTTAACATCTGATAATGTATGAGAAATCTTATAATCATGGCCAAATACATCAACCTTTCACACTGCAGTGTCATTAATGAAGTTAAGACTTAGCTACTCAATTCAAAGGTTATTAATATGAAGCAAGAATAGAATGGCTGGCAGATGTGGGGAATCCATCATTTATATAAATACACCTAGTTTCAATGTGATGAATACGGCCAATTAAAAATGCAAAACTCTTATTATATCCTCAAGTTCTATTAGCTGGAAAGCTGTGGTGTGGCCTAACTGTTTTTTTCTTAACTAAGTTTAACTAAGTTTGTTCATTATCGGACGTACAAGTGCAAAGCCTAGGGTACAGTCCATATTGCCCTTTACTGAGCACATGGGACTAAACACATGTGAATTCAGTAGGAGTCAATTATTGCTAGTTCATGCATAACTACACCCATGCTACTTTTCAAATTCAAAACAGCTGCTATGCATCACCCATGTGGGTGCTACGTTGATGGATACAATTTTTTTTTTGTGGATGTATTTCCAAAGGCCTAGCTAGCTGGATTAATATTATCCATTCAGAATGGCACTGCATGTTCCTGTAGGGCCAGACATCTCCTCTGACAAAAGAAACAGTCCCTGCTATTTTGTACATTATGGTCGTCGGCACACAACATCCACTCGACAGTGTTGCAGATGCCCACTTGTTGAACGAACACAAGCAATAGGTTCAGAGGATTTCAACCCATCAACATACTCCTATATTCTGCTTGTACGATGGATAGGAAGTAGCTCTCACCTTGCCCACCTTCCCCACCCCCCTCGGTTGCTTTTATGCTTTCACGCCGGAGAGCGGTTCGACCTCTTTCTAGAGAGTGGACGAGAAAACGAGGGTTTTGACAAACACACCAATCAGAAGACAGATGGGAGTAAAGATTGTTTATCTTTCCTCGTAGTCATCAAGCACAAATGAGGAGATATATATATAAATAAATACAAAACAGACCAAGGATTTCATCATAAGGGTGCAAACAAATGAAACATACTGCAATTTGGATTTGATTGATATGGATGTTTCTTTTAATAGAAAACACACAAAAAGGAAGAACATTTGCAGTAATGTCACTTTTCAATTTTAAAGATGTATTCCTTTAAGATTGATCTGTTTACTGTATGGGTGAGCAACAACCGTAGAAATTGAATGGCAATGCTACTCCATCAAAGTATTTAGGATAAGTGCTATTTCCTTTATTTGGGCGGCTAAAACCAGACTTATTTGGAGGACAACCATTAGTCAGTCAGTCGTAAGCCCACCGACATTGAACCTGATGTGACCCTGGGTAATAGTGACAATGAGGTCATAGAGCAAACAAATCACGGCAAATTATCTCAAATGAAGCGGGGCGATATACTGCGCCCTGCTGAACACGAGAAATTCCCATGAGCCTCAGCGCACCATCTGGCCTTTCCTGGCGGACAAAACTGGGCAAAACGGGTTGTAATGACATCATTTCAACTGCTGGGATGCTTTATCCCTGGTATTTGACCAGAGTGTTACTGCTGGGGTGCTATCTCCCTGGTATTTGACCAGAGTGTTACTGCTGGGATGCTATCTCCCTGGTATTTGACCAGAGTGTTACTGCTGGGATGCTATCTCCCTGGTATTTGACCAGAGTGTTACTGCTGGGATGCTATCTCCCTGGTATTTGACCAGAGTGTTACTGCTGGGATGCTATCTCCCTGGTATTTGACCAGAGTGTTACTGCTGGGGTGCTATCTCCCTGGTATTTGACCAGAGTGTTACTGCTGGGGTGCTATCTCCCTGGTATTTGACCAGAGTGTTACTGCTGGGATGCTATCTCCCTGGTATTTGACCAGAGTGTTACTGCTGGGGTGCTATCTCCCTGGTATTTGACCAGAGTGTTACTGCTGGGGTGCTATCTCCCTGGTATTTGACCAGAGTGTTACTGCTGGGGTGCTATCTCCCTGGTATTTGACCAGAGTGTTACTGCTGGGGTGCTATCTCCCTGGTATTTGACCAGAGTGTTACTGCTGGGATGCTTTATCACTGGTATTTGACCAGAGTGTTACTGCTCTATATGGTCGTTATAACAACTTTACTCATGTGTAGGCTATATTATCACGGGAGATTGTTAAAGAATGTGTAGCTCTATTCTATGTATCATTGTTTTGATTGTACAGACACATCTGAAACCGCCCTGACAGTTTGATCACCCTGATATTGTTGGCTACATGCCCTTCCTATCCCTTATGCATTTGAGGTGCGGTGGATTAAACAGTACCAAACTCACATCTCTCCATCTGTCTGTCACCACAGTCAAGTAAGGTCAGCCAGGGCAGTGCTATTACAAATCAAATCAAAAGCATAGAGATTGCGGAAAGTGTGACGAGTACTGAGGAAACAAAGAGGCAGGACGCAGACGCAGACGCAGGAATCAACAATGTAAAGGTTTACTGAGCACGAGAACATCAAAGAGCGAGTACACGACAAGACACTAACAATCACACACAACACAACACTGAACAGTCCAGGGCTATATAGGGGTGGTGATGAGATGATGAGGTGCAGGTGCGCTGGAGGGGATTAGGGTGCGTTGGGTTTCCATTCCGGTGTTGCCGAGGCGGTGCGCTCAGACAGGTGGCTCAGTAGACCGGCGAATCAGAGCGCCGGAGGGGAGCAACGGGAGGAGACGTGACAGAAAGTGAAAGTCTATGGGAATGCAAAGTGTGTGTAGAAATGAAAAGAGAAACCTTATTGACCTAATGGAATAAGACTTAGTAAGAAAATACTGTATATATGATTTAATATAAAGCAGGGTAAACTAATACAGGAGTGCATTGGTAAGATATAGGAACAGGCAAACACAGAGTCAACCAATAAGTATTCTATATTTGTAATAAATACAAATCAAATCAAATCAAATCAAAATGTATTTGCCACATGCGCCGAATACAGCAGGTGTAGACATTACAGTGAAATACTTATATATATATATAGCCCTTAACCAACAATGCCGTTTTTTAAAAGAAAAATGTAAAATATAAAAGTGTTAATGAAAGAAAAATAGAAATAAAAGCAAATACCTAAAGAGCAGCAGTAAAATAAAATAACAGTAGGGAGGCTATATACAGGGGGGTACCGGTACAGAGTCAATGTGCGGGGGCACCGGCTAGTCGAGGTAATTGAGGTCATATGTACATGTGGGTAGAGTTAAAGTGACTATGCATAGATAATAAACAGAGTAGCAGCAGCAGAAAAGAGGGGGTGGGGTGGGACAATGCAAATAGTCCAGGTAGCCATGATTAGCTGTTTAGGAGTCTTATGGCTTGGGGGTAGAAGCTGTTGAGAAGCCTTTTTGACCTAGACTTGGCGCTCCGGTACCGCTTGCCGTGCGGTAGCAGAGAGAACAGTCTATGACTAGGGTGGCTGGAGTCTTTGACAATTTTTAGGGCCTTCCACTGACACCGCCTGGTATAGAGGTCGTGGATAGCAGGAAGCTTGGCCCCAGTCATGTACTGGGCCGTACGCACTACCCTCTGTAGTGCCTTGCGGTCGGAGGCTGAGCAGTTGCCACACCAGGCGGTGTTGCAACCAGTCAGGATGCTCTCGATGGTGCAGCTGTAGAACTTTTTGAGGATCTGAGGACCCATGCCACATCTTTTCAGTCTCCTGAGGGGCTTTGTCGTGCCCTCTTCACGACTGTCTTGGTGTGTTTGGACCATGATAGTTAGTTGGTGATGTGGACACCAAGGAACTTGAAGCTCTCAACCTGTTCCACTACAGCCCCGTCGATGAGAATGGGGGCGTGCTCAGTCCTCTTTTTTTCCCTGTAATCCACAATCATCTCCTTTGTCTTGATCATGTTGAGGGAGATGTTGTTATCCTGGCACCACACGGCCAGGTCTGTGACCTCCTCCCTATAGGCTGTCTCCTCGTTGTCGGTTATCAGGCCTACCACTGTTGTGTCGTCGGCAAACTTAATTTTACCTTTATTTAACTAGGCAAGTCAGTTAAGAACAAATTCTTATTTACAATGACAGCCTACACCGACCAAACCCAGACGACGCTGTGCCAATTGTGCGCCGCCATACGGGACTCCCAACCACGGCCGGTTGTGATACAGCCTGGAATCGAACCAGGGGGTCTGTAGTGACGCCTCAAGCACTGGAGATGCAGTGCCTTAGACCACTGCGCCACTCGGGAGCCCAATAATGATGGTGTTGGATTCGTGCCTGGCCATGCAGTCATGGGTGAACAGGGAGTACAGGAGGGGACTGAGCACGCACCACAGTGACAACTTGCATTAAAGGCATAATTTAGTCATGCCACCACATCAGGGACCTTGCCCAAACAACTATAGTTTGCCTGCCAGTGTCACATGCAGAAAGTCACAGAATGAAAGCTAGCCACACCATCGTCTTCTCACGATCCCCTTTAAGCCATCTAACATTGGACTGTTGCACTGTCTAAATATTTAATGCCCCGATGACATGTCCACAAAGGAAGCTACACTCTTTAAATATTAAGTCTATTCAGTTGTTCTCCCAGCTTCATTACTGGGGTCTGTACACTGCAAGGTATTTATAATTCATGGGTCTCAAAAATTCCTTCAGATGAAGAGAGACACGCAGAAATCATCCCATTCATATCTTATGCAAATGTAACATTTTTGTAATAGGAATAGATTAACCAAACCAAGAATAATCATATGGATTTGTGATGTGTTTTTCTCTGTAAACATAGCTCAGTTGAGGGAGCTTTTCGAGACTATAGAAATGATGAAACATATATGGTGCTACTGTATTTGGGCGAACGGTACAGATGATAGCCTATGTATGATTCTCTCATACTTTCAGCTATATAGGCCTAGGCTTTTTAGATCATTGCAAATTGCCAAGAATGAGTGCTGACCAGTTTAGTATTAGACAAAATAATGATCCGTGAACGAGAATGATTGCTGATCAGTTTAGTATTAGACATAATATTGATCCGTGAACAAGAATAATTGCTGATCAGTTTAGTATTAGACATAATATTGATCCCCGAAGAAGAATGATTGCTGACCAGTTTAGTATTAGACATGATATTGATCCCCAAACAACAATAATTGCTGATCAGTTTAGTATTAGACAAAATAATGATCTGTAAACAAGAATGATTGCTGACCAGTTTAGTATTAGACATAATATTGATCCCCGAAGAAGAATGATTGCTGACCAGTTTAGTATTAGACATAATATTGATCCGTGAACAAGAATGATTGCTGATCAGTTTAGTATTAGACAAAATAATGATCCGTAAACAAGAATGATTGCTGATCAGTTTAGTATTAGACATAATATTGATCCCCGAAGAAGAATGATTGCTGATCAGTTTAGTTTTAGACATGATATTGATCCCGGACTAAGACAAGGGGTACATGTCCTTGTTCTGAAGAAACAGTATGTAGAGTAACAAAGAAAATATCAGATGGGAGGAAGTTCATGTAGCCGGTGTGAAATGGTAGCTAGTAGTGGCAGTTAGCTAGTTAGCGGTGCGCGCTGGTAGCGTTCCAATCATTTCTATAGTCTCGAAAAGCTCCCGCCACTGAGCTATGTTTACAGAGAAAAACACATCACAAATGCATATGATTATTCTTGGTTTGGTTAATCTATTCCTATTACAAAAATGTTACATTTGCATAAGATATGAATGGGATGATTCCTGCGTGTCTCTCTTCATCGCTAGTAGCGTTTCAATCGGTGACATCACTCGCTCTGAGACCTTGAAGTAGTTGTTTCCCTTGCTCTGCAAGGAGCTATGGGTAATAACGGCAAGGCTCATCACATACGCTGCTGCTACTGATTATTATCTATCCTGTTGCCTAGTCACTTCATTCCTACCTACAGTATATGTGCATATCTACCTCAATTACCTCGTACCCCTGCACATCGACTCCGTACTGGTACCCCGTGTATTTAGCCAAGTTAACGTTGCTCATTGTGTATTTATTCCTTGTGTTATTATTTTTCTATTATTTATATATTTTTCTCTCTGTATTGTTGGGAAGGGCCTGTAAGTAAGTATTTCACTGTTAGTCTACACCTGTTGTTTACGAAGCATGATTTTGAGGGTCCCTGGTTCGAGCACAGGTTTGGGCAAGGAGAAGGACGGAATCAATACTGTTACATTCACACACTATCTATCGATGTAATGAAGGCTGCCTACCTCCCCAGCCACGTTGTGAGAACTAATTTAATTCACCACTGATACTTTAAATTACTACCTATGACAAGTGCAACAATGGGAATGTAAAGGCCCCTGGAACGTGTGGTACCATATGTAACACATTATCGGATTCAACTCAAATTGACCATTCATGCAAAAACATCCTACGATACACTTGCATTGTAAGAATAGACAGAACGGTGTATCACTTCCAATTGATTTACTTCTACTTCTCGTTTATTAACGAGGGAAGGTGTAGCTAGATCAAATGCCTCTAAAATCATAACTGTGGGAATTGACCAAATACAAGAATTAAAGCATAGTTAATCCAAAATAGATTTTTGCCCACATGAAAAAATGATTCAATATAGTGTATACTATGGTAGGAATACTATGGTATTCACTGTAGTGTTTTTGCGGACTTTACTGTAGTATTTACTGTAGTATACTGTAGTATTTACAGTTTACTATAGTTTAAATACTGTAGTAAAAAAAATAGTATTATAGTGTTTTTGCAGACTGTAGTATGGTATACTATAGTATTTACTGTAGTGTTTTGGGGGACATTACTGTAAAGTGTTTTTGTTTTATTGTCTTTGACATAGAAGTGGGAAGCTTTCTCCTTGGGGAAACCTGTAGGTAGGTAGGTAGGTAGGTAGGTAGGTAGGTAGGTAGGTAGGTAGGTAGGTAGGTAGGTAGGTAGGTAGGTAGGTCTGAACGGAGAGTTCGGCTGTTCTATTCTGTTCTAGAACATGGTCTTTCCTTGGCATGTAGGTTTCTCACTTACGGGTCGCACAAATTGGAATATGGGGGAGGGGAACGGGAATGGGCAGGGTATATGCAAATTAAATACTGTAGTATTTACTATAGTTACGAAAATGTAGTGTTTTTGCGCACTGTAGTGTTTTTGCAGAAATTTCTGTTGTATTTACTACAGTGTTTTTTGTGTGCATAATACTGCAGTATTTACTATAGTATTCTACAGTATACTACAAAATTCTATACTAAGTACTACACATGATTGAGGGATAGGGGGGGGCAGTATGAAAAATGTATGCACTCACTAATTGGAAGTCGCTCTGGATAAGAGCGTCTGCTAAATGACAAAAAAAAAATACTACAGTGTGTAGTATAGTAATGTACAGTATACTAAAGTTTAATACAGAATTCTATAGTAAGTACTTTGAAACAAAAGTATACACCGCACACACGGTTATGGGCTTAAAAAAAAGAAGCCACTTGTACCATGTCAGATATAGAGTTGAAATGTATTGAATATTGAGTTTGCATCCCAACATTACACTTTATATACATCACAGAAATATAACAAAACTGTTTGGCATAGAAACACAGGATTTCCGGCATAATAATTTTTAAAACTTTATTAATAATAACATTATGAAAAATATTAATGACATTCCACACGTGGGGCCAAAGAGGGTGTTTTTGGTCACCGACTGCTGGAAAGATCTGACTCTACCTAATGCATTCACATACTTGTGTACACACACTAAGCTTGAATAGTTCATTAGTAGAACCACTTACCTTAAAAGAGGGCTACTTAACAACTCTACAGAAATGAATGAATAGGTGTCAAACAACTATGTGAGTCAGTCCATAACACCCAAGAGCCGGCGTTAGTCCTTGTACGTTTCTGCACTGCTCTGCCATTGCTTATTCCATGCACTAACCCTATCCTTACTTTTAATCGCAACATACAGTGCAGTACGGATATAAACGCAATGAAGTTCATCAAGCAGTGCATTTCTTGATCAAATGTTCCGTACTGTATATCGTGGAGTGAGCGAGAGAAAAAGTATGTAATAGATATTTGAGCCGCCTCTTAGCGCTGTGCGGTTTAATGTTGCCAAAGTCAAACAGTTCAGTTGACTTGTGAACAAGCATTCTGTCCACAACAACGTGACGCTAACACTTAATTCTCCTGGTGAATAATCTGTCTACAGAAGATGAATCAAATGGAGATCATCTGACACCAGAGAGCACAGACAAAGACAGAGGTAGAGAGGGAAGGACACAGAGTGATGGAGAGAGGGAAGAGAGAAACTGGGAGAGATAGATAAAGAGAGAGAGTGATGGAGTGAGGGGGTTGTGGGTGAAGACAGAACGATAGGTGGGGAGAGGGGGAGAGAAAGAAAGGGAATGAAAGAGGGGGATGAAGAGAGGATTAAAAGGTAAAAAGAGAGAGAGAGAGGAAAGTGAAAGGAAAACAGAGATCAAGAGAGAGCCAGTCCATGCATCATGGCTGTTTCCCCACTGGAGCCGACAATGTAGCCCTCTCTGTGGCTGTCAGCAGGGAGAGCCAATCACAGTGGAGCCTGTCACTTTGTCTCCCTTCCCTGACCTCCCCAGCAGCACTGTCACAGAGGGATAATTAGTTTGGGTAGACTCAGCCCTCCCACACACACACACACACACACACACACATCCTGCGATACCCTACATACACACATACAGTATGTGGGCAGAGGTAATCACACACACACACACACACAAAAGCGCACATAAGATGTCGGAACAAACTGAAGGTACACACAGTGCAGACAACTTCACATTCATTCACACACACATGGTGGCTTGACTCCATCTATTTTCTCACAGGAAATTATTTCTATACAATGCATTCAATTATGGCATTTTTTCCTTAAAGGAGCATTAATCAATGCAAGGTGGAGACTCAGTAATGAAACATTCGGTTGCAACCCCCGTACTGTCTTTTTCCAGTCCATTGACTTCCCATTCATTCTTGTCAAATGATGATTGAATTAAGTTTGGGCTCAGTGTTCATTTCGTCAACAATAACTTATAACGCAACATTTTTTGTCAATTACCTATTTTTCCGGATGACAAATAAGGAGGAGAAGGAGATGAGATTAATAAAACAATAACTGTAACAAACGAGTTTTCATTTTAGTTGAGCAAAATGTGAGAGGAGAATTCCACGTGAGATTAATGGACATTCAGTTTAACATTAAGCTTCTTTTCATCCGTTTTATCCAATCATAAGCATGCATGCCTTCGCAGAATATTTAATGCAATCCTCTCATTGGCAGAATCAACGTCTTTCAGTTGCGTAGTCAATTCAGCTGATCTGCCCAGGTCTCCCAAACTGCTCCCTGGCGGTCACCTCAGTCACTCGTCAGTCTTTTGAACTGATGCGCAGTCAGAACACATCAATTGTTACTAACCTCAACTAAAAAACAATAATGAATTACTCTCTCTTACTTTCGTGTAGGCTATTTTTGCTTTGATCACATCAGAAGCTCTATTTATGTGTTGCTGCTCTCACGGTCTGCAGTTGTTGTTTTTTTCGGATTGGAAATTTTCATACTTTTTGCTGAATATTAGGAGTACAGTAATATTTCCGGCATTGTTGGAAAGCTCAGATGTGTCCCTTTTTTAGGGAATCTGTTATTTACCTCCATCCCAAGACTATGATTGGGAGAAAAGAGCTGTATGCCTAAATCATTTAACCTGCCAAGGCTTTGTAGCCTATATGGTAAATCATGGTTACAATCTGCCACAGTAGCAATGTGCCAGCTATATGCTGGGATAGCAGGCCTAGTTGGACAATGCTATCGGAATGTGCACATGATGGAAGATAGAGGTAAATATGAATAATTTCATGGGGGGGGGGGGGGGAATGACAATTTTGTGACTAAAATGACTGTGACTAAAACTAGACTAATATTGTCCAGAGTTTTAGCCCCGACTGATAATAACTAAAACTAAGAAGAATGAATTGACTTAAATGGGACTAAGGCAAAACGACATCTAAAATAGCTGTCAAAATTACCAATGTTTGGGCTTTCGGTGACAGTGTTCAAATCAACCTAATTTCCACAAAAACCTCCTGCTTGAAATCATCACAGACAAACACATATTTTATTCTGCATGCTTTACCTTCATAAAAAGCTGTAAAAAATCTTCACAACAAAATTACTTTTTTGGAGATCTCATAGGATTTAGAGTGCATGCCGTCATGCCCAATCCCCAGTGCCATTTCTCACCTCAACCCATTCCCGACTTTGGTGGTTCATAAATTCCTTGAACAGAAAGGAAACATCAGGCAGCAGAAATGAGCATATGTGGAGAGCGCTGCCACAGTGTTAATGAACTTTGAAATTACAGTGAGCAGCCAGGGCCATCCATTACGCTAACAGCTCCCCCTCTAGCCCAGAACCGGTCATATCCATCCCCATTACGGTCTCTTCAGGGTGGGCCTCATTAACCAGGCCTCCACCAAGGCCAGGGTCATGTCATGCCTTATTACAGGCTTCAACTGTGCTCAGTGGACGATCTGTGAGTCAATGGACAATCAACTTTTGTCCTCCTCCTCCCGCCACAGATTGGTATAGCTTGTTATTAGTGGTTGGCATTGGTGAGATGATTTAGTGTGAGAAATGGGACGACAAGCCAAGTCAATGGCTGAGATGAGGGGTTGCTTGAGAAAAGTCTAAAAGAGTCTCATCTTTATTTTATCAGATTAAATGTCAAGATGTATCATCAAAATTCAAATTAAGCAACATAGAGTGGAGTGTTAGGGGTTAACTCTGGTGCTCTGTCAGAGTGACCATTGGGCTCCTATTAAGGCTGTGGTAGACATGATATTAAGTCAACTGGTGATTGTCAAGCAAATAACTGCCGGTCTCAACGGTAATTGACCATCAATTAACATAAACACATTTAGCATTTACATTTTGTACATTTTATTCATTTAGCAGACGCTCTTATCCAGAGCGACTTACAGTTAGTGAGTGCATAATTTTTTTTTTTTCATACTGGCCCCCCGTGGGAATCAAACCCACAACCCTGGCGTTGCAAGCACCATGCTCTACCAACTGAGCTACAGGGGGCGTGGAAGCCAGCATCTCCTGGATTCCACGCATAGCCTACAAGCCACTGATGCAGACCTTTGGAACATCTACATTTAAAAAAAAGTCGAATAAATCTATGTAATAGCCTACCTACACCATCACAATAAATCCATTATTTATTTTAGACCGGTCTAAAGAAACATGAAATGAAGAAAATGTAGTCTATTTAAGAAGAACAGAATAGCATACTCTGAGTTGTCCTTATGTTAGGCACTGATCTGGCCGTGGGCCACACTAGTTCATTTAGAAGAAAACTATTAGGCTATTTCTTCACATTATCAAATCGAATCAAATCAAATCAAATTTTATTGGCCACATGCGCCGAATACAGCAGGTGCAGACATTACAGTGAAATGCTTACTTACAGCCCTTAACCAACAGTGCATTTATTTTTTATAAAAAAGTAGAATAAAACAAAAAAGTGTTGAGAAAAAAAGAGCAGAAGTAAAATAAAATAACAGTAGGGAGGCTATATATACAGGGGGCACATTATAAGCGCAGCAATGCGCACACGGCAGTAGGCTATAAGCGTGAATGTTCCATTAGCAGGAAAACACCATTCTGAAAAGTGACTGCAAATGTGATGATGCATCTGACGCTTTTATTACAAATGATGTAAATGTAAATGTGCATTTTTATGGTGAAAATGATCTTCCCCAAACTTATATATACAGAATATATCCCTATTTGGTAAAAGACCAAGTCCATATTATGGCAAGAACAGCTCAAATATGCAAAGAGAAACGACAGTCCATCATTACTTTAAGACATGAAAGTCAGTCAATACTTTGAAAGTTTCTTCAAGTGCAGTCGCAAAAACCATCAAGCGCTATGATAAAACTGGCTCTCATGAGGACCGCCACAGGAATAGAAGACCCAGAGTTACTTCTGCTGCAGAGGATACGTTCATTAGAGTTACCAGCCTCAGAAATTGCAGCCCAAATAAATGCTTCACAGAGTTCAAGTAACAGACACATCTCAACATCAACTGTTCAGAGGGGACTGTGTGAATCAGGCCTTCATGGTTGAATTGCTGCAAAGAAACCACTATTAAAGGACACCAATAAGAAGAAGAGACCTGCTTGGGCCATGAAACAAGAGCAATGGACATTAGACCAGTGGAAATTTGTCCTTTGATCTGGAGTCCAAATTGGAGATTTTTGGTTCCAACCGCGTGTCTTTGTGAGACGCAGTGTGGGTGATCGGATGATGTGTAGTTCCCACCGTAAAGCATGGAGGAGGAGGTGTGATGTTGTGGGAATTCATTGTTTATTTAGAATTCAAGGCACACTTAACCAGCATGGCTACCACAGCATTCTGCAGCGATACGCCATCCCATCTGGTTTGGGCTTAGTGGGACAATCATTTGTTTTTCAACAGGACAATGACCCAACACACCTCCAGGCTGTGTAAGGGCTATTTGACCAAGAAGGAGAGTGATGGAGTGCTGCATCAGATGACCTGGCCTCCACAATCCCCCGACCTCAACCCAATTGAGATGGTTTGGGATGAGTCGGACCGCAGAGTGAAGGAAAAGCAGCCAACAAGTGCTCAGCATATGTGCGAACTCCTTCAAGACCGTTGGAAAAGCATTCCAGGTGCAGCTGGTTGAGAGAATGCCAAAAGTGTGCAAAGCTGTCATCAAGGCAAAGGGTGGCTACTTTGAAGAATCTCAAATATAAAATACATTTTGATTCGTTTAACACTTTTTTGGTTACAACATGATTCCATATGTGTTATTTCATAGTTTTGATGTCTTCACTATTATTCTACAATGTAAAGAATAGTAAAAATAAAGAAAAACCCTTGCATGAGTAGGTGTGTCCAAACTTTTGACTGGTGCTGTATGTTTGAAATTTGTTTCGATTTAGAATGGACCATTATCATGCACCTGTCTCGAAACAGGGGCAGGGGAAAAAACACATCATCTACTGTATGCCCTTAAAAAGCGAATGGAGGACTCTTTTCCCGTGGTTCATTTTCATGCCAGGTAGGCTAAATTCCTGTTGTAAAGAGAAGCAATGTGCTTAATATTAGGAAAGATGAGAAATAAATATAGTAGGCCTAGCCTATAGAAAGCTGATGGGATCCTCCTCTTTTTAATAGAGGCCATCACTCTGTTTTCTCACACAATTGCATAGCCTATAGAAATATTGTGCAACATGAGCAACAAGGGCTCTTATGAAGTGTTTGATTGGATTTTCGAATACATTTGCGTTGATGTCAGAGTGATTAGAGGGAAAGTAGAGTGCTGAGTACCAGGCAGTTATCAAGTTTGGTAGGCTACTAATGACCAGCAGCAGCGTCAGAGCTTGGAGAAGCCTAATTACCGTGACTAAACGGGCACGTGGAATTTGACTGCCTTCATGACTCGTGAGCGCCGGTGTGGCGGTAATATGATCACCGTAACAGCCTTAGGTGCTATGAATGCATTATGAATGTATTGATGATGTACAAGTGTTATAAAGTCAAAATAAGCCAAGTACATGTTAGATATCACCAACAAAGAACCTGACTCAAACCTATGATATACAAGATCAAGGTGTCACACCCTCATTGATTCAACCAGACCAGAGTCTATGATCCAGAGTTGTGTACATCCTCATTGATTCAACCAGACCAGAGTCTATGATCCAGAGTTGTGTACATCCTCATTGATTCAACCAGACCAGAGTCTATGATCCAGAGTTGTGTAATTCAGACAGCAATGGATTGTTCCCTGGGAAGCAGAGCAGCATGGTTAAGTGAAATAGAGCCAAACCTGGATTACTCATCCGTCAATATTAGTCCAATGGAACAAGTGTTGAAAGCAGTAATTAATGAGGCCAAGGTTGCATCCCAAATGGAACCTTATTCCCGTCATAGTGCACTATCTGTACTCCTTGTTTTGGAGCTACTCTGGTCAAAAGTAGTGCACTTTAAAGGGAATATAGTGCCATTTGGGACGCAGACAAAGACACAGCAGTTATTTTGTAGGACAGATTGGAGGTGACAGATCAGATTCCTTCTAGATGCAATTCAATCATGATTGGAAAAAAGGTAATAGTTATACATATGTATTATTTAATCTGATGTGTACCCTAAGGGGAAATAATGAATGTTCAACAACGGGGGTAGATAAGCACACGTGTACTATTCATGGAGGGGAAATTAAACACACGTTAGGTGTATTATATTTGCTGGGAGGGGTTTAGTACAATGAAATGAATATAATACACCTAACGTGTGTTTAATTTCCCCTCCATGAATGGTACACATGTGCTTATCTACCCCCGTTGTTGAACATTCATTATGCATTCCCTGCATGTCACACAGTGTGAGACAACACCAGATGCAGCACTATGCCATAGTACCTAATTAAAATGTACAGTGTTTGGTATGTACTGGAGGAGGAAGGATTGCTCAATCTTGCTTTGGGGCGGTGCTGTGTATTTAGGATTGTTTGCATGTTTTCAGAGTGCCCAATACCCTGTCAAAGTGGCTTCCCATTCCGCTCATCTTACTAGTATTGTTACCCTTTGGAGCTGTACCTGTTTTCAGATCAACAGGCCTGAACAGTGAAAGGACACATGAGACGAGATGTCACGGTGAGGGAATGTCTTGTCTGAGACTCAGAGGTTGATTCATCTTGTATTCCAAAGCATCTGTAAAAGTACAGCTGTAGATCTGTATGAAGGAGCGCCATGGACACCCATTTCATGACATCATCTCTTTTATCTGCGACTTCCAGTAGCACAGGCATTGTCTGAAAAAACAGGCGTCTGATTGAAAACATTACAAATCTGGAGTTGCTCAACAGACAAACATGAACCATTTTTACTGTCAAAGAAACTCTATGACTCCACTGCAAATGTTTGAGGAAGTGATTGAAGCGAGTTACATCATCTGGCGTTCTAAGCTCACCCCCAAAAAGTTTGCTGCGAAAACAAAACAAGCCTATCAAAAAACGTATTTGTCATTGAATAACCTCATGCTCTTTTTGTTCAATTCTATAATCTTTTGCCGTTTTTTCCGCCTTCCAGGGTGAAGTTGATGGGATGAACTGTATCACAATCCCCCTCTCTCTGGCAGCTGGCTGATGTCATGTCGTGTCAGGTCAGATCAACCACAACACTATCCCACGCTGACCCCTGACCCTCCCCACGAAAACCATCTGGCTACTGTCCGTCCAAATTAACAATGGGAGTTTTTCACATGGTGTGTGTGTGTACATGTGTGTGCATGCACGCTTGCGTGTGAGTCCGCCAGTGTTAATCAGAGTGTGTGGGTGTCAGCCATGTTACTGCCTGGTGGGTGGATTAACCCCCTCTTCCCACACATGGACTGTTTGCATTACACAATTGCTAAAATCTGTGCACACATGGAAGGAGAGGAGATTTTGTGGGAACATTTTGGGAGCAATCTGAAAACATTTTGTCCTCATTGGCGACTGATGACACCAGTCTGACATTTACTTGATTGTTGTGTTTTAACTTTTTATCTAGAAATTACATGAATCCGAATGTTCTCATGTGAGCCTTCTGATAGCTGCACTGAAGCCAAGTTGGCAGCGTGCGTGTCTACTGATATTTCCATGTGGCAGTTAAGGTTTGCGTTTCATTGAGACCTGTGACTGTTTCCTCAGCTGTCAGCGGCTGTCCTTATTAGTGCTTTAGTATGTGAGAGATGTCCATAGTATGTTTTAATTGCCCTGCAGGGTTTGCGGGAAGATGCCAGGTACCTACCAACCTGTGTTAGTTTCAGTGGCACGTGTGAAAAGTGCCTTCAGAAAGTATTCATACGCCTTGACTTATTCCATAATTTGTTGTGTTATAGCCTGAATTCAAAATTGATTACATTGATTTATTTTCTCACCCATCTACACACAATACCCCCTAATAACAAAGTGAAACATGTTTTTAGAAATGTTTGCAAATGTATTGAAAAGGGAATACAGAAATATCTCATTTACATAAGCATTCACACCACTGAGCACCTTTGGCAGTGATTATAGCTGTGAGTCTTTCTGGGTAAAATAGCTTTGCACACCTGGAATGTACAATATTTGCACATTATTATTTTCAATAATCTTCAAGCTCTGTCAACTTGGTTGTTGAACTTTGCTAGACAGCCTTTTTCAAGTCTTGCCTTAGATTTTCAAGCCAATTTAAATCAAAACTGTAACTAGGCCACTCAGGAATATTGTTTTCTTGGTAAGCAACTCCAGCGTATATTTGTTTCTGTTTTAGGTTATTGTCCTGCTGAAAGGTGAATTTGTCTCCCAGTGTCTGCTGCAAAGCAGACTGAACCAGGTTTTCCTCTAGGATTTTTCCTGTGCTTAGCTCTATTCCGTTTCTTTTTATCCTAAAAAAAACTCCCTAGTCCTTGCCGATGACAAGCATACCCATAACATGATGCAGCCACCCCCATGCTTAAAAATTTGACACATTTTACTCAGTGATGTGTTGTGTTGGATTTGCCCCAAATACAACGCTTTGTATTCAGAATATAAAGTTAATTTCTTAGCCAATTTTTTTGCAGTTTTACTTTAGTGCCTTATTGCAATCAGGATGCATGTTTTGGAATATTTCTATTCTGTACAGGCTTCCTTCTTTTCACTCTGTCATTTAGGTTAGCGTTGAGGAGTAACTACATTGTTGATCCATCCTCAGTTTTCTCCTATCACAGCCATTATAATCTGTAACTGTTTTAAAAGTCACCATTGGCCTCATGGTGAAATCCCTGAGCAGTTCTCTTCCTCTCTGGCAACTGAGTTAGGAAGGACGCCTGTATCTTTGTAGTGACTGGGTTTATTGATACACCATCCAAAGTGTATTTAATAACTTCACCATGCTCAAGGGGATATTGAATGTCTGCTTTTTAAATGTTTTACCCATCTACCAATAGGTGCTCTTCTTTGTGAGGCACTGGAATACATCCCTGGTCTTTGTGGTTGAATCTGTGTTTGAAATGCAATGCTCGACTGAGGGACCTTACAGATAATTGTATGCGTGGGGTACAGGGATGAGATAGTCATTCAAAAATCATGTTAAACACTATTATTGCACACAGAGTAAGTCCATGCAACTCATGTGACTTGTTAAGCACATTTGTACCCCTGAAGGTATTTAGGCTTGCCATAACAAATGGGTTGAGTACTTATTGACTCAAGACTTTTTAGCTTTTCATTTTTTATTAATTTGTAAACATTTCTAAAAACAGAATTCGACTTTGACATTATGGGGTATTGTATGTAGGCCAGTGACACAAAATCATAATTTAATCATTTTTAAATGCAGGCTGCAACACAACAAAATGTGGAAAAAGTCAAGGGGTGTGAATACTTTCTGAAAACACTGTAGTTCAGTACAGTAGAGTAAAGTTCAGTAGGGTAAAGAAAAGTAAAGTATAGTTCAATACAGTACAGTTCAGTACAGTAGAGTTCAGTACAGTACAATAGAGTAGATTACATTAGAGTTCAGTACAGTAGAGTAGAGTAGAGTTCAGTACAGTAGAGTTCAGTAGAGTAGAGTTCAGTTCAGTAGAGTTCAGTACAGTAGAGTTCAGTACAGTACACAGTAGAGCACACTAGAGTTGAGTACACTGTACTGTACTCTACTCTACTGTACTGAACTCTACTGTACTGAACTCTACTGTACTCTACTGTACTGAACTCTACTGTACTCTACTGTACTGAACTCTACTGTAATCTACTCTATTGTACTGAACTCTACTGTAATCTACTCTATTGTACTGTATTGAACTCTATTGTACTGTTCTGTTCAGTTCTGTGTTGTTCTTTGATGTCCAAATTTGTGGTTCAGATTTGGTCCTGTCCGGATCAACCAAATGTGGTCTTGTTTGGTGGCAGAGCTCATTAAAATAATAGCCAGTGCGTAGAATAATACCCAAATATGCAAAGGAAGATTATTGCATATTTATACCTTTGTGTACCTATTTAGGATACATCACCATTAATATAATTATATTTATATCCATAATTATGCATTTCTGTGTAGTACAGATCAGGAACCTATGATGAAATTCCGTTACCGCAATTCCGTTACCGGGTGTAAATTCACTTCACTTACTGTAGTTCAATAACCAAAATAGATTTTTTCAAAGTCAGTGTGTCATGTCATAGCTGATACCCCATTCTTTCCGCAGACAGCATAGAATCTTAATTCGGAACAGATATTTAAAATTTTTTGAAAACGTAGATCATCTGCATAGTTCTTCCAGTAAATGTTTTTATAAAATGTTCAGAGCAAATTGTTAAACGTTCCTCCTTATGCATAGAGTTGTATGGTTTGTTAAACTTTGAAATCAATGGTTATTGTTTGGCATACATTTTGAGTGTTAAATCTCTGCGCAAAAGTCTCAGCGCAATTCTGTTTCCGTGGAATTGCCCATGTGTCTTACTTCCTTTGAGCCCCAGCCAAAACGGCTTTGAAATGTTTTTACCCGCTTAAGGTAGATTCAGCGCTGGGCTTTGAGAAAAGTACAAATTATGTTACGTCCTCATTTGCGTTCACAACACAATCTGACATGCAAAGCTTGTATCAAGTTTTCATTAAAACACAACACAATCTGGCATGCAAAGCTCGTGTCAAGTTTTCACATCAAGTCAATATCATCTCAACGTCTGTTTGATACAGTCTTTAAAAAGAAAACTGCACTGTGAAATCTGAGATATCATGTCATTGCCATTGGCTAAATAAACATGTGGATTCAATATTAGCCTTTAAATACAGTATCTGCGTCAGGTATGAGATGTTGGCATGTAATATTAGTAGACTGATGTAATACATGTCATACCAGAAATTATCATCAGTATGATGAGCACAATCAGTGAGAGTGCTGTACCAGTACTGTGTATTGGAGGTACTCAGATGGGCTATGAGGACATCAGATGAGATAGATAGATCACAAATAAGTCATCTGGACACGAAGTTCACTGCAGCTTCTGCCTGCTGCACTGAGCCATGCATCCACCAGCAATGACACATTCCAGTGTAGGCAGATATGTATGGGTAATGTTCATGTGATTTCATATAAAAAAAACTCTGTGCTTCCAAAATGGCACCCTATTTCCTATAGGCCCCGGTTAAAAGTAGTCCACTACAAAGGGAATAGGGTGCCATTTGGGACTCATTCCCCATATAAAGGAGCAAAGATAGAGAAAATAATAGAGCAGGTAAACCAGGCTGTTTCCATGGTACCTGAGGTTGTTACCATGGTACCTGTGGTTGTTACAAATGGTTCCTGAGGTTGTTACCATGGTACCGGAGGATGTTACCATAGTACCTGAGGTTGTTACCATGGTACCTGAGGTTGTTCACATGGTACCGGAGGTTGTCAGCATGGTACCTGAGGTTGTTACCATGGAACCTGAGGTTGTTAACATAATAATATATAATATGCCATTTAGCAGACGCTTTTATCCAAAGCGACTTACAGTCATGTGCGCATACATTTTTACGTATGGGTGGTCCCGGGGATCGATCCCACTACCCTGGCGTTACAAGCGCCATGCTCTACCAATTGAGGACCACGTGGTACCTGAGGTTGTTACCATGGTACCTGAGGTTGTTACCATGGTACCTGAGGTTGACAGCATGGTACCTGAGGTTGACAGCATGGTACTGAGGTTGTTACCATGGTACCTGAGGTTGTTACCATGGTACCTGAGGTTGTTACCATGGAACCTGAGGTTGTTAACATGGTACCTGAGGTTGTTACCATGGTACCTGAGGTTGTTACCATGGTACCTGAGGTTGACAGCATGGTACCTGAGGTTGACAGCATGGTACTGAGGTTGTTACCATGGTACCTGAGGTTTTCAGCATGGAACCTGAGGTTGTTACAATGGAACCTGAGGTTGTTACCATGGTATCTGAGGTTGACAGCATGGTACCTGAGGTTGTTACCATGGTACCTGAGGTTGACAGCATGGTACCTGAGATTCTGTCATATAAAGAAAGCCTGCTGATCTAGACGTAAACGTTAGATCACTCGCAATGTATTATTTTGTCACCTTAATATGAAGATGATTCAACTGACTGTGTCCCAAATTGCACCCTATTCCTAATATAATAATATATAATATAGTGTGCTACTTTGGACCAGGGCCCATATGGCTCTGGTAAAACATAGTGCACTATGAATAGGATGCCATTTGGGATGCACCCATAATCTTAGGCAGCTGTCATGGAGAGACTGTTTTAATTGGCTTATTATACAGAGCTCTCTGTTCCTTCAACGCTATCCCACTCATCGCTAGATATTATTTACTGCATTAGCATGTCATGGACCATACAAGGAAGTCAAGCTCTGGGCAACCCTCAAAACTTAACCCTAGCCTATACTCGATTGATTATGCATGCCACACTTAATACCCTGTACCTCCTACACTAAATATGTTTAAATGCACACTAATAATTAGATATTAAACTGAGTATGGCATCAGTCATGTAAACACCTTATTTTGCTTATCTTAGTCGGCGTAAGGTCATAATCGAAGTAAGGATACACCCATTAAAACACCTGGTTTTCTAAGCAATCTTTCTAATGATTAGGACGTGGAAACACAGAGGTGTATTAGATCTGCTCATGTGCTAGCATGAGCAGCGCAAGCTTCCTTATTTTGCCTAAATGAAGTGAGTTCTGAAAAACTGAAAGTATTCATCTTAGAAATAGTTTTCACATACAAACGTTATATGTCCGAACTCAGAATCAAATAGTCTTCACAAAAACAACATGGTCGCTTTGTTTGGCGATTTTCTGCATTTATCAAAGTCCCATCAGGTAGCCTGATTTCAGATGTGTCCATATAAACAGGATTATTTTGCAAAGCATGTCGACGTTTAAATCAAACTATTATATTAACCTGACTATTCACAATAATCATATTATTGTGTGCATGTAACTGTACTCACTATCTCTGGTGTGCCTAACATTCTGCTTAGCCTTGAAGTGTAGCGATTGAGAGGGGAACAGCTGGCAAGGGAATTGAACCAGTAAGTAGGAGTGCTGATCTAGGATCAGCTTGACCGTTTAGATCATAAGGAATAAGGTTAAATTGATCCTAGATCAGTACCCCTTATGTAAATTGACATAAGGGGTACCCCTACTCTGAGATGCTTTATGAATACAAGCTCAGACAGAGGCTGTAGTCACTTACATCCAGGGAGGCTACAGTAAGTTTCATTCCAGTCACCTCTCTTAGGTGACTCAGCATTGCACAGGCTAATTTGGATGCCACCCACGACAGTCATACCAGTTGATCCCTTCATTGCACAATCTGTGAATTAGAATGCGTCCTGGAGGGGACTCCCATGCATTACCTACTAATTGCGCCGCATCTCTCCCCCCGTCAATGCTTGGGATGCGTTAGCATCCAATTACCGGTGACCTTCTGTCGTTAGCAACCAACTACGGGTGACCTTCTGTGAACTTTGAACTCACCTCGTCGGAAGGATATGAAAACACAGGGTTTCTGTTTTAGCTCACGCTGCAAAGTATAGTTTACAGTGATTCCATTTTGATCCCCTCAGTCACAGAAGTAGAGGTCTTTGTGTGTGTCCTTGTGTGGCTTTTGACAGTCAGACACTGTTATTGCTCCGATAATTCAGGCATTCCTCTCATATAGTTTTTCCACTCAAAAAGCTACCAAAATAAACCCCAATAATCCAAAGGTAAATGTATTGGAGATTTTAGATACCAGTTCCTCTCGCAGCAGGGGGCAATCTTGAATTGAGTTGAATATACAGCATCAGTCTCACTTCCTGTGTATCTTTCAGTCTGAGCTGAGGACACAATGAGGTGTGTTACAAACATAGCCCAGCCCTAGTCTCTCCATTTTGTTGCAGGCAAAACCACACCGATGCCATTCAAATGTCAATAATGATACACTGTGCTGTAACGTTTTGGCTTGAGACTGAGACATTATTTGCCATGGGAGAACAATGTGACGAAGTGTCGAATGCAATCTTAGGAGATGCTGGTGCCATGTGAATGTATTGAAAAATACAATATTATTACCATCCCAAAAACATTGGCAACCTTGTCTTATTGCTTCTGCAGGGAGGCAGACGTTCCGCTCAGTTCTTTCCCAACAAGCCTCTGGGGGGAAAGCATGACAAATTCCCCCCACAAAAACAGAGGGCCGCTGGCTGTTGTCTGCAGATAGAGAAAGGGCTGTTTATATGATCATTGTCTCTCTTAACAACTTAGCTAGTAGGTTCATTCAAACAATTTCCCAGGGTTCTTCTGGGGCCCATGATTTCACAGTGGACCACACTGCCTTTATGGACATGTCGCATTAAAAAAATACATCATTGCACAGTCATGTCAGCTCGTCCCATGTCATCTCCCAATCTAATTGTGTTGGTTTAATTCACTTATACTCGCTGTCATTACAGCTGCACAGCATTGTGTATTTCTATGGCCTGGGAGGTAGGGACCTTTAATGAAATGTCTGAATTGTATTACAGGGAACTCTGAAATGCTAATCTCTTTGGCAACAGACCAATAGCTGCACCAACAGAAAGACGTACAATTGAATTAATCAGCGTTGCAAACACCAGGGCCTTTACATCTGTCCCTGACTACAGCGTTAAATATGCCTTCTTCAAATCTTATCACTATGCAATTAGAGCTCCCTTCCTTTGTGTAGAGCAACACATTTACATTTCATTCATTTAGTAGACAACTTACCCCCAGAGACATAGCAATTAGGGTTAAGTGCCTCGCTCAAGAGCGCATTAACAGATTTTTCACCTCAGGTATTCGAACCAGCAACCTTTCGGGTTACTGGCCCAACGCTCATAACCGCTAGGCTGCCTATCGCTCCCTATTCCCGCCATAGGGCTCTGGTCTAAAATAGTGCACTATGTATGGAGTAGGGTGGCATTTGGGACGGAGAAAAGTGATGAGTGATTAATTTCTTCTCAGTGCTAGAAGGGGCTGTTACAAACATAATCTGCCTCTTTCTAGATTTACATTGAGCTCCAAAAATATTGGGACGGTGACACATTTGTTGTTGTTTTGGCTCTGTACTCCATCACTTTGGATTTGAAATGCAGACTGTCGGCTTTAATTTGAGAGTATTTTCATCCATATTGGGTGTATTGTTTTTGTACATAGTCTCCCCATTTTAGGGGGCCAAAAGAATTGGGACAAATTCACTTATACATTGCATTTGGAAAGTATTCAGACCCCTTGACTTTTTCCACATTTTGTTACGTTACAGCCTAATTCTAAAATTGATTAAATCGTTTTTTTCCCCTCATCAATCTACACACAATACCCCATAATGACAAAGCAAAAACAGGTTTTTGAAATGTTTGCTAATTTATATTTTCTTTTAAACTGAAATATCACATTTACATAAGTATTCAGACCCTTTACTTAGTATTTTGTTGAAGCACCTTTGGCAGCGATTACAGCGTCAAGTCTTCTTGGGTATGATGCTACAAGCTTGGCACAATTGTATTTGGGGAGTTTCTTCCATTCCTCTCTGCAGATCCTCTCAAGCTCTGTCAGGTTGGATGGGGTTCGTCGCTGATCGGGTTCAAGTCCGGGCTCTGGCTGGACTAGTCTCCTAGCCCTGCCGCTGAAAAACATCCCCACAGCATGATGCTGCTACCACCATGCTTCAACTTAGGGATGGTGCCAGGTTTCCCCCAGACGTGACGCTTGGCATTCAGGCCAAAGAGTTAGATCTTGGTTTAATCAGACCAGAGAATCTTGTTTCTCATGGTCTGAGACTCCTTTAGGTGCCTTTTGGCAAACTCCAAGCGGGCTGTCATGTGCTTTTTACTGAGGAGTGGCTTCCATCTGGCCACTTTACCATAAATAACTGATTAGTGGAGTGCTGCAGAGATGGTTGTCCTTCTGGAAGGTTCTCTCATCTCCACAGAGGAACTCTGGAGCTCTGTCAGAGTGACCATTAGGTTATTGGTCACCTCCCTGACCAAGGCCCTTCTCCCCCGACTGCTCAGTTTGGCTGGGCGGCCAGCTCTAGGAAGATTCTTGGTTGTTCTTCCATTTAAGAATGATGGAGGCCACTGTGTTCTTGGGGACCTTCAATGCTGCAGACACTATTGGTAACCTTCCCCAGATCTGTGCCTTGACACAATCCTGTCTCGGAGCTCTACGGACAATTCCTTCGCCTTCATGGCTTGGTTTTTGCTCTGACATGCACTGTCAACTGTGGGACCTCATACAGACAGGTGTGTGCCTTTCCAAGTCATGTCCAATCAATTGAATTGAGGATGATCAATGGAAACAAGTTGCACCTGAGCTCAATTTTGAGTCTCATAGTAAAGGGTCTGAATATTTATGTAAATAAGGTATTTCTGTTTTTTTATTTTTCATAAATTTGCAACAACAATTTAAAACCTGTTTTGGCTTTGTCCTTATGAGGTATTGTGTGTAGATTGATGAGGTGGGAAAAAGAGTCACAAGCATGATGTAATCATTGTGCGCTATGAATATGGGACCAAATACTTAAAGTTGTCCCAATAATTTTGGTCCCCTAAAATGGGGGGACTATGTCCAGAAAGTGCTGCAATTTCTAAACAGTTCACCCGATATGGATGAAAATACCCTCAAATTAATGCTGACAGTCTGCACTTTTAACCTCATAGTCATTGTATAATTTCAAATCTAAAGTGCTGGAGTACAGCGCCAAAAAATATGGTCACTGTCTGTTATGATGAGTTTCTCGGGTATCAAGTAATTAAGAATGTAAGGATATACTTAGACACTTTTGATGGGGAGTTCATATGAGTATTTAATATGGTACCATGGTTCGTTATAACAGAAGACATAGCCCTGCCTCTGGCTATTCCGAACTGACTTGAACCTACATAGAAATAAATTGTTAACATATTGACATCATCCATACACAACAATTATACATAACCAGTACTAAGTTACATGGATATTATAATCTATACACATGAATATAAAAATAAACAAAAACATCCGTCTTCATCATCCCTGCGCCGTCAGATGAACCCCAAGCTTTTCCCTGGTCACAAGGGGCTCTATCTGATCCACTAAAATAGTCATCTGTCCACATCTTCGATCCTGTAAACCTTAAATTCCATGTTATACATTTCCAACTTAACATTCCCCATTCCTCAATCAACATTATCAATGGACTCTAAACTGGAACAAGATGACAAAGAAGAAGAATTAGTCCTCTCCCTCCTTGTATTAACATTAACTGATACATCTCTAGCTGTAATAACTGGCATGTTAGTAATCGTTTGTACATTAAAATCAATCCCCAAATCAATCCCCAATTTGGAAAACAACACCCCATAACTATGGCTACAATAAGTAATATTGCCACTAGAGGACCTATAATGCTTGCCATCCATGTTCCTATGGAATTACCACTAAAAAACCTTGAAAAAACTTCAACAGCATTCAAATTACCATATCCTCCCCCTATCTTAGCATCCCTACTAGTACGCTTAATGCCATCCTGCATATCTCTAATATTACCCATAGCTGTAGTTAAATTCCCAAGACCCTTTGATTCTGATGGTAGGAATGTACAACAAGTATCTCCTCCAACAATTGCACACCCACCTCCTTGAGCAGCCGTAATAGCATCCAATGCTATGCGATTATATATAGCATACTGTCTAATAAGAGCCAACTCAGAACCAATAGCTTGAAAACCCATGACAGTAGCATTAGCCTCTCTAGCAACATGGTGACGTGTCAATGCTATGAGATAATGATTAGAATATTGCAATTCTGTATTTCCAAAAATAGTCTTAAAAACTAACTGAGTACGTGTAAATATCTTAAAATCTTGAGGTATTGCTTTGTATCTAGTAGCCAAATCAATAGGATTTGTATTCTTTAAATGTACATATCCCATAAGTTCCGAAGTATCCCTCCTAAAACGTTCAGTAAGATTCTTATCAACAAATTCAACAGGCTGAACAACATAGATAAGGTCGTTTAAAGTACAGACTCCACATATTCCCCTGAACAGTGGAGGAAGAGTAGTCCATATATTATTTCCACAACACCACTGGAATCGGTAAGGTTCCCACTTTTGAAATGCGATACTTTCCCCCCATATCCTTAAACATCATGAGACATTGAGAAGCTCTCAGAAAACCAACATCTATTACTGATAACTCTCCTCTCTGTCTTCCTTTTACGCACACATCAAATACAGAAGACGCATTTACCATAGCTGAGACTTTAGTGGGTACAATTGATAAATCACTAGGTACTTGAATTATATGCTTATCATAAAAGATCGGACATCTAGTAACAGATGGCAAATGTTCCTGAATCGCAAAAATGGTTGAATGAACCTTATTCAAATCCCTACCATTCTCCTGTCTTACAGATAGATTAGTATAAATAACATATTGAGACATCTTGTGAAGAATCCCATCATCCTTGATGATCATGTTATTTGTTTTACCAATGTTTAAATGTTATTCAGCAAAATTATCGGTCTGACTGATTGTGATCCCATCTCAGAATGAGTGTTCAATATATACTGATAAGCAATAATGCATGGGTCGGCAATCCTTCTGACCCTTGCAGAGGAACCGCCCAATAAGGAAATAAATCAGTGAACACACATAACATGAATTTTGAGTCAATTTTCTAACTTTCTGCTTAAGTGTTTTGTACCACAAATTAGACGCTATGGGGTGCATAGAATTCACTTGTGAATCCATATTCTCATAAATAATAATTTCCCCATTCTCTACCAACTCAGCAGTCTTATCCTCAGGTAAAGTCACTGGCCGAGTGATTGGATCATTTATACTCCCTAATACCACTTTCCTTGGTATCCAATAAGGAGCACAAACACCTTGCCAATATTGTGGAAGGTCGGTATATAAGTGATCACCACAATACCATACCATGTAATCAGTTGCTGGCCAGGGTAAATTAGTATCCAAAAAAATCTTCTTATCTGGACATCCCTGTGTAATCCCCATTTTATATAGAATTGTATGACTAGCTATAGAAGTCACACAGGTTAGAGGTACAACTTTCTGCTTAGTCCTGATTGCTACTGGTTGCATACTTTCATAAGCTATCAAATCTCTCTGAACCAAAAATGTTGGCGTCAACCCTTTCCATAACCCATTACAATATTCTACGGTTGGTGTGCTAGCACCTGTTGCCGCTAATGACATTGTAAGTATTAAGACTTCCTCTCCTTCAACCGATTCATGTTCAACCTTAACCCTTGTCAATTCCTCACTTAAAACCACAAAAGTAACATTATGAACATAAAAAGGCTTTTACTCCCTGTAGCTCTGAGAGGATAATACAAACAATGCATGTCATTCTCAGATACAGGAACGTGTTCCATCACCTCCCTTTCTATGTAGATGTCAGTCTGACTAACCTGTCTCTGTGTACGCTTAGGGTGCTGTTCATTGTCGCTAAGTCTCATGTTTATATTAGTGTTCATATAGTCATGATTTAACCTTCCATTCTCATTGTCAGATTTGCTAAAGTCGGTATTGTCAATAACCATCTTTTCCCTCATCTTAGAATTGTCAATCACTAGCCCCCCAGAGATAACTTCTGTCAGAGTTATAAGGACTATGATAAATGTCACTGATGCAATATCTCCATTCATCCTTCCCAGGAGTTTGCATCTCGTCATGGTTTTCTCCATGATTCCTCCAGAAACTCCCACATTTCTCTCCACCACCACCTAGGTTTGATAAAAGAAAAACAAATACACAAAAAACAAACAAAGAAATGATAATGAATATAAGAATAACACAACACTATAATAATAATCGAAGTCTATACAAATATCCCCTTCAGTTAATTCCTTCCCCAACTCCTCCGAAGTTGGTGTCTGTGTCCTAGGTGCTCCTTTAAGCCTGGATGCATGTATCCACTGCGGTTGACCTTTAACCTTAACCGCTGTACAAGTCACCAGAAGAACCAATACGTGGCTCTCCTTGAATAACCACAGGTTTTAAACTTCGTACCAGAACATAATCTCCTGGTTGAAAATTGTGTATCGGTTTCTCCCCTGGTGAGGGAAGGGAATCGATTACATTTACATTTACATTTACGTCATTTAGCAGACGCTCTTATTCAGAGCGACTTACAAATTGGTGCATTCACCCTATAGCCAGTGGGATAACCACTTTACAAATGTTTTTTTATTTTTTATTTTTATTTTTATTTATTTTTTTTTGGGGGGGGGGGGGGTGGTAGAAGGATTACTTTATCCTATCCCAGGTATTCCTTAAAGAGGTGGGGTTTCAAATGTCTCCGGAAGGTGGTGAGTGACTCCGCTGTCCTGGCGATTACCTGTTGAGAATATTTGGAAACAAAATAAAACAAATGTTTAACATAATTTTGTTGCAATTCCTGTAGCTGTGTCATATCCCCCACTGGATTCTCCTTCATCAGTGCACCTAGAGGAAAAGGTCAAGCCATCAACACTTCATGAGGAGACAATCCCGTACACGCATTAGGCATGGCTCTTATTGATAAGAGTACTAAAGGTAATGCTTCCAACCAATTCATCCTCCTCGCTAGATGTACTTTCATAATTTTTTTTTAGGGGGGATGGATCAGCTTAATATTGCAGATAAATTGTATCTTCTATCAATGTAATTGTCTGCATCACTTCCAATCCCCCATGTTTTATTTTTATTTTTTATATATATATTCCCCTTTATTACTTTTCAACCCCACCATCCTTTCCCTACTTGGAGTAAATTAGTGAACAACAACGCCCAGGCCTCTACTTCCGGTCTATACTTACTATCTACACCTTATGGACAGAGTTAATTTTACAATAATTCTATATCTATATTATATATATATATATTTATTTATTTTTTTGCTCCTGAACTACTTCTACTCTCAACCTCTCCGATCATTTTCATGATGTCCATCCGGTTTGCTTCTAAATGCCATATCTTTCTAACTGTGCTCTTTCCCAAAAGCTCCCAACATACAACCTATATACTTATTATGGACACAGTATGCTTACATTATTAGCTATCTTTGTTATTATTTGTTGTTATTTGTTATTAGTCCCATCCTTCAACTCTATTCAATACCTCCCATCTATCTCTTAACACCATCCATATAGGATTTCTATTTGCCATATATATTTCAACCGTACTGTGATGTTTTACAAAAGTTCTGAACCTTTCTATTCTCATTGCTTCTACAGATTGTGAATTAAAAATAAACATTTTTGCTAAAAGTATTATTATATTATTGATTGATTGACTATGACTTTTCAGATCACCCAGTAATGCTATCTGCAAGGTTAGTTCCAGGTAAATATTGCAATCCTTTAGCCATTCCTGGACCTGTGTCCAAAAACAAGCTACAAATGGACAGAACCAAAACAAATGATCTAATGATTCTATCTCTTCACAGCAAAATCTGCAGAGCTGGGAAGATTGTATCCCCCATATAAATAACATTCTATTGGTAGCAAGAATTTTATATAATAATTTAAATTGAAAGATTCTAATTTTTGAATCCGGTGTCGTTTTGCGTGTCAGTTCATAAACACTATGCCATGGGATCGGTACGTCAAAGATCTCTTCCCAACTATTTTGCAATCTATATGGGACGGCTGTCAATCCTTTGGTCCTTAAGTGAAACTGATATACTTTTTTATTTATCACAGTTTTCCTTAACCAATTATGTTCTTTAATGCAAGGCCGACAGACAAGTTCCTTACTTTCTCCCCCTTCAACTTTCCTCTTCCACTTTTGCAGTAAGGCTGCAATTATTTGGTTGTAATTCTGGGTAGAGCAGACATTTCCATATGTTTTTGTTAGCTGCATGTGCGACATAACTCCACCAGTCCTACCGATGATATCATTTACGAAGATTATACCTTTTTTAAACATTCTGTCAAAAAATAAAGGTTTTTTGTCAATTAGTATATTTGAATTTAACCACAATATTTGTTGCATTATTTGTTCTGTCGTTTCTGGAGGATTAAATTGAAATTGCAACCAACTTTCTATGGCTTGTTTTAGAAATAGTGACATTTGGGAGATTATTTCCTTTTCAAATAACTGAAAGTGAGAGGTTGTAATCTGAATAAAGGGAAAAAGGCCTTTCTTGAACAGTGGGTGAGACAATCTTACTCATTTGCTTGAGAACCAGTTCGGATTTAAGTATAACTTTTGGATGACTGAAGATTTTAGTGATAGGTCTAATGCTTTAATATTTAATAATTTCTGTCCTCCGAATTCATATTCATTATATAAATATGCTCTTTTAATTTTGTCTGGCTTGCCGTTCCAAATAAAATTGAATATTTTTTTCTCATATAATTTAAAAAACTGTTTGCTAGGCGTAGGCAAGACCATAAGCAAATAGGTAAACTGGGATAATACTAAAGAGTTAATCAGGGTGATTTTTCCACAAATTGACAGGTATTTTCCTTTCCATGGTAGTAAGATCTTATCTATTTTTGCTAACTTTCTATTAAAATTTATTGAAGTGAGATCATTTATTTCCTTTGGGATATGTATTTTATGTTGGAAAAAGTCAGTTATAAATTCCTTTGTTCTAATTATAAATAAATTATCATCTAATAGGCTTTGATTAAATTTCCAATATCCTCGCCCACGTGGAAATTCAGTCAGTGTAATGTATATGCCTATTATATGATGGTCCGACCACATTCTGTCCCCTATCAACACTTTTTTTACTTTTGTTGCCAACGAGAATGAGATAAGAAAGAAGTCAAGACGACTAGCTTGATTCAGTCTCCGCCATGTATATCTCACTAGATCAGCATATTTAAGCCTCCATATATCTACTAGTTCTAATGTATCCATGACATTCACAATTTCCTTAAGAGCATGTGGGTGATTGTTTGTGGTGTGATTTCCTTTTCGGTCCATTGAGCTATTTAAAACAGTATTATAATCCCCCACCATAATAATATTGTCTTGAGTTGCTTGCAGGCTTGATAATTTATTATATATATTGTCAAAGAATTGTGGATCATCATTATTTGGTCCGTAAAGGTTAATGAGCCATATCTGTTTATGGTCCAATACCATATTTAAAATAATCCATCTACCTTGCGTATCTATTTGGACAATTTGCACATTCGGATCGAAATTACTATTAATTAATATCATCACCCCTTTTGAATTTCTTTGCCCATGGGAGAAGTATATTTCCCCCCCCCCATTCTTTTTTCCACGCTACTTCATCTCGAATTGTTGAATGAGTTTCCTGTATACAATAGATATTATATTCCTTCTCTTTGAGCCATGTAAATATTGTTCTTCTTTTGTTATTATCAGCTAAGCCATTACAATTATAACTGGCTATACTTATTTCACCATACACTATAATGAGATACAAGTTTCAAGTCTATTTATCATTATATATGTTTGTAAATTTACCAATAAAAAATAGCGTAATGATTGAGTGTCCATATAGCTGTACCGTGATATTTGCATTGCTACGGAGTAACCCTTCAATTGTTCTCCACTAATTCCCCCGCTAAAGCCCCTCCCCATCCCAAGTTGAGCCGTCATCCCAGTGATCAGCATCCCACCCACGTCCCTCCGTATCCCTAAGGCCCCGAGAGGCCAAGACCCATCCATCGAAAACAGCACACAGTGCCACCCACAAAACAGAAGCAGGTTAACCGCCAAAAGCATTTCCAATGCTTTCACCTCTATATATATATATCTATATAACTATTATTATTTTTTAAATTATGCATATCCTATTTTCCATCATTATCATTAATATGCGTAATAATGTCGGCAGTTCACGCATAGGATTCTAACATATAACCAGGATTGCCATTGTATTACATTTAATTCATTGACAAGCAATTATTATCCTAGCAAATAATTCCCGCGGTCCATCCCATACCCCCCCCCCCCCCCCCCAACACCCCCCCCCCCCCCCCCCCCACAACAGATGCCAGACAAGCACACACGCACATACTCACATACTCCAACACACTCAACCCCCCTCCTCCACAATCCACCATAAAATCCGATACTCAACGGCTGTTATATCCCAGAGCCCAACTCGAGAAATAACTTGATCTATGAGTGCACATACAGTTAAAGCTGATTGAGAAAGCATGCAGATTGAGCAGAAATTGATAACAATGTGAGATTTGATTAATCTACTTAATCTATGTCAAGTCCTAGGTGATGGAGATCAGATCCACCCTCTTCACCTGAGACACAAACACTCTGATCCCCTGTTGTAACCATTTTCCCAAGCATCTCCATGCGGTCAGACCTTTGATTATTTTGTGCCACCTGGGCCACAATGATAAACCCCCTCTCTGATTGTCCGAGTGTGACCCCCTCCCCATGGGTTACTGCAGCCAGTGTTGCCAGCACTGCCACTACCTGGGTGGGCGTACCCCACCGGAATCCCCACCGGCTAGGTAAAAGGTCGTCAAGGTTCTCATTAGCAGCTTTGAGAATTTCCTTGTATATTATGCTCTCCCATCAGGGGGCTCTGGCTTTGTAGGACCAACCCTGCCAGGCAGGCTCAGAATCTTGAGGGGGCGGTGCTGCTCAAGTAGGTCTCTGACCGCATTTATTTCTCTGTTTAGGCTGCATATTCACAGCAGGTCCATAAAATAGATGGGAACTTCTCTTTGGTGTATGGGTCGCTCAGGTGGGTGTCCAGGTTATAGGGTTAGGGATCTTTCCATCATGATAGGACAATGAATAATTAGATTAGATGTATACTATATTTAAAAATGTATATCCCTCATCTACACAAAATTGAAAGCTCTCTCTCTCACTACCCCTGTTCATAGACCCCCGGTCGGCTCTGGGATATGCAACCATTTCCCCTCTCACTCACTTAACGCCGCACCTTTTCAAACACAAAAATGCACACCACATGGTTGACTGCGGAAGAAATGGGCCGAGCGTGCAAACGCACCCGCATCCACATCTGCTGCAAGGGGGAAAGGACGCCAGAGAGAACACAGGACCAACCACAACAACCATCCGCCAAAACAACAACCTCCCGCCAAAAAATCCATGTTCTAATTATTTGTATATAAAGATGTATTATTCTGCTTGTTATATCGTTTTATCCATTTATAAAATACTATACTTACTATAAATGTTATTTAATATTACAATCCCTATCATTGCTAGTATCAGGTGCTCCAATATTTGACTCCTCTATTACAACTTTTAGAATAGCCATGGAGTAGTCTTTGTGTCTCTGAACATTTGGTTGTCAATATATAATTTATCCACCACTAGTGCAACACGTTTCCCTTTTAATCTGTTTTCCTTGAAGATTGGATACAGAACTTTGCGCCTTTCTACAATCTCCTTCGGGAACTGATCATTCATGCCTATTTTCGTGCCAGCAAGTCTTTTTCCCAGGCTTTTCACCATAGCTTTGTCCTTAAAAAAAGCAAATTTGGCAACGATTGGGCGCTCATATTTCTGTCCTCTTTTTCCGAAACGATGTACACGTTCGAGTTGGATTTTATCGACAGCCTCGAGTGGGATTTGTAGCGCTGTATGCAGGAAGTCCTTCATAATATTCTCTGTTATTTCTCCCTCCTTTTCCTGAATACCCGTAAGTACTAGATTTTCCCTCATCGATCTAGTTTGGATGTCTAGTAAGGCTTCTCTCAGAAGATTGTTCTCCTTTTTTAATTCCCTAACGTCCGTTTCCATTTGAGAGACTGTCACTTTTATTTCTTTGGTTTCTTTCTCCATTACCAAAGCTTTTTCGTCACTCATTTGAAGACTCGCTTTCAACTCTTTTACGTCTTTACTGACCTATTCTAATATGCCCAATTTGTCATTTATCGACTTCAACAGGTCGCTTTCCACACTTACCATACCCAGTGGTGAAAAGCATATATCATCTGTATCTGTCGATGAATCGCGTTTCCTTTTGGGGATCGGCTCTCCACGCTTGTCTTCAGTCATGTTTGGGTGTTGCTTGTTGTAGTAATATTTGTCGATATATTTCTTTAGCCTTATGATCTTATTTCTGTTATTATCCAGATTGAATTATATTAACTGCGAATATATGAAATGCTAATATTTAGTCTAACTTACTGATTTTGAATATTATGTTTTTATCTTGAGGTGTTTTGTACCGATTTCTATTCAATACGCCATCTTGTTTACGCGTGCCCCGCCCCTACTTTCATAAGTTTATCCTTAACCGTTTTATTAGTGCGTTCAACCTGAGCCGAACTCTGCGGACAATAAGGAATATGAAACGTCCACTTAATCCCAAAGGCTGCTGATAACTGTCTAGTTATTCTGGACGTAAAAGGCGTGCCATTATCGGAATCAATACCAATAGGTATTCCAAACCTAGGAATAATATGTTCCATCAAAAACTACTGTTTGAGCATTCTCTTTTCTTCTCGAAAAAAGCCTCTGTCCATTTAGAAAACCTATCGACAATTACCAAAAGATATGAATACCCCCTATATTTCGGCATATGCGTAAAATCAATTTGTAATTGCTGAAATGGACCCTCCGGGTTTGGCCGGTGTAGGCCGTCATTGTAAATAAGAATTTGTTCTTAACTGACTTGCCTAGTTAAATAAAGGTTAAATAAAAAATTAATAAAATAACCCAACAATTCCCCTATAACTTCATATGAAATACAATATTCTCCAATCACTATTATATATACAGTGAGGGAAAAAAAGTATTTGATCCCCTGCTGATTTTGTACGTTTGTCCACTGACAAAGAAATGACCAGTCTATAATTTTAATGGTAGGTTTATTTGAACAGTGAGAGACAGAATAACAACCACAAAATCTAGAAAAACGCATGTCAAAAATGTTATAAATTGATTTGCATTTTAATGAGGGAAATAAGTATTTGACCCCCTCTCAATCAGAAAGATTTCTGGCTCCCAGGTGTCTTTTATACAGGTAACGAGCTAAGATTAGGAGCACACTCTTAGAGGGAGTGCTCCTAATCTCAGTTTGTTACCTGTATAAAAGACACCTGTCCACAGAAGCAATCAATCAATCAGATTCCAAACTCTCCACCATGGCCTAGATCAAGGAGCTCTCCAAGGATGTCAGGGACAAGATTGTAGACCTACACAAGGCTGAAATGGGCTACAAGACCATCGCCAAGCAGCTTGGTGAGAAGGTGACAACAGTTGGTGCAATTATTCGCAAATGGAAGAAACACAAAAGAACTGGCAATCTCCCTCGGCCTGGGGCTCCATGCAAGATCTCACCTCGTGGAGTTGCAATGATCATGAGAACGGTGAGGAATCAGCCCAGAACTACACGGGAGGATCTTGTCAATGATCTCAAGGCAGCTGGGACCATAGTCACCAAGAAAACAATTGGTGAAGAACTGAAATCCTGCAGCGCCCGCAAGGTCCCCCTGCTCAAGAAAGCACATATACAGGGTCGTCTGAAGTTTTCCAATGAACATCTGAATGATTCAGAGGAGAACTGGGTGAAAGTGTTGTGGTCAGATGAGACCAAAATTGAGCTCTTTGGCATCAACTCAACCCGCCGTGTTTGGAGGAGGAGGAATGCTGCCTATGACCCCAAGAACACCATCCCCACCGTCAAACATGGAGGTGGAAACATTATGCTTTGGGGGTGTTTTTCTGCTAAGGGGACAGGACAACTTCACCGCATCAAAGGGATGATGGACGGGGCCATGTACCGTCAAATCTTGGTTAAGAACCTTCCATCAGCCAGGGCATTGAAAATGGGTCGTGGATGGGTTTCCAGCATGACAATGACCCAAAACACACGGCCAAGGCAACAAAGGAGTGGCTCAAGAAGAAGCACATTAAGGTCCTGGAATGGCCTAGCCAGTCTCCAGACCTTAATCCCATGGAAAATCTGTGGAGGGAGCTGAAGGTTTGAGTTGCCAAACGTCAGGCTCGAAACCTTAATGACTTGGAGAAGATCTGCAAAGAGTATTGGGACAAAATCCCTCCTGAGATGTGTGCAAACCTGGTGCTAGATAACTGACCCATCATCTTAGACACGCTACCAAGAAAAACATATATAGAAATAAATTCTTAACATAATGTTAACATCCATACCAATACAAAGATCAATGACACTTCCTAAGTTACATGGATATTACAATACATTCAAATGAATATATCTAAATAAAAATAACTTCAGTCTTCTTCATCCATCTTCATTCAGAGGAACCTCAAGCTTTTCTCTGGTCACATGGGGTGCTATCTGATCGACTGAGATAGTCTTGTTTCCACATCTTCAATCCTGTAAATCTTAAAATCCCCATTATACATTTCCAACATAACCTTCCCCATTCCTTAATCAACATTATTAATAGACTCTAAACTGGAATAACATTATATATATTAAGAATTATTACTCTGGATGCCTTCCTGCATGTCTCTAATATTTCCCATAACTTCAGTTAAATTCCCAAAACCTTATGACAACCTGATTCTCCCCCTATAATCACATACATCCCCTCTTTAGCTACTATAATAGCATCCAATGCTATGCGATTATTAATTTCATATTGTCTAATGAGTAATATCTCATACCCAATTGCTTAAATATCCAAGATTGTTAATAGATACAATATTCAACTCCAACTTTGTTCTCCTACTATGCCTGAGAAGACATACATTATAACACTCTGTTTTCACTCCCTGTTAAATCAGTACATCCCTAAACTATTTATGCTTTAAGAATTCAACCACAATCAGATCAGATGAAAATAGCATATCCTCATGATAAAAACCAGTTGAGTACTTGCCTAACAACATAGATACAGTGGGGAGAACAAGTATTTGATACATTTTGCAGGTTTTCCTACTTAGTGGTCCTCTGTAGCTCAGCTGGTAGAGCACGGCGCTTGTAACGCCAAGGTAGTGGGTTCAATCCCCGGGACCACCCATACACAAAAATGTATGCACGCATGACTGTAAGTCGCTTTGGATAAAAGCGTCTGCTAAATGGCATATTATTATTATTACAAAGCATGTAGAGGTCTGTGATTTTTATCATAGGTACACTTCAACTGTGAGAGACGGAATCTAAAACAAAAATCCAGAAAATCACATTGTATGATTTTAAAGTAATTAATTTGCATTTTATTGCATGACATAAGTATTTGATCACCTACCAACCAGTAAGAATTCCGGCTCTCACCGACCTGTTAGTTTTTCTTTAAGAAGTCCTACTGTTCTCCACTCATTACCTGTATTAACTGCACCTGTTTGAACTCGTTACCTGTATAAAAGACACATGTCCACACACTCAATCAAACAGACTCCAACCTCTCCACAATGGCCAAGACCAGAGAGCTGTGTAAGGACATCAGGGATAAAATTGTAGACCTGCACAAGGCTGGGATGGGCTACAGGACAATAGGCAAGCAGCTTGGTGAGAAGGCAACAACTGTTGGCGCAATTATTAGAAAATGGAAGAAGTTCAAGATGACGGTCAATCACCCTCGGTCTGGGGCTCCATGCAAGATCTCACCTTGTGGGGCATCAATGATCATGAGGAAGGTGAGGGATCAGCCCAGAACTACATGGCAGGACCTGGTCAATGACCTGAAGAGAGCTGGGACCACAGTCTCAAAGAAAACCATTAGTAACACACTACGCCATCATGGATTAAAATCCTGCAGCGCACACAAGGTCCCCCTGCTCAAGCCAGCGCATTTCCAGGCCCATCTGAAGTTTGCCAATGACCATCTGGATTATCCAGAGGAGGAATGGGAGAAGGTCATGTGGTCTGATGAGACAAAAATAGAGCTTTTTGGTCTAAACTCCACTCGCTGTGTTTGGAGGAAGAAGAAGGATGAGTACAACCCCAAGAACACCATCCCAACCGTGAAGCATGGAGGTGAAAACATCATTCTTTGGGGATGCTTTTCTGCAAAGGGGACAGGACGACTGCACCATATTGAGGGGAGGATGGATGGGGCCATGTATCGCGAGATCTTGGCCAACATCCTCCTTCCCTCAATAAAAGCATTGAAGATGGGTCGTGGCTGGGTCTTCCAGCATGACAATGACCCGAAAAAAACAGCTCCGTAAGAAGCATCAGGCTCCGTAAGAAGCATCTCAAGGTCCTGGAGTGGCCTAGCCAGTCTCCAGACCTGAACCCAATAGATTGTATTGTATTGCCCAGCGACAGCCCCGAAACCTGAAGGATCTGGAGAAGGTCTGTATGGAGGAGTGGGCCAAAATCCCTGCTGCAGTGTGTGCAAACCTGGTCAAGACCTACAGGAAACATATGATCTCTGTAATTGCAAACAAAGGTTTCTGTACCAAATATTAAGTTCTGCTTTTCTGATGTATCAAATACTTATGTCATGCAATAAAATGCAAATTAATTACTTTAAAATCATACAATGTGATTTTCTGGATTTTTGTTTTAGATTCTGTCTCTCACAGTTGAAGTGTACCTATGATAAAAAAATTACAGACCTCTACATGCTTTGTAAGTAGGAAAACCTGCTAAATCAGCAGTGTATCAAATACTTGTTCTCCCCACTGTATGTGCACTTTAAACATCCATATCAATATCACCCAATACTTCAAATGTATATAATGACTAATCTGTTAATACGTTAACCCAATTAATCAACACATTCATGATTTCAGTCACAATCCTCACATTGACTTCCATTTGTCAAACATTATGATTCAACAATGTCTACTCAAAATAAATCATATAAGTGTATCCTAAGACATTACCATAATGTATCACTGTTTATCACCCAATATCTATATAAGACAGTTCTCAATTGTACATATCCTTCATCTCGAAAATATTTATACTAATACACACTAATGATTGACTTAAATCACTCATCCATCTTATAAATTATAACCAAACCCAAATTACTTAACTCAACCAAATTTATCATGACAATTGTTATTGAGTCACTTGGTTCTTATCAATAAAAAAAAAAAAAACTAAACTTTATCACCCATTAAAACTGTCAGAATGTACACTTATATTAACATACAGTATAAACATCCATAATTCTATTATGACCTTCCTAATCCTGATAATAAATACAGATCATTATCTTAATGCATTCTTAATACTATTCATTTAGCAGTGTATATACCTACTACCCAAATTAGCAAATTTTGATTAATCCAATTTTTTTAACACAGCTAAGCAACCCCTTTACTCTCCCGGCACTTAAATCTTCTGGCGTCTCTTCATTATGTTCTTCAGACAGCTTCATAGTTCAAAATGAGTTGCCCATGACAATGTCCCAACTACAATGTCTCAATCGAGTCACCACCTTTTCTACAACCTCTTTGTCTTGTCCATTTGCCAACCATTTGCCCACAACATTAGAAATGTTGCATTTGAACATATCTTTCTCCATTCTCACTCAATGGTAGACTTCTGTCCCACTCCCTTGATATAAAAACATGAGAAAATCCGTTGATAGCTTCGATTGGCTGTTGTAGACCAGTTGCATGTAGAAGTGGTGCTTTACAAAAACATCTTCAACGTCCCTGATATTCATCTTCAGCCGGTTCATAGGTTGTTTCTTTTATTTAGGTTCACCCCATTCTAGGCCAAATTATCCCTACTATGCATCAAGACACCATCTGTATTTACCTCACTAGAAGACAAAACATAACCGTTAAATTGATTTAATTTATAATCCAATAAATCCATATAATCATTGACTATATGACAAATTATTATGTTTTACCAATTATTCTCAATACAAATTTCTAATATACTTCCCAATTTCTGTTAACATCGCTCTGTGTAGTGTGTCCTTCTTGCATCGCACCAATAGGGAAATTGAGATTCACTGCTGCAACGACACACAGACATAGACACAAAAACAAAAACAATGCTCCACAGTGGCAGTTCCATCTTCCTCCTCTGATTTTGATTACCTCCTACAGTGGGACAAATAGATGCAGGTATCTCTCTCTGCTACTTTCCCCTCCATCAAGGTAGTCAGCAACACCTAGTACTGACCTCCCCACCTAGATTCTGTCCAGCTCTTACTTCTGTAATCCTTTACTGCCACACAGTCTCCAAATCAGAAAATGCCCAGATTCTTCTGTTAGGATGGCAGAGTTGCCTTCACCTTTTTGAAAGAAAGTCTGCAGAACATTAGTTAGTTGAGACACAATATGCTACTTTACCATGTATTTTTATCAGTCAGGATATGCCTTGATTAGGAAGAGCACATTCTTGCAGTTTGTTATAGTCACTAGTTTCATAGATAGGCCCCCTCTACATCCTGCCTTATACCACAAATATAGTTTCACCTAAAACATTTAATCTAACCCATAACACATTAATTACTACTGTTTATATTCTTACTACAATATGCAAATTCACCAATAAATCTTCATGCCCTCAGTACTACCTCCTTTTGAACACATGAGTCACAACGTGATTCATGCTTTCAATAACAAAACACCAACATTGCCTATTAAACCAAAATAATAAATGAAATTAAAATGACAACATTTGATAATACCTTAAGTGACTTTTATCCCGTAAAGTAATTCAAGAATAGTACAATTGACTAGCGACAGTTATCCCTCATTCAGGGATAGCTCTCTCACTCTTTCCTATTCATGGTCCGAATCATATATATATATTTGGGATTATTGCCAAATTATAAACTTCTTCATAATTTTCAGTATTATAAATTACCCTCAACTCGGTAAAATAAACTATCTTAAATTCCTCCTCTCATGCCTCTAGGATTTCCAGTGTGGGTGATCAATTCACACTAGAAAGTCAGAACAGAGTTCAGAGGTCATTGAAATCATTCAACGAAGTGTTCCATTCTATAGTAGACTAATAATTACCAACAGTGAAAACATTTCATAAATGTAACGTATCCCAAGTGTACATTAAGTCCTCATGACATTCCTTCTCAAAAAAATCAAGTTTGTACCCAAAACTCACTCAAAAAAAGAAAAAAAAAACGTCATAAAATTCACTGTGTGAAAAATACAACCCTATATAAACATCATACTAGGTGGGTTGTGTGTGTTTATTTGAAAAACCCAATTGAAAAGAACAAACAAAAATAGCCAGTCCTTATTTAATTTGTTAGCTCCCTTTTACTACCTAAGACTGCCTAAATGTACTAACTTCTCCCCCTAGCCCTGGGAAACATTCCAGTGAGATAAGGAAATCCCCTTCTCCTGGAAGATAAATTATAATTTTCATTAACATTGAATTACAATCAGTAATCCAAAGATAGTAATTACACACAAAACATGATACAGATATACACAATCCTATCTCACATCAATAATCGTTTGTTTTCATGTAATTCCTCATAACTACTTCATAATAAGATAATTTAAAATCTCTCAAAAGATGAAAGGCACTGACATTTCTTTTAGTATACAATAAGTATTTGTAATTGATTATCCTTCAGACCATATCCTCTGTAAATCTCACAATGATTATTGAAATGCTAAATCTGCTCCATGTGATCCCATATCAATATATCCTAGTATAGTTACTTGATCAACAACATAGGAAAATCTGATTCCCCATATATTGTTCCTGTCACCCCTCTAAATGTCATATTTAATTAATTTGTCAATACAATCACTTACTCCGCGTAAGTAAGACGTGATATGTTATCCCAGGCATCTATTAAGAATTGTGTGATACGTTGTCTCCTACTTTCCCTTAACATATACTGTAGGGCAGGGTTCTTCAATTCCGGTCCTGGAGGGCCGAAACACCTCTGTTTTTCATCCTCTCCTTCTAATCAGGGGCTAATTCAGACCTGGGGCACCAGGTGAGTGCAATTAACTACCAGGTAGCAATAAAAAACAGAAGTGTTTCTGCCCTCCAGGACCGGAATTGAAGAACCCTGCTGTAGGGGTATTCCATCAATCCTGGAAGAAGAAAAAAAACTCCCACTGAAAACACATCAGATAATACCACGTTTCATTATGTTCACTACACCTTCTAATCTAAACCTATAACCTCTTTTCGGTAATTTAATCATCGCAACCTGTTGCATTGATGTTTTAAAATAACAACCTATTGTTTAATAACTTCATAAATTACACAAAAAAAGTTTACTAATCTATCAGCCTAATAGTAACAACTACCTCCCATTGTTCAACATACCATAAACAGATTATCGTTTCTAGAATTAATGAACTGTCCGCATAACTCATTGTTGTCTTAAACAAACTATGGAATTTAATAATAATAATAAAACATTGTCAAAGAACGTTCCATATTCAACTATCTAGATATGTGCTCCACATTATCCCAATGCATATGTCAATATAGCCCAACTATCACTACTTCCTTTCACCCTCTTACGAAATCATGTAATTAGTAAATTGTCTCCACAAAGCAATACTACCTAATAACATATTTTCATTCACCTAAATATAAATAATTATTTTAATACCAGTCTATTAAACAATCCAAGTCAACCTTTCACATCTCCCAATAAACCTACTTAACCTTCTTCAAACAATTCAATTCAACATTTCACATCTCCCAATTAACCTACTTATTTCTTCAAACAATCCAATTCAACATTTCACATCTCCCACAACAATATCTATTATTCTCTATCGCTGATGTTCCATCTAACGGTACCTCAACAGATGACAAATTATTTCTAAGTTATAGTCAAAACAAACAAAACATTTATTCACAGAGATGAAACTTTAATTACTATGTTATCCTATCCGACATGGGCTGGTAGGACAATATCTTTCATATAATTCTATCAATAAAACCAGTAATTCACGTCAACATCATCAATGTAAGAGTTTTGCTTCCTTCCCTACATGGGTTTGAACCAGGGACCTTCTACACACATTCGACAACATTCACCATCGAAACACCGTTACCCGTCGCTCTATAAAATCTGCTGTCCTTGCAAAGCAAGTTAAACAACTACTTCCACGTCACATAGCAAGTTATGTCACCACTCTAAACGTCACTAGTTCTCACCACTAACTAGCTAGCCCTTTCACACAAAACATCCTTGTACACCTAACGTAACCCATAATGTCCCTTACAGCTCTCTCACGTTTCAGCGAGCCCCCAATGGCTAACACCCGCAGACAAAAACATTGAAACTCATCCATGTTTACTAGTAGACAAAAGAAAACACATTCTCAAACAGCGTTCTGTATTTACCTCTATCGTATGTTTTAAAAACTAACTTATTTTATTTATTTTTTATTTCACCTTTATTTAACCAGGTAAGCCAGTTGAGAACAAGTTCTCATTTACAACTGTGACCTGGCCAAGATAAAGCAAAGCAGTGCGATAAAAACAACAGAAAATACAACAGAAAATATATATACAGTGTGTGTGAATGTAGTAAGTTATGTAGGTAAGGCAATAAATAGGCCATAGTGCAAAATAGTTACAATTTCGCATAATACTGGAATGATAGATGTGCAAAAGATGATGTGCAAATAGAGATACTGGGGTGCAAATGAGCAAAATAAATAACAATATGGGGATGAGGTAGTTGGGTGGGCTAATTTCAGAAAGGCTGTGTACAGGTGCAGTGATCGGTAAGCTGCTCTGACAACTGACGCTTAAAGTTAGTGAGAGAGATAAGAGTCTCCAGCTTCAGAGATTTTTGCAGTTTGTTCCAGTCATTGGCAGCAGAGAACTGGAAGGAATGGCGGCCAAAGGAGGTGTTGGCTTTGGGGATGACCAGTGAGATATACCTGCTGGAGCGCAGACTACGGGTGGGTGTTGCTATGGTGACCAGTGAGCTAAGATAAGACGGGGATTTGCCTAGCAGTGATTTATAGATGACCTGGAGCCAGTGGGTTTGGCGACGAATATGTAGTGAGGGCCAGCCAACAAGAGCGTACAGGTCACAATGGTGGGTAGTATATGGGGCTTTGGTGACAAAACGGATGGCACTGTGATAGACTACATCCAATTTGCTGAGTAGGGTGTTGGAGGCTATTTTGTAAATGACATCGCCGAAGTCAAGGATCGGTAGGATAGTCAGTTTTACGAGGGCATGTTTGGCAGCATGAGTGAAGGAGGCTTTGTTGCGAAATAGGAAGCCGATTCTAGATCTAACTTTTGATTGGAGATGCTTAATGTGAGCCTGGAAGGAGAGTTTACAGTCTAACCAGACACCTAGGTATTTGTAGTTGTCCACATACTCTAGGTCAGACCCGCCGAGAGTAGTGATTCTAGTCGGGTGGGCAGGTGCAAGCAGCGTTCGGTTGAAGAGCATGCATTTAGTTTTACTAGTGTTTAAGAGCAGTTGGAGGCTATGGAAGGAGTGTTGTATGGCATTGAAGCTCGTTTGGAGGTTTGTTAACACAGTGTCCAATGAAGGGCCAGATGTATACAATATGGTGTCGTCCGCATAGAGGTGGATTGGAGCGTCACCAACAGCAAGAGCGACATCATTGATATACACAGAGAATAGAGTCGGCCCGAGAATTGAACCCTGTGGCACGCCCATAGAGACGGCCAGAGGTCCAGACAACAGGCCCTCCGATTTGACACATTGAACTCTATCTGAGAAGTAGTTGGTGAACCAGGCGAGGCAGTCATTAGATATACCAAGGCTATTTAGTCTGCTAAATTGCTGTAGTAACGTCATGTTTGGTTCAGTTTATCATCAATCCGCCATTATTAGAATACATCAGATCTAGGTAAATGTCATTTCTAAGTAGGCTACAAGTAACACCAAACACTTGCTGTAGTTTACCAGCATATATTGAATTTATATCCATAGTCTCAATACCCCATTTATTGATAGACATTATGCCACCAGTCTCAATCGTTTAATCTATCAAACCCTTAGACAACGCAATAAAATTACTACCACAAAATCGTCTCGCTATTCCTGTTAAATAAGTGAGTCTTTCCATTTGAACCACGCACACTTCAAACCTTCCCTTCTACACCACCAAACAAAATACTCTGTAGTATCCAATCAAGCAACCCATACCAGCAGTTGAATTACACTCATAAACATAGATTTTACTCTATGCCATTGAAATAACAAATATATCCTACAAATAGCGCAATTACAATGGTTTGTCATCTTAACCTCTGATACAAAATGAAGTACCTTCAATTCACTACCTTAGCTCCTCACTGATAATAATTTAATGGAAACCCTAAATTGGCTTTGTACTATATTATAAATTATGTCTATAACCACATTACTTATGGTCAGTTTATTCCTTAAACCTTATCTCTATCACATGATCCCACAACGGTACAATTTATAAAACACTTATTCATTATTTCCCCACCCATGACGTACGTCTACGTTTGGGTGAGCAAGTTAATACATATATAACATTAGAAACTTCTAGGTACTCACATCAAATAATCCCTTCGTGTTTTTTAACCAATTTCAATCGACACAAATCACTTCTACAAACACTCCCCGCAGACCAAAAAATAGATTGTAATTTCAGAACACTGCCCTGCCTGTCCAGAAAATACAGACTTTTCCACTACTCTCTAAAATAACCTCACAATCTCCATACCACTACTTGATATTCTATGACTTAATTATGTTATATATTGTAACTTCTTATCCTAACTTATATCAAATTATCATATCAATTTTTACAACTTATTATGCACCCCTCAGATTCAAATTACTTTCTGCTCTTTGTTCATAAGATAGCCCATGTTGTCCCATTCAATTACTTAACTTCGTTTGCTGACTTTCTCTCCATATTACTTACATTTCCTTGCCATCGTGCGCTCATTAAATCGCATGCTTTATACGCCTATTTCATATAATGTAAATCTCATTTCGTGTTGCTTAAAACGATATTGTCAATTATATTTTCTTATCTTTAACTTATCCCTTTTTTAAAAACCTTACTCATTATCTGTCCATGCGGATAAATCACCAAGATATGGTCCCCCATTGAAAAACCCTAATTTATGTAATTTACATTACTTTTACAAAATACTTATTTTAAATGCGGATTTGTCTTTAATAATTTCGTCATTTCCTGTCTCTCTCTTTGAGTTAAATGAAGCTCTGGTTTACTCTTAATGGTGACTGTGTTTTTCCCGATACCAGTCTATTAAACTTGCCATTCATTACTGCTATTAGTTCATGCAATATTAGTAATTAAATACTTAAATGAAAATCCCCATTCTGTATTAAAATGTCGTTTGCCTATTTTTGACTTTATATATATATATATATATATATATATATATATATATATATATATATATATATATATATATATATATATATATTTATGATTAAATATGTTACGTTGCATCTGCTCCATCTCCTGGCCATTTTGAGTAATTAACAAGGGACTAATTCTCTCTTCTGTTTATGACGATTTACCACCTCAAAGGTCCTTAACCTATTTATTTTATAATGTACTTTTACATTAAGGGAATAACACCCACTCTCTTTATGATGTATCTTACATCAAGGGTGCCCTGCGCCCACTCGTTTGTCCTCTGTTGCCTTTACTCATTACTTTGAACACACCCTATTTTGAATCATAGCACCATGTCATTGTCTAATTTGATATTCCTCCTTACATCCCACTAAATAACTCAATACCACTCATCGTCCCCGTTTAAAAATATTGCTTAAATGTTCATTACAGCTCAGCTTTACCACAGATAAGCAGAATTTGACATAGTCAAAAAATGAATGTCTGCTTACCTGTTCATTTAGACGCCAATCTGTTATGATGAGTTTCTAGGGTATCAAGTAATTAAGAATGTAAGGATATACTTAGATACTTTTGATGGGGAGTTCATGTGATTATTTAATATGGTACCATGGTTCGTTATAACAGAAGACATAGCTCTGCCTCTGGCTATTCCGAACTGACTTGAACAAAGAGCCACTCTCTCTTATATACCCTCTGTTACAAGTTTCTTCACGAATATCTGGTAACTCTCAATGGGTGTTGTGGAAAATAATCACTATACTTTATTAAAAATCAAAGTCCTTCCAGAGTTTTTGTAGAATCAAGAATGACTTTATTACAATTTCAATAAAGCCAGGCTAATCTGCAGATTAGGGCCCCCTCTCTCTCTCTCTTCCCTAGCTATATAGTCTCCTTCACCCACACCCTTGCTTAAAATCCCTCCCTCTTCAGTTTCCCGCTCTTTATCGCTCTGCCCACTTCCTTTGTCTATGATGGCGGCTAAATTCAACTTTCATTCAGTTCAGAATCAATAGTAATACAATCAATCAGTCCCTTATCTTGCAAAAATACTCATGTTTAGTTTAAACTCTGTTCAACCCCGGCTCTCCTGAGCTTTACCTGAAGACTGATTGTTGAACATGACAGGTCCATACTTAAATCTTACAAACATACACAAACCCCACCCCATCCTGCTGTAATCAATCAAGAATAGGAGAGACAAAGGTTTTTAGCCTGAACTCTGCTCAACCCTGGCCACTTATTCCACTTTGTTTGAGGAGAGAAGCAAAAGGCCACAGTCTGCTTTGAGTCACTGATAACGTAGGACAGCCATGGATTTAAGTAAGAGCGAGCAATTCGACCCTAGGTCAGATTCCCACTTTACCCACACACACACAGTGAAATGACCCAATTAAGTTCCTGGCCCAGCAACAAAGAATTCTAACTCTATGTACGTGATTAACCCAGTTTTATCTCATAGTCCACTAAAAATATCCATCATGGGCACTCCCTTCTTTGATGTTATTACCCTTTACCCCAAGTCAGTATATCCTGTCCATCAATTATTCTAAGATCAACATCAGTAATCTCCTTTGACATAAGGAATGCAGACTCTGTGGCACTAAGTCACTTATCCACTAACTCTAACCTGGTTTCCCACAACATTATAAAAACCTCATATCACTGTCCCAATACTTTTGGATCTCATTGTATAACACGTGATGTTGTCAAAAAACTCCACGTAGCAATCATATGTTAAATGTCTATATAAATCTATAGCATTTTTTATCCGAATGGAACATGTTAGGTGTCCAAGATATTGCATTTCTAATCGCATGTGTATCCATTGCATTAGGATTTTGTTTTTATGTGGAGATGTATTGTCTTTTACTTTCAAATATATGGTCAAAGGAATATGTTGTGTTTTCTGTCTGAACTGCATTGAAAACAGGTATTTGGGGGGGAACTGTCTGGTGTGTAGACTTGATAGCAGGATTCTATCTGTTTTTTCTATTTATCTTGACTTGTTTGTTTTCAATGCAGTGACCCAACTCAATAATGGAACCCTGATAAACCAAACCTTAAATTAGAGCTGGCAGGCAGAGACATGACAACAAGCAAGAGAGAGGAGAGACTGGTCTCGTCTCACCTAATAGTTACAAATGAAAGAGCTGAGCTGTGAAACAGTGATCCATCCCCTTTGATTCCACTTCCTGTGGCACAACCAGAAGGACAATAAAGAACCTTCCCCTTTTTTGGGCTCTCTTGTAGTCCCCCATGGATATTACTACACCAAGGGTCTCCAACGCCGGTCCTGGAGAGCTAGTGGGTGTGCAGGCTTTTGTTCCAGCCCTGCAGTAACACACTTGATTCAGCAAATCATAGTCCAGACCAAAGACCATGATTTGCTGAGTCAAGTGTGTTAGTGATGGGCTGGAGCAAAAGCCTGCAAACCCAGTAGCTCTTTAGGACTGGCGTTGGAGAACCCTGTATTAGGTTATGCATGTTTGGTGAGATAACATTTAACTCCATGGACAATAACAACAGGGCCGGATTACCGAATGGGCACGCAGGGAACGTGCCCCAGGGCCCCCGACCTCCAGGGTGCCCCCAACCCAAAAATAAAATAATATTCTGGGGCCCCCCAGATAGCATATGATAGCAAAATGTGTGGAATTGCAGGAAATTAGCTTTAAAACTTCCACATTTTTCCATCAGCCAATAAAGCACTGTGTTCCTATTTTTATTTTTTATTTTTTATTATAATAAAATATTCACTCTGTTGGTGCACTTGATTCAGCAAAGTGTTCCCATTTTGAACCATTGAATGTGTCTGAAAGTAGAACTCCGCCTACCCGGCAGGCCCAGAGAGCAAAGAATGTGTACTCTCCCTACTTCCACTCACGCTACAACCAGCACTGCAGCTGCAATGAATGAGCATAGCAAAGTGTTCCGATAAGCTTGCGTTGTTATTATTAGCGGCTTGTGTTTTTTTTTATATCGAGGAATATTTCACTTTCTCAAAGAAGTAACAACATCAGTGCTTGACTTGGGCAAGAGCTCACCAGAGCTGAGTACCGGCACCTCAAATGATCTACTGCATGAGCTCTTGTGCCTCACAAGTAATTCAACAAATGATCTATTACCAATGTGATCATAGACCTTTTAAAAATATATATAATTTCAAAATGGTCTGAGAAGAACAACGTTGGCAGGGCAATTAAAGCAAAGCCAATATGCAGTGATAATGTACTGGGCCTATAGCCTACTGAACAAACCTCATTGCTGCAGAACTGTTTTTAATTGGTTAATGCTGCTTAGGCTTACGTTTTTTAAGTCATGTTTTAAACTAATCTGAGCGGTAGATCTCGGCTTGCATTTTGACTCAGGAAAAGGGATCTTGACTCAGGAAAAGGTTGGTGACCACTGTATTAGCCTCATGACAAAATGTGTAGAATAGCATTATAACACTTCAGCTGATACCCCCCACCCTCCACCCACCTCAAAATAATACCCCAAAAAGGGGAGGTTTTATATTGCTATTATACACATTTTGTCATGAGGCTGAGAGAAAATGTTGCAGTTTTAAAGCTAATTTCCTGCAATTCTACACTTTTTGCCATGGGGCAGAGAAAGAATTCCCCGGGGCCCCAAATGCGGTAGTCCGGCCCTGAATAGCAGTAACGACAAGAGTAATACCAGCCATGTCATTTACATCAAGCCATTATCATTGCTGCTTATCTGGACAGCGTAATTGTTTCCGAGTTGTCCCCTACTCCAAGTTGAAGAGCCCAATTTCCATTTATATTGCCACTTACCGTGACCGCCCAGCGTGAGGTCAGTCCTGAATGCGCCCTGATACCACAAGCAGCACTCCTTAAAATATTGAGTGAACATAGTCACTCTCCACATTGGGCCACCAGCAGAGTTTTTCACCTGGATCAATGAGTCCTCACGAGTCAAGAGACTCTCACTCTGAGGAAGTGGACGCGTCAACATGACAAACTATTCATCTCTCTGTGCTCGTATTCAGTTTTCACTGCTATATATTCTCGCGATTAACGACCCCTAACCATTTTTTCCAGACTAGAGCAGAACTATAGAAACTATTCTTCAAGTTAAATGTTAAATGTAAAACATTGATTGTACCAGGTGCCCTCCAACCAGGTGGCAAGACAATAAACATACATTTTGACAGTGAGAACAGTAGAATATATCATGGGCTGCGTTAACACAGGCAGCCCAATTCTGATCTTTTGCCGAATTATTGTCAAAAGATCTGATCATCTGAAAGACCAATTAATAGCAAAAAAGATCAGAATTGGGCTGCTTGTGTAAACCCAGCCATGAAGTCATCCACATCAGAGAGCTGAGACCGGTGTAATCAGATTAAGATTGAAGCTCTTTCACATCATTTGTAAACATCTTCCGCAGCATTCTTATTTTTTCTTATTCTTTAGGACGTGACCTTCTGGAAGAGGTATCTTTCGACTGACGTTTCATTTCTGATGAGTACTTAAACAGTTGTCGGCATCCCAAGAAGCTGTGTGGTTCTGGCCCGATGTTGCATTTTGTTTGCAGGAATTGAAAACCCCAGGCGTCTAGAGTCCTTGGAGCTCTCATGTTGGAAGACTGAAGAACAGAAGTCTGACACGTTATTGGGCAAAATGAGAAGTTCATATCTATATCTCACATCACCATCTCTCTGTTTTGTGAGGACACTTTGCTCTGGCATTACATAATGCCTCACTGGGGCTGTGTTTAATGACGGAATGTGGAGACCATGAAGAAAAAGGTTCCTGGCTATGTGAAACACCCTGATGAAGGCTACATGCCAAAATGAATGGGTTTTGATTATGGAAGTCAGTTTATGACAAGTCTTTCTTAATTCTTCACATTGCAAATTGTCCTGCCACAGGAGCAGTCTTAATTTCCACCCCACCAAATGTGGTATTTAAGTTTTTGATGCAGTTACAGTCAACCCTATATGTATTTGCTACAATAGTGAAGCTAAAATATTCCATTTGGCTCTATACTCAAGCATTTTGGATTTGAGATCGAACGTTTCATATTCGGCGACAATACAGAATGACACTTTTTATTTGAGGGTATTTTCATACATAATGTATCTGTTTTACCATTTAAAAATAAAGGTACAGTACTTGGTCCCATATTCCTAGCACACAATGATTACATCAAGCTTGTGACTCCACAAACCTGTTGGATGCATTTGCAGATTGATTTGGTTGTGTTTTGCCCAATAGGAACTGAATGGTGAATAATGTCTTGTGTCATTTTGGAGTCACGTTTGTTGTAAGTAAGAATATAAGATGTTTCTGAACAAATCTACAGTACATTCATGTGGATGCAGCCATGATCATGGATAATCATGAATGAATCGTAAATAATGATGAGTGAAAACGTTACAGAGGCACAAGCCGATCATAACTCCCCCAAAAAATGCTAACCTCCCCTGTTATTGGTATTGGTGAGAGGTTAGCATGTTTTGTTGTAGCCTCTATAACATCCTCACTTTCTCAACTAGAATGCACTGAGCCTTCCTGGTTATACATTTAGATAAATAATCAGAATTCTTTCCAATCGTTGGTCATGTCATAGGATGACTGCTCTGTAATACTTCTGACTAAGCTCAAACATGTCCATTGATGAACATACTACATACAGTATACGGTACCAGTCAAAAGTTTGGACACACCTACTCATTCTAGGGCTTTTCTTTATTTTTACTATTTTCTACATTGTAGAATAATAATCAAAACTACGAAATAACACATATGGAATCAGGTAGTAACAAAAAAGTGTTAAACAAATCAAAATATATTTTATATTTGAGATTCTTCAAATAGCCACCCTTTGCCTTCGCTCAACCAGCTTCATGAGGTAGTCACCTAAAATGCATTTCAATTAACAGGTGTGCCTTTATCGTGTCCCGTCGGCTGTTGGTGGCTATTGCTGTCAAACAAAGAGTCCGCTCATACTGAACCTGGATCATAAGTTTTATTTATATCACAAGCTTACAGCATGAGTTACAGACCCGCGGTGTCTGGAGAAGCACCGTCCCAAAATAATCTGAATGCTTCTGCCGCCTCTTTGTCTAGCTCATACTTATAAACAATGGCAAAAATGGGTTGCTCCCTCTTTCGTCCAATCACCGGTCTCCCCTGGGGCGTCACCCTAAAACTGCTACTTTTGAACTAAGATAAACATATTTTCTTTGTCCCTCTAGAATAGTCATAATCTTTAATACACTACACCTTCTTAAAAGTTAATTTGTGGAATTGATTTCCTTCTTGAGCCAATCAGTTGTGTTGTGACAAGGTAGGGGGGTATACAGAAGATAGCCATGCTGGTTAAGTGTGCCTTGAATTCTAAATAAATCACAGACAGTGTCACCAGCAAAGCACCCCCACACCATAACAACTCCTCCTCCATGCTTTACGGTGGGAAATACACATGCGGAGATCATCCGTTCACCCACACCGCGTCTCACAAAGACACAGCGGTTGGAACCAAAAATCTCAAATTTGGACTCCACACCAAAGGACACATTTCCACCGGTCTAATGTCCATTGCTCGTGTTTCTTGGCCAAAGCAAAGTCTCTTCTTCTTATTGGTATCCTTTAGTAGTGGTTTCTTTGCAGCAATTCGACCATGAAGGCCTGATTCACACAGTCTCCACAGTTGATGTTGAGATGTTACTTGAACTCTGTGAAGAATTTATTTGGGCTGCAAATTCTGAAGCTGGTAACTCTAATGAACTTATCCTCTGCAGCAGAGGTACAGTGGGGGAAAAAAGTATTTAGTCAGCCACCAATTGTGCAAGTTCTCCCACTTAAAAAGATGAGAGAGGCCTGTAATTTTCATCATAGGTACACGTCAACTATGACAGACAAATTGAGAAAGAATATCCAGAAAATCACATTGTAGGATTTTTTATGAATTTATTTGCAAATTATGATGGAAAATAAGTATTTGGTCACCTACAAACAAGCAAGATTTCTGGCTCTCACAGACCTGTAACTTCTTCTTTAAGAGGCTCCTCTGTCCTCCACTCGTTACCTGTATTAATGGCACCTGTTTGAACTTGTTATCAGTATAAAAGACACCTGTCCACAACCTCAAACAGTCACACTCCAAACTCCACTATGGCCAAGACCAAAGAGCTGTCAAAGGACACCAGAAACAAAATTGTAGACCTGCACCAGGCTGGGAAGACTGAATCTGCAATAGGTAAGCAGCTTGGTTTGAAGAAATCAACTGTGGGAGCAATTATTAGGAAATGGAAGACATACAAGACCACTGATAATCTCCCTCGATCTGGGGCTCCACGCAAGATCTCACCCCGTGGGGTCAAAATGAACGGTGAGCAAAAATCCCAGAACCACACCTAGTGAATGACCTGCAGAGAGCTGAGACCAAAGTAACAAAGCCTACCATCAGTAACACACTACGCCGCCAGGGACTCAAATCCTGCAGTGCAGACATGTCCCCCTGCTTAAGCCAGTACATGTCCAGGCCCGTCTGAAGTTTGCTAGAGTGCATTTGGATGATCCAGAAGAGGATTGGGAGAATGTCATATGGTCAGATGAAACCAAAATAGAACTTTTTGGTAAAAACTCAACTCGTCGTGTTTGGAGGACAAAGAATGCTGAGTTGCATCCAAAGAACACCATACCTACTGTGAAGCATGGGGGTGGAAACATCATGCTTTGGGGCTGTTTTTCTGCAAAGGGACCAGGACGACTGATCCGTGTAAAGGAAAGAATGAATGGGGCCATGTATCGTGTGATTTTGAGTGAAAACCTCCTTCCATCAGCAAGGGCATTAAAGATGAAACGTGGCTGGGTCTTTCAGCATGACAATGATCCCAAACACACCGCCCGGGCAACGAAGGAGTGGCTTCGTAAGAAGCATTTCAAGGTCCTGGAGTGGCCTAGCCAGTCTCCAGATCTCAACCCCATAGAAAATCTTTGGAGGGAGTTGAAAGTCTGTGTTGCCCAGCGACAGCCCCAAAACATCACTGCTCTAGAGGAGATCTGCATGGAGGAATGGGCCAAAATACCAGCAACAGTGTGTGAAAACCTTGTGAAGACTTACAGAAAACGTTTGATCTGTGTCATTGCCAACAAAGGGTATATAACAAAGTATTGAGAAACTTTTGTTATAGACCAAATACTTATTTTCCGCCATAATTTGCAAATAAATTCATAAAAAATCCTACAATGTGATTTTCTGGATTTTTTTTTCTCATTTTGTCTGTCATAGTTGACGTGTACCTATGATGAACATTACAGGCCTCTCTCATCTTTTTAAGTGGGAGAACTTGCACAATTGGTGGCTGACTAAATACTTTTTTCCCCCACTGTAACTCTGGGTCTTCCATTCCTGTGGCAGTCCTCATGAGAGCCAGGTTCATCATAGCGCTTGATGGTTTTTGCGACTACACTTGAAGAAACTTTCAAAGTTCTTGAAATGTTCCATATTGACTGACCTTCATGTCTTAAAGTAATGATGGACTGTTATTTCTCTTTGCTTATTTGAGCTGTTCTTGCCATAATATGGACTTGGTCTTTTACCAAATAGGGCTATCTTCTGTATACCCCCCCCTACCTTGTCACAACACAACTCATTGGCTCAAGAAGGAAATACATTCAACAAATTAACTTTTAAGAAGGCACACCTGTTAATTGAAATGCATTTTAGGTGAGTACCTCATGAAGCTGTTTGAGAGAACGCCAAGAGTGTGCAAAGCTGTCATCAAGGTAAAGGGTGGCTATTTGAAGAATCTCAAATATAAGATATATTTTGATTTGTTTAACACTTTTTTAGTTACTACATGATTCCATATGTGTTATTTCATAGTTTTGATGTCTTCACTATTATTCTACAATATAAAAAATAGTAAAGATAAAATGAAACCCTTGAATGAGTAGTTGTTCTAAAACTTTTGACTAGTAGTGTATCTGTGGACATGGTTTATTGTAGTAAAATGACAGACTGTGATAGCAGTCAATACAGTTGCAGTTATTGTTCAATAGCTAAATCTGTTTGATGGTTACTGAAAGCTTGGTTCCCAGCCACCTGCCTTTCCTGTGTACCCTACAGCGCAGCATCACAAAGACAGGTGTGGAGTGACAATGTGAATTACAGACGAGGCCGGAGATATCTTCATCAGCACCACCGTGTGTGTGTGTGTGTGTGTGTGTGTGTGTGTGTAGGTGTGTGTGTGTGTGTGTGTGTGTGTGTGTGTGTGTGTGTGTGTGTGTGTGTGTAGGTGTGTGTGTGTGTGTGTGTGTGTGTGTGTGTGTGTGTGTGTGTGTGTGTGTGTGTGTGTGTGTGTGTGTGTGTGTGTGTGTGTGTGTGAGTGAGTGTGTGTGTGTGTGTGTGTACTTCCCTCCAGCAGTATAATATAATCAGTCAGATTTGCCATCAAAGGTTATTCAGTAGATGAGACTGGATTGTTCAGAACATTTCTGTGGCTGTTCTATAACACTGAGCATGATGTGAACGTGTTCTGGACAGATTGGCTCTTTTAACTCAAAGTGTTGTGGACAGAATGACTCTTTTAGCTCAAAGTGTTCTGGACAGAATGACTATTTTAGCTCGAAGTGTTCTGGACAGAATGGCTCTTTTAGCTCGAAGTGTTCTGGACAGAATGGCTCTTTTAGCTCAAAGTGTTCTGGACAGAATGTCTCTTTTAATTCAAAGTGTTCTGGACAGAATGTCTCTTTTAGCTCAAAGTGTTCTGGACAGAATGTCTCTTTTAACTCAAAGTGTTCTGGACAGAATGTCTCTTTTAGCTCAAAGTGTTCTGGACAGAATGTCTCTTTTAACTCAAAGTGTTGTGGATAAAATGGCTCTTTTAGCTCAATGTGTTCTGGACAGAATGTCACTTTTAGCTCAAAGGGTTCTGGACTGAATGGCTCTTTTAGCTCAATGTGTTCTGGACAGAATGGCCTTTTAGCTCAAACATTTTCTGGACAGAATGGCTCTTTTAGCTCTATGTGTTCTGGATGCAGGTTCGCTTTCTTCGTCTCGAATCTTCTTCTGGAGCCAGCTCTGCAGTGGTCACTAGCTGGCACAGCCACAAAGTCATAAAACCTGACTTTAAACCTAACCCTAACCTTAACCACACTGCTAACCCTAATGCCTAACCATAACCTTAAATTAAGACCAACAAGCTCATTTTTGTATGGGGAAATCGCTCAGTTCTGCCTCCAGGACAAGACTCATGACAATAAACATCAACCTGCGTTCTCTATTTTCTTAAAACCGCATTGTTGGTTAAGGGCTTGTGAGTAAGCATTTCACGGTAAGGTCTACACCTGTTGTATTCGGCGCATGTGACAAATAAAATTTGATTTAATTTGATTTTGGATCGCATTTTTGTCTGGAAATGAGTCACAGCAAATGAGCACAAACTTAGACAAAGTGAGATGCTGTCAAATTCATTTTCACAAAGGTCATCCCAATATTGTGTTGGATCTAGTTATGTGGTTTTCTCTCTGAAAGGCCAGAATGCACTCGGTAGGTTATCAGGACTGTGAAATTATAGTTGAGCAGGTCGGCGCGACTATAGTAGGGCTTGATTGAAGCTCAATGATAATAATAATAATAATAAATAATAATACATTCAAATATTCCTACCATCAATATACAGTGGGGAAAAAAAGTATTTAGTCAGCCACCAATTGTGCAAGTTCTCCCACTTAAAAAGATGAGAGAGGCCTGTAATTTTCATCATAGGTACACGTCAACTATGACAGACAAATTGAGAAAAAAATATCCAGAAAATCACATTGTAGGATTTTTAATGAATTTATTTCCAAATTATGGTGGAAAATAAGTATTTGGTCACCTACAAACAAGCAAGATTTCTGGCTCTCACAGACCTGTAACTTCTTCTTTAAGAGGCTCCTCTGTCCTCCACTCGTTACCTGTATTAATGGCACCTGTTTGAACTTGTTGTCAGTATAAAAGACACCTGTCCACAACCTCAAACAGTCACACTCCAAACTCCACTATGGCCAAGACCAAAGAGCTGTCAAAGGACACCAGAAACAAAATTGTAGACCTGCACCAGGCTGGGAAGACTGAATCTGCAATAGGTAAGCAGCTTGGTTTGAAGAAATCAACTGTGGGAGCAATTATTAGGAAATGGAAGACATACAAGACCACTGATAATCTCCCTCGATCTGGGGCTCCACGCAAGATCTCACCCCGTGGGGTCAAAATGATCACAAGAACGGTGAGCAAAAATCCCAGAACCACACGGGGGGACCTAGTGAATGACCTGCAGAGAGCTGGGACCAAAGTAACAAAGCCTACCATCAGTAACACACTACGCCGCCAGGGACTCAAATCCTGCAGTGCCAGACGTGTCCCCCTGCTTAAGCCAGTACATGTCCAGGCCGTCTGAAGTTTGCTAGAGTGCATTTGGTTGATCCAGAAGAGGATTGGGAGAATGTCATATGGTCAGATGAAACCAAAATAGAACTTTTTGGTAAAAACTAAACTCGTCGTGTTTGGAGGACAAAGAATGCTGAGTTGCATCCAAAGAACACCATACCGACTGTGAAGCATGGGGGTGGAAACATCATGCTTTGGGGCTGTTTTTCTGCAAAGGGACCAGGACGACTGATCCGTGTAAAGGAAAGAATGAATGGAGCCATGTATCGTGAGATTTTGAGTGAAAACCTCCTTCCATCAGCAAGGGCATTGAAGATGAAACGTGGCTGGGTCTTTCAGCATGACAATGATCCCAAACACACCGCCCGGGCAACAAAGGAGTGGCTTCGTAAGAAGCATTTCAAGGTCCTGGAGTGGCCTAGCCAGTCTCCAGATCTCAACCCCATAGAAAATCTTTGGAGGGAGTTGAAAGTCCGTGTTGCCCAGCGACAGCCCCAAAACATCACTGCTCTAGAGGAGATCTGCATGGAGGAATGGGCCAAAATACCAGCAACAGTGTGTGAAAACCTTGTGAAGACTTACAGAAAACGTTTGAGCTGTGTCATTGCCAACAAAGGGTATATAACAAAGTATTGAGAAACTTTTGTTATTGACCAAATACTTATTTTCCACCATAATTTGCAAATAAATTCATTAAAAATCCTACAATGTGATTTTCTGGATTTTTTTTTCTCAATGTGTCATAGTTGACTTGTACCTATGATGAAAATTACAGGCCTCTCTCATCTTTTTAAGTGGGAGAACTTGCACAATTGGTGGCTGACTAAATACTTTTTTCCCCCACTGTAACTCTGGGTCTTCCATTCCTGTGGCGGTCCTCATGAGAGCCAGTTTCATCTTAGCGCTTGATGGTTTTTGCGACTACACTTGAAGAAACTTTCAAAGTTCTTGAAATGTTCCATATTGACTGACCTTCATGTCTTAAAGTAATGATGGACTGTTATTTCTCTTTGCTTATTTGAGCTGTTCTTGCCATAATATATGGACTTGGTCTTTTACCAAATAGGGCTATCTTCTGTATACCCCCCTACCTTGTCACAACACAACTCATTGGCTCAAGAAGGAAATAAATTCAACAAATTAACTTTTAAGAAGGCACACCTGTTAATTGAAATGCATTTTAGGTGAGTACCTCATGAAGCTGTGTCAGCGGCTGATGTGGATGTGGTGTAGGAGTCAGGCGCAGGACACAGAAGCTTCGTCCAACAGACTTTACTAGACGACAAATACAAAGTAACGGGCCTCAACTAACCCGGAGGCGAGCGATTACGCAACAGTGCGCAAAACACCAAAATACAAACAGAACACGCAAATAGTGCGTCCGTACTCAAAACATTAGAGCAAAAATCAACAGCACCTAATGACAGGCGGAACAATTACACACAACTCACGACAAACAAAACGAGAAACTTATAGGGGACATAATGAACACTAAAAGGAAACAGGTGTACAAGGAAGACAAAACCAAACAAACATCGATAACACACAACGGTGGCAGCTAGTACTCCGGGGACGACGAACGCCGAAGCCAATATGACACCAATATCAATGAAACTTCGCAAATCAACTTGATTGGAGGTACACAACACATTACCCGCCTCTCGTCATGAGCCTTCCGGTTGTTATCGAGAACCACATACGGATTTTTAACAGGGTTGTTAGCATTAGAGAAAAAAAAGACAATTACTTGCTCAATATCTAGGTGTCGGATAAGAACGAGACTACAGCGTCCATAAAGTGACCATTAGATTAGCCACATTCGGACTGAATACGTTTGTATGGCCAACAGTTTTGATTAAACGTATAATTTATCACTCTCATGTGCTTATTTCTGACCATTAACAACCAACGATGTGCTACCTTTTTGTAGCATTTCTGACAATGCTAGCATATATTTTTAGCCGAAGTTCAGAGTTCTAAAACTGGGACCAACAGCTCGGTTGCTGCGCAACAGCAGCAGCTAGCTAGTAGTAGGCTAGCAGCTGTAGCTAGCTAACACCAGTCTGATGAGAAGCAAGCTACAAGCAAAGGAAGTTAGTTAGCTAGGTATAGTTTGCTATGGGAGGTTTTTCATATGGCTGAAGTCATCTGTGTGAACTAAATCAGAGCACAAACAAATAAGCTAATGAACGTCATTGGCTGCTATTATAGCCAGTTAGCTAGCTAACTAACCAGTAGTAGCTACAAGCCAACAAGACTGTAACATTGCTGTATAGATTGCGCACCAACCACAACTCAATGTTGACAATATATCCTAGTTAGCTACATTCTTCCATAAAGCAAAGCAAGCTAGCTAAGTAAAGTTCATAGTCAACACCAAACTTTGGGAAACTGCCACCCTACTAACTTATAATACATGCAATGGTAATTGCTCTACAGTAGCTACTCCGTCATGATAGCTACAGTCAAATTTAGAGCTACAGTCAAACTGGTGAAGTTGTGAAGCCAGATGTCAGTTTCAGCACAAACACTGCTAGCTAGCCTACGTTTCCTCAACCAAGACCAGCCTCTCACAACAGAAACTGTAGCTGATAAAACAAATTGTCTTGCTAAGAAAAAGTTAGCTATGTTGAATCTAAACCCGACCAATGCACATGTAAGTAGCGCTTTGCAGTGAATGTACAAATGCTAGCTATATATTGCTAGCTAGCTAATTAGCTAGATCAACACACAAGACAGACACGTCACTGTTCGAGCATCCAGAACAAATTCCAGCCCGTACCTTATGATATGCATTAATTCAGTACACCCTCTGTCAATGCAATTGTCTTCATGCCATTTTAATTTGTGCTGACTGTTCATTATTCATGATTATGAATCATGAAAAATTATGAGTGAGAACGTTACAGATGCAGAAATATCATAGCCCCCAAAAATGCTATCCTCCCCTGTTATTGTAATGGTGAGAGGTTAGCATGTCTTGGGGGTATGATATTTGTGCGTCTGTTACTTTCTCACTCATCTTTATTCACAATTCATTCAGGATTATCCATAATCATGGTAGCATCCACATTAATGCAGAAGTGTTTAGAAACATATTCTATTCTTATTTGCAATAAAAGTGTTGTGGAAAACTCTATCCAAAGATTTAGGCAGAGACTAATTTAAAGTATAATAGTGAATCTTTAATACAAACAGCTGCAAGGTAGATCCGTCTCTGATCTCAGTCAGGGAAGGAGCTTGAAGAGTAAATGGTTCCATGTCCCTTATATAGTGAGAGGTAATAATACAATCATATTGTTACACAACAGTTCTTTATACAAGCAGCAGTTCCAGAACACAATGGCCTTGTGTTAGGGTGCAGACATGCCAGGAGTCTATGAAAGGCATAACATCACAGTCCAACACAGAACAGAGCGTAAACCTTGAGAATTTACAACAGCTCACCACAATTCTGACATCACAATTCCCCCTTCGATGCCATGGAAACCATAAGCGTCACCAAACATGATATATCTGAGCTGTTGTCAGCCAGAACTTAAAACCTTCTGGTTTCTGGGAAATTGGCATTTTACACAAAAAGGGGTGATCTGAATGGAACTCCTGAAAGGTAAGTTAATAATAATAATCTGGGGAAAAGGGATGTTCATAGGGATCGGGGTCATTTCGATGGCAGTAGCATTACCATCTCCAACAGGGCAATAAAGGGGGAGACAGTAGCGAGATCCGTCAGGTCATTGAAGTCCACTTCTGTGGTCACGACCATCTGGTGGGGAGGAGATACTGCTGTTTCACACAATCTCCTCACCAAGGTCGTCAGGCAAGAGAACAGACAGAGGGACCTGCAAAAGGAAGCGGACCAGTACAAGGAGACAGGCTAGTCTTCACCCATGCAAACAGATCCCAACTCCACCTCATTATATCTTTGCCACAGAAGCAACCACCTTTCTGATAGTGGCCACTGGCTCAGCAACACCAATATAGGTGTCTGGAATGTAAGTACAGCATTCTTGACCCACCACCGCACGGGTGCCTCCCTCAGATGCTAGGAGAATATCCAAAGCCATTCTATTCTGTAAGACCATTGTACTCATAGCTTCAGCAGTTCATTCTTCCATAGCAGTAGCAGTAGCATTCCCCATTCTTTCTACCTCATTGGCTAGTTCTCTAATGGAATCAAGCACCGTTGTCATGTCATAATTAGGAATTAATGCAGAGAGAAAAAAACGTTCACCTTTATTTAACCAGGTAAACCAGTTGAGAACAAGTTCTCATTTACAACTGCGACCTGGCCAAGATAAAGCAAAGCAGTGCGATAAAAAAAACAACAACACAGAGTTACATATGAGGTAAACAAAACATAAAGTCAAAAATACAACAGAAAATATATATACAGTGTGTGCAAATGTAGTAAATTATAGAGGTAAGGCAATAAATAGGCCATAGTGCAAAATAATTACAATTTAGTATCAACACTGGAATGATAGACGTGCAAGAGCTGATGTGCAAATAGAGATACTGGGGTGCAAATGAGCAAAATAAATAACAATATGGGGATGTGGTCCTTTCCACCTGGGTTTCAAAGGTTCTTTACCTCTATCGTGCCTCCTGACCATTACCCAATCTTCAGGCTGGATTTCGTGATGGAGTTTGGGGGAGTTTGGGCAGCAGAAACATTTGAGTGAACAGCTCGGATACGGTTAGTCAGAGCTATACAGTACTTCATCATAGTGTCATCCAGTAGATGCAGATCACAGACTGCAGCAGGTGGTGACACGGGGGTCCTCGTGGGACAGGCCATCAGTACCTCATGTGGACTGAGGCCAGTTTTTCTTACCGGGTAGAAACGCATTGAAAACAAGGCTATTGGTAGCACATCCACCCAGCTAAGTCCTGTATGAGCACATATTTTTGCGAGTTTATTTTTCAAAACGCCGTTATATCAAATCAAATCAAATCAAATTTTATTGGTCACATGCGCCGAATGCAACAGGTGCAGACATTACAGTGAAATGCTTACTTACAGCCCTTAACCAACAGTGCATTTATTTTTAACAAAAAAAGTAAAAATAAAACAACAACAAAAAAAGTGTTGAGAAAAATAGAGCAGAAGTAAAATAAAATAACAGTAGGGAGGCTATATATACAGGGGGGTACCGGTGCAGAGTCAATGTGCGGGGGCACCGGCTAGTTGAGATAGTTGAAGTAATATGTACATGTGGGTAGAGTTAAAGTGACTATGCATAAATAATTAACAGAGTAGCAGCAGCGTAAAAAGGATGGGGTGGGGGGGCAGTGCAAATAGTCCGGGTAGCCATGATTTGCTGTTCAGGAGTCTTATGGCTTGGGGGTAAAAGCTGTTGAGAAGTCTTTTGGACCTAGACTTGGCACTCCGGTACCGCTTGCCGTGCGGTAGCAGGGAGAACAGTCTATGACTAGGGTGGCTGGAGTCTTTGACAATTTTGAGGGCCTTCCTATGACACCGCCTGGTATAGAGGTCCTGGATGGCAGGAAGCTTGGCCCCAGTGATGTACTGGGCCATACGCACTACCCTCTGTAGTGCCTTGCGGTCGGAGGCCAAGCAGTTGCCATACCAGGCGGTGATGCAACCAGTCAGGATGCTCTCGATGGTGCAGCTGTAGAATTTTTTGAGGATATGAGGACCCATGCCAAATCTTTTCAGTCTCCTGAGGGGGAATAGGCTTTGTCGTGCCCTCTTCACGACTGTCTTGGTGTGTTTGGACCATGATAGTTCGTTGGTGATGTGGACACCAAGGAACTTGAAGCTCTCAACCTGTTCCACTACAGCCCCGTCGATGAGAATGGGGGCGTGCTCAGTCCTCTTTTTTTTCCTGTAGTCCACAATCATCTCCTTTGTCTTGGTCACGTTGAGGGAGAGGTTGTTGTCCTGGCACCACACGGCCAGGTCTCTGACCTCCTCCCTATAGGCTGTCTCATCGTTGTCGGTGATCAGGCCTACCACTGTTGTGTCGTCGGCAAACTTAATGATGGTGTTGGAGTCCAGAACTTTCGTTCATTACCTTTGAGGTAAAATCTGTCCCCCTATCGCTATCTAAACTTTGTGGTACATCGAATCGTGGAACAATATCTTGTAACAGGCACTTAGCCACAGTCTTTGATTCCTCATTTACATGTTTTACATTAAAAAAATTTAGTCATTTAGCAGACGCTCTTATCCAGAGCGACTTACAGTTAGTGAGTGCATACATTTGATGTGGAGAAGGCTTCAATCCATTTGGAGTAGCTGTCAACCATTACCAACATGTATATTTGTATTTTACAGGCAGACATGTGAACAAAAGCAATTTGCATATTTACGAAAGGGCCCCAGGGGACTGGTAGGCGAGACAAAGAGGTAGGTACTTGCTTTCCTGCTTTGTGTTCTTGACAAATTAGATTTGTGTGGCGATCGTAGTAAATTTGGGTCCATACCATTCTTTTCTGCAAGCAATTCCCACTTTGGACATACAGTGGGGGAAAAAAGTATTTAGTCAGCCACCAATTTTGCAAGTTCTCCCACTTAAAAAGATGAGAGAGGCCTGTAATTTTCATCATAGGTACACGTCAACTATGACAGACAAAATGAGAATTTTTTTCTCCAGAAAATCACATTGTAGGATTTTTTGTGAATTGATTTGCAAATTATGGTGGAAAATAAGTACTTGGTCTATAACAAAAGTTTCTCAATACTTTGTTATATACCCTTTGTTGGCAATGACACACGTCAAACGTTTTCTGTAAGTCTTCACAAGGTTTTCACACACTGTTGCTGGTATTTTGGCCCATTCCTCCATGCAGATCTCCTCTAGAGCAGTGATGTTTTGGGGCTGTCGCTGGGCAACACGGACTTTCAACTCCCTCCAAAGATTTTCTATGGGGTTGAGATCTGGAGACTGGCTAGGCCATTCCAGGACCTTGAAATGCTTCTTACGAAGCCACTCCTTCGTTGCCCGGGCAGTGTGTTTGGGATCATTGTCATGCTGAAAGACCCAGCCACGTTTCATCTTCAATGCCCTTGCTGATGGAAGGAGGTTTTCACTCAAAATCTCACGATACATGGCCCCATTCATTCTTTCCTTTACACGGATCAGTCGTCCTGGTCCCTTTGCAGAAAAACAGCCCCAAAGCATGAAGTTTCCACCCCCATGCTTCACAGTAGGTATGGTGTTCTTTGGATGCAACTCAGCATTCTTTGTCCTCCAAACACGACGAGTTGAGTTTTTACCAAAAAGTTATATTTTGGTTTCATCTGACCATATGACATTCTCCCAATACTCTTCTGGATCATCCAAATGCACTCTAGCAAACTTCAGATGGGCCTGGACATGTACTGGCTTAAGCAGGGGGACACGTCTGGCACTGCAGGATTTGAGTCCCTGGCGGCGTAGTGTGTTACTGATGTTACTTTGTTACTTTGGTCCCAGCTCTCTGCAGGTCATTCACTAGGTCCCCCGTGTGGTTCTGGGATTTTTGCTCACCGTTCTTGTGATCATTTTGACCCCACGGGGTGAGATCTTGCGTGGAGCCCCAGATCGAGGGAGATTATCAGTGGTCTTGTATGTCTTCCATTTCCTAATAATTGCTCCCACAGTTGATTTCTTCAAACCAAGCTGCTTACCAATTGCAGATTCAGTCTTCCCAGCCTGGTGCAGGTCTACAATTTTGTTTCTGGTGTCCTTTGACAGCTCTTTGGTCTTGGCCATAGTGGAGTTTGGAGTGTGACTGTTTGAGGTTGTGGACAGGTGTCTTTTATACTGATAACAAGTTCAAACAGGTGCCATTAATACAGGTAACGAGTGGAGGACAGAGGAGCCTCTTAAAGAAGAAGTTACAGGTCTGTGAGAGCCAGAAATCTTGCTTGTTTGTAGGTGACCAAATACTTATTTTCCACCATAATTTGCAAATAAATTCATTAAAAATCCTACAATGTGATTTTCTGGACATTTTTTCTCAATTTGTCTGTCATAGTTGATGTGTACCTATGATGAAAATTACAGGACTCTCTCATCATTTTAAGTGGGAGAACTTGCACAATTGGTGGCTGACTAAATACTTTTTTCCCTCACTGTATGTGCCACTCCGTGATACATGTGTCCAAAATCACCCAATGGTGCTGGTGGCTAATTGTTCAAGGGTTGTTCCTTCTACACAGTAAAACCCTCCCCATATGTAGCCAACAGAGTATGAAATTGCAATAAGTATTTTACAGTAATCAACCGGTATCCACTGATACAGAGTAGCTTGTTATTGGCTGGAGTATACAACAGGGCCTTCACTCTGTAACTCAAGATTTCTTCCGGAAGAAAACAATTTGAATTACAACCCTTGATAACTCCATAAGGAAATCATTTTATCCCACAAGAAAATTCAAGGAATAGTCACACCACCCACACATTGTTGTGTGAGTAGTCAAATACACTGCCTTGCAAAAGCATTCATCTCCCTTGGCGTTTTTTTTTTTTTTTTGCATTACAACCTGTAATTTAAATGGATTTTTATTTGGATTTCATGTAATGGACATACACAAAATAGTCCAAACTGGTGAAGTGAAATGAAAAAAATTACTTGTTTCAAAAAATTCTACAAAATTAATCACAGAAAAGTGGTGCGTGCATATTTTACATTTTTAGTCATTTAGTAGACGCTCTTATCCAGAGCGACTTACAGTTAGTGAGTGCATACATTTTCATACTGGTCCCCCGTGGGAAACGAACCCACAACCCTGGCGTTGCAAGTGCCATGCTCTTCCAACTGTGCTACAGGGACTACATATGTATTCACCCCTTTGCTATGAAGCCCCTAAATAAGATCTGGTGCAACCAATTACCTTCAGAAGTCACATAATTAGTTAAATAAAGTCCACCTGTGTGCAATCTAAGTGTCACATGATCTGTCACATGATCTCAGTATATATACACCTGTTCTAAAAGGCCCCAGAGTCTGCAACACCACTAAGCAAGGGGCACCACCAAGCAAGCGGCACCATGAAGACCAAGGAGCTCTCCAAACAGGTCAGGGACAAAGTTGTGGAGAAGTACGGATCAGGGTTGCATCATGGAGCATCATTAAATCCATTATTAAAAAATTGAAAGAATATTGCATCACAACAAACCCGCCAAGAGATGTCCGCCCACCAATACTCACGGACCAGGCATGGAGGGCATTAATCAGAGAGGCAACAAAGAGACCAAAGATAACCCTGAAGGAGCTGCAAAGTGCCACAGCGCAGATTGGAGTATCTGTCCATAGGACCACTTTAAGCTGTACACTCCACAGACCTGGGCTTTACGGAAGAGTGGCCAGAAAAAAGCCATTGCTTAAAGAAAAAAATAAGCAAACACGTTTGGTGTTCGCCAAAAGCCATGTGGGAGACTCCCCAAACATGTGGAAGAAGGTACTCTGGTCAGATTAAACTAAAATTGGGAAAACGCTATGTCTGGCGCAAACCCAACACCTCTCATCACCCCGAGAACACCATCCCCACAGTGAAGCATGGTGGTGGCAGCATCATGCTGTGGGGATGTTTTTCATCGGCAGGGACTGGGAAACAGGTCAGAATTGAAGGAATGATGGATGGCGCTAAATACAGGGAAATTCTTGAGGGAAACCTGTTTCACTCTTCCAGAGATTTGAGACTGGGACACCTTCCAACAGGACAATGACCCAAAGCATTCTGCTAAACCAACACTTGAGTGGTTAAAGGGGAAACATTTAAATGTCTTGGAATGGCCTAGTCAAAGCCCAGACCTCAATCCAATTGAGAATATGTGGTATGACTTAAAGATTGCTGTACACCAGCAGAACACATCCAACTTGAAGGAGGTGGAGCAGTTTTGCCTTGAAGAATGGGCAAAAATCCCAGTGGCTAGATGTGCTAAGCTTATGGAGACATACCCCAAGAGACTTGCAGCTGTAATTGCTGCAAAAGGTGGCTCTATAAAGTATTGACTTTGGGGGGGGGGGGTGAATAGTTATGCACGCTCAAGTTTCTGTTTTTTTGTCTTATTTCTTGTTTGTTTCACAATAGAAAATATTTTACATCTTCAAAGTGGTAGGCATGTTGTGTAAATCAAATGATACAAACCCCCCAAAAATCTATTTTAATTCCAGGTTGTAAGGCAACGAAATAGGAAAAATGCCAAGGGGGGTGAATACTTTCGCAAGCCACTGTATTCTGTGTACCCGTTTTACATAGGGTTTTTCAGTACATTTCTCATCAGGAGAACTTATATGTGTTCAACCAAAATTCGGACAATAGATACATCAGAAAATGTAATTTGTGTGCCCTTTAAGATGCATACTTTCTAACCTGTGAAGAACCTACTAAAACCAAATAGAAAGACCACATACAATAAATCAGGCACGGTATTAACACATCTATAAATATTCATATGATGTGTGTATGCTGGTGTGTGTGGTAAAACGTAGGGCAAAAACAAACAAATGGCCTTACTGAATTTGGGTGCTCCCTTAACAGCCGGATCGTGGTACCTTTATACTTTATAGTACTGCAGAGTCTCACTAACTGCTTTCCCAAAGCACCTGCCTCAGGAAGCATTTCAAACGGAGAGATACAGAATCATTGTTAAACTCATTAAAATATTGGGCGGTGGACATTCCATCAGTCCTGGAAGAGAAAATAAACAGTTAGTTTTCACGGTACTACATCTTCATCAGTCCTAAAAATGCAATATTCGGTACTACTATGCCTATGTACCGCCCTCTCTTTTTCAATCGAGGTTACTGCATTTTGACAGGAGCCTCGATAAAACCATGCATACATACAGTATCATCATACTGGAGACACGTCAGGCGATATAAGGTCCCATTAGCGAAATCGACAACTTCTAACGTAAACAATCCCAGAGCCCCTTTCACTTGTAATATTATCGTCTAGACCTGTTGCCTTGACGTATGGCTTGTGTTCTGTACTTTCTGTCCCTGGGACATCAACTAGTCAAAATATGAAACATGTTGTTTAACAACTAGGGCCTTAAAAAAATGTATCAGCTATTTATTTTTATTTTTTACTAAAAACATTTCTTTACTTACTTTCATTTTTGGACAGTGTTCCATGTAACGGAAACACATAATTGTTTTATATGACATTACTTTCTGACTTAAATCACTGGTGTTATTCAAACTATCGAATTGAGAAATAAAAATAGGAAATTGTCATGTCAGGTTAACAAAACCGTATCCTATTCAATTAGCCATACCTCTGTTCCAGATTTTCCCACTGTGTCCCTTACAGCCTGTATGAGTTCAGTGACTACCACTCACTTTCACTGGCGGCTTTTCTATTGGTCCACAGGAAGCTTATCTTTAACCCAAACACCAGATGGCAGCCTCAATTTTATATCAGTCCCAAAGCTCAATCCCTTAGGTGCATAATACAACCAAACAATGGCAACCAAATGCGTATTCGTCATGTGACCTTGTATTGAAACCTTAGCTTCTTCAAATGACTAAGATATTGCATTATTAGACCGCTATCTGAAAGCTACTAATAACATATTACCATTCACATACTGTCAACACTCATTACATTTCACATCAACTGATAGACCATAAGTACCATGAATCTTTCCACTTTACTTTATCACTGTCTTTGTTACTTTCACTAGTCTCCATATCTGTTTCCTTCAACTAGGACCATTCTACACTTCCCAATAGGAAAAAACCTCTCAATCACTACTGCTAATACACACGGTTCACTCTCAAACAATGTTCTGCTTTTACTCTTGTTGTACCTTGAGCAATAAACAAAAAGGTTTAAAACAAACAAAACAAAACATGATAACTTCTGTCCACCACTGCCCCCTTTTACTTTCTCCTTATTGGAAGGCATTGTTTGTATTTTAGTCTTACCCTAATGTTTTTACTGTATATACAGTGCATTCGGGAAAGTATTCAGACCCCTTCACTTTTTCCACATTTTATTATGTTACAGCCTTATTCTAAAATGTATTAAATACATCAATCTACACACAATGCCCCATAATGACAAAGCAAAAACTGGTTTATAGAACATTTGGTGGTTCCAAACTTCTTCCATTTAAGAATGATGGAGGCCAATGTGTTCTTGGGGACCTTCAATACTGCAGACATTTTTTGGTACCCTTCCCCAGATCTGTGCCTCGACACAATCCTGTCTCGGAGCTCTACGGACAATTCCTTCGACCTCATAGCTTGGTTTTGCTCTGTCATGCACTGTTAACTATGGGACCTTATATAGACAGGTGTGTTCTTTTCCAAATGATGTCCAATCAATTGAATTTACCACAGGTGGACTCCAATCAAGTTGTAGAAACATCTCAAGGATGATCAATGGAAACAGGATGCACCTGAGCTCAATTTCGAGTCCCATAGCAAAGGGTCTGAATACTTATGTAAATAAGGTATTTCAGTTTTTTATTTTTCATAAATTTGCTAATATTTCAAAAAAAAAATTGGGTCTGAATGCTTTCCGAATGCACTGTATTTATTTATATATCATTTTTATTGTTTTTCTAACCCCCCGTGGGAATTGAACCCACAACCCTGGCATTGCAAACGCCACGCTCTACCAACTGAGCTACATCCCTGCCGGCCATTCCCTCCCCTACCCTGGACGATGCTGGGCCAATTGTGCACCACCCCATGGGTCTCCCGGTCGCGGCCGGCTACGACAGAGCCTGGATTTGAACCAGGATGTCTAGTGTCACAGCTAGCACTGTGATGCAGTGCCTTAGACCACTTCCCCACTCGGGAGGCCTGGCTCTTTTGGATATTCATTATTTGCTTCACACTCATTAATGTCTATTGTTTTTAGATCAATATGTAATGTGCTCAAATTATAAAATACATCTGCCAGATACCAATGTTCCCCAAATAAAAACATACTGTATCGATTGAACTCTTCTTTACCGCTTTCTGCGTGGTTTCCAGTTTTGTGTTATTCTCTTGGGTGGCGTGGGTGTGTTTTTGAAATGAGGAATGTTGTTTCAAATTTAACTATTTACATAACAGCATAGGGTATTATTTTTTTGTTTTTCCTGCCTGTTTTAGACTCTTGAGCATAACGTTCCACAAGCACCTCTTTTAACATGTCCTCTGAGACGTCCTTTCCTGTCTCTTTAACACGTCCTCTGAGACGTGCTTTCCTGTCTCTTTAACACGTCCTCTGAGACGTGCTTTCCTGTCTCTTTAACACGTCCTCTGAGACGTGCTTTCCAGTCTCTTTAACACGTCCTCTGAGACGTGCTTTCCTGTCTCTTTAACACGTCCTCTGAGATGTCCTTTCCTGTCTCTTTAACACGTCCTCTGAGATGTGCTTTCCTGTCTCTTTAACACGTCCTCTGAGACGTGGCTTACCTGTCTCTTTAACATGTCCTCTGAGACGTCCTTTCCTGTCTCTTTAACACGTCCTCTGAGACGTCCTTTCCTGTCTCTTTAACACGTCCTCTGAGACATGCTTTCCTGTCTCTTTAACACGTCCTCTGAGACGTGCTTTCCTGTCTCTTTAACATGTCCTCTGAGACATGCTTTCCTGTCTCTTTAACACGTCCTCTGAGACATGCTTTCCTGTCTCTTTAACACGTCCTCTGAGATGTCCTTTCCTGTCTCTTTAACACGTCCTCTGAGACGTCCTTTCCTGTCTCTTTAACACGTCCTCTGAGACGTGGCTTTCCTGTCTCTTTAACATGTCCTCTGAGACGTGGCTTTCCTGTCTCTTTAACACGTCCTCTGAGACGTCCTTTCCTGTCTCTTTAACATGTCCTCTGAGACGTGCTTTCCTGTCTCTTTAACACGTCCTCTGAGACGTGCTTTCCTGTCTCTTTAACACGTCCTCTGAGACGTGCTTTCCTGTCTCTTTAACACGTCCTCTGAGACGTGCTTTCCTGTCTCTTTAACACGTCCTCTGAGACGTGCTTTCCTGTCTCTTTAACATGTCCTCTGAGACGTGCTTTCCTGTCTCTTTAACACGTCCTCTGAGACGTCCTTTCCTGTCTCTTTAACACGTCCTCTGAGACGTCCTTTCCTGTCTCTTTAACACGTCCTCTGAGACGTCCTTTCCTGTCTCTTTAACATGTCCTCTGAGACGTGCTTTCCTGTCTCTTTAACACGTCCTCTGAGACGTGGCTTTCCTGTCTCTTTAACACGTCCTCTGAGACGTCCTTTCCTGTCTCTTTAACATGTCCTCTGAGACGTCCTTTCCTGTCTCTGGAAACATCGGAAACTTACTGTGTCAACCTTTATACACACGTTTAAACTCCTCTTCTGCTTGCTTAAACAATTGCTTCACTGTTTGTGCCCACTGGTTGGTGAATCGTTTTTTTCTTCAATAAACAGTGACTCATGGGTTGTATTATGCTGCTTTTATAGTCTGTCCTTTGATAATATTTAGATCGACTCTCACTAATTGTGTTAATTTTCCAGTCTGAATTTCTGGATTTCTTCTTTTATTTAGGAATATTTTGTATATGCACAATATTTTCTCCTCCGGTGAGAATCGGTGTTAGATAAAATTCCCAACCTAAAACCATACGATGTTAAGCTCTAAATACACGGGCTGCTTCATCCACCCGTCCACAACGATACATGCCAAAACCACTTCCTACATATTTTTTATGTGGGGACGTATAATATAGGCTTGTTTACCAAATAGCCTAACCCTAACCCTAGCCCAAATATAGATCATTTGGGAACCCTCACACAGGTAGCATCTAAACAGGCCAAATCATCATCATCATCTCCATATGCTGGAGGAGGAGGAGGAGGAGGAGGAGGAGGAGGAGGAGGAAGAGGAGGAGGAGGAGGAGGAGCAAAATCTGAGGGACATTGCAATTTTATGTGTTCCAGTGGAGAATACAAAGCCACCGGGGGCTGTGTAGAGGGAGCTGAGGAAGGGGGTGGTTTATTTTCGCATTGCAACTTCTTTTTAGCTTGGTTTAGATCCTCACGGAGCCTCTGATTAGCTTGCCGATGATATTTGTCGTCGGAGGCGGATTTAAAACCATAGAAAATGCGCCAATCTTTGTCTGAGACTCTATTTCCCAGACCTTTTAGACAGTCATACAGTGTTTTAACCTTATCTTTATCAAATGATCCGTAAGGGGACCACATTTCTCAGAATACTTTTTACACCGCTTACGTACGTCTATGTGTGGGTGCGCAAATTGTCATTCATATACTTTTACCAACTTCATTAAACATGCTCAATCCTTCAATTCACTTCCTTAAACTTCTCATGTGTGCAAACCGATTATATCTATTATGACTATTATTTAATTGTAGGCTATCTGATTCCGACTGCCTGACTGTCCGATTCCTGCTGTCACGTGATTGTAGGTAAACCGATCCCTACATGTGGGCAAATCCATTCCCACTATTTGAGACACCACTGCGCTCCCATTGATCAATGTTAACCAGACAGCTTCGGTATTATAGGGCAAATAGTTCTGCCAAATTGAACCCTAAAATGTCATGGATGAGGAGGACGAGAGATCTCTCACCATTAAGGCTCGGCTGGAAAACAGACAGGTCTCTTACCTTTTTTTAGTTGTGGCCAGAGGGATGTCTGGGTCCAAGCCGAGTAAAACAGATCAACAAGTCAGGCCGCTGTCATCCAGGTCACGGCACCAAATGTTGTGGAACACCCGAAGATTTAGGCAGAGACTAATTTAAAGTATAATAGTGAATCTTTAATACAAACAGCTGCAAGGTAGATCCGTCTCTGATCTCAGTCAGGGAAGGAGCTTGAAGAGTAAATTGTTACATGTCCCTTATATAGTGAGAGGTAATAATACAATCATATTGTTACACAACAGTTATTTTATACAAGCAGCAGTTCCAGAACACAATGGCCTTGTGTTAGGGTGCAGACATACCAGGAGTCTATGAAAGGCATAACATCACAGTCCAACACAGAACAGAGCGTAAACCTTGAGAATTGTGCAAATAGTCCGGGTAGCCATGGTTAGCTGTTCAGGAGTCTTATGGCTTGGGGGTAAAAGCTGTTGAGAAGTCTTTTGGACCTAGACTTGGCACTCCGGTACCGCTTGCCGTGCGGTAGCAGAGAGAACAGTCTATGACTAGGGTGGCTGGAGTCTTTGACAATTTTGAGGGCCTTCCTCTGACACCGCCTGGTATAGAGGTCCTGGATGGCAGGAAGCTTGGCCCCAGTGATGTACTGGGCCGTACGCACTACCCTCTGTAGTGCCTTGCGGTCGGAGGCCAAGCAGTTGCCATACCAGGCGGTGATGCAACCAGTCAGGATGCTCTCGATGGTGCAGCTATAGAATTTTTTGAGGATCTGAAGACCCATGCCAAATCTTTTCAGTCTCCTGAGGGGGAATAGGCTTTGTCGTGCCCGCTTCACGACTGGCTTGGGTGTTTGGACCATGATAGTTCGTTGGTGATGTGGACACCAAGGAACTTGAAGCTCTCAACCTGTTCCACTACAGCCCCGTCGATGAGAATGGGGGCGTGCTCAGTCCTCTTTTTTTCCTGTAGTCCACAATCATCTCCTTTGTCTTGGTCACGTTGAGGGAGAGGTTTTTATCCTGGCACCACATGGCCAGGTCTCTGACCTCCTCCCTATAGGCTGTCTCATCGTTGTCGGTGATCAGGCCTACCAATGTTGTGTGGTCGGCAAACTTAATGATGGTGTTGGAGTCGTGCCTGGCCATGCAGTCATGGGTGAACAGGGAGTACAGGAGGGGACTGAGCACACACCCCTGAGGCGCCCCCGTGTTGAGGATCAGTGTGGCAGATGTGTTGTTACCTACCCTTACCACCTGGGGGCAGACCGTCAGGAAGTCCAGGATCCAGTTGCAGAGGGAGGTGTTTAGTCCCAGGATCCCTAGCTTAGTGATGAGCTTTGAGGGCACTATGGTGTTGAATGCTGAGCTGTAGTCAATGAATAGCATTCTCACGTAGGTGTTCCTCTTGTCCAGGTGGGAAAGGGCAGTGTGGAGTGCAATAGAGATTGCATCATCTGTGGATCTGTTGGGGCGGTATGCAAATTGGAGTGGGTCTAGCGTTTCTGGGATAATGGTGTTGATGTGAGCCATTACAAGCCTTTCAAAGCACTTCATGGCTACAGACGTCAGTGCTATGGGTCGGTAGTCATTTAGGCAGGTTATCTTAGTGTCCTTGGGCACGGGGACTATGGTGGTCTGCTTGAAACATGTTGGTATTACAGACTCAGTCAGGGACATGTTGAAAATGTCAGTGAAGACACTTGCCAGTTGGTCAGCACATGCTCGGAGTACACGTCCTGGTAATCCATCTGTGATGTTATGCCCTGGGGCCTTGTGAATGTTGACCTGCTTAAAAGTCTTACTCACATTGGCTACGGAGAGCGTGATCACATAATCATCCGGAACAGCTGGTGCTCTCATGCATGCTTCAGTGTTGCTTGCATAGAAGTGGTTTAGCTCATCTGGAAGTCAATCCCTGCTCACCTGGCACTCCAGACGGGCCAAAGCAAAAAACACAAAGTATTTGAAAGATTTCAAATAGTATTTGAACCCAGGTCTGAATAGCACATTCCATTCAGCACTGACAGGCACACTTTCTATAGGGCACAACGTTTTGACCATACCCTTCATCACTTACTAATGTCCAATTATAAGCAGAAACTTCATGTTTGGCAATGCATCCAGAGACACAGTAAATGAAGAAATGTCATGTAGTGCCTGCTAAGCAAATCTAAAATGAAACCCTGGGAGACAAAATAACTGGGCTGAAAACATCTCATCAAGAGAAAAATACAAAATCAATCTCCTCCTATAACTGGTGATTAAGATCAGATTGTAAAGGACCAAATATTCTCAGTAGTTTGTGTGTGGATTAGGCCCTACTATTTTCATTGTGCAAGCAACATCAAGTGTAGGTATTCTGCTTGATTGTAATCTGGTGTGAAACCATTTGGTATAAAGTTGTGTTGTTGTGGCCTATGACATCTTGTGTATATCTGATATCTGTATTTGGGGTATTGGGGAACTGTGGAATACAGTAAATTCAGTAACTGTTTTTCTGACATCTTCTATCTATATTCCACATAATAAGTAACAGAAAGTAAATATCACTGTGTGCTGAATTGGAGTCAGCCATCATTAGTTCCTGTTTACATGTCAGTGTCAGCTACATACCCCATATCCACTGACTATTCTTGTCCCTTAACAGCTGTTTCATCATGACACTTCTTCATGTATGAAAGGAGGCTATTTTAGTCCAAAATATGCAATCTACCAGATCACACAAATCCCCCAAAAAGTAAATAACACTTGACAGAACAATGCAATAACACCTTTTCGCAAAAGAAAAATGGATGTGACGTTTTCATGAAATAAAATATATGTTGTCGTTAAGAAAATAGCTCTCTAAAAGTTTTACACGGTGACGGGTCACACTGTGAAGTAGATTGATAAACCTGTGTTTGGCTGTCAGTGGCAATAATTCTCATCTCAAATTAGAAAAAGATCTGGCTCTGTAAAAGTAAACACAGTTATTTTTCAGCCAAACTATTTGTGTCCCTTTTGGTCATGCAGATCTCAGTAGAATAACAATTATTTCCCCTTGTTTTGGCAGCAGTGTCTCATTAGTCAGACGTGTGTCATCTCGGCATCAGCTTTGCTTTGGTCTCCCCACCCCTGAGGATCAAAATCGTGTACTAGTTAAAAAACTTTAAGGTCAGATTACTTTCAATGACTGTTGCAGTTGAACATATGGTGATGAATGCTGCTGGTGCCCCTAGTGGCTTGGACCAGTGTGACCATAATGACCTAACTAACCAGTCAAAGGATTGGTATTGTTAGGCCCTAAGGTCCAGAGTTGTTCCTGGCCAGGTCACATGGTCGGGACAAAACCCCTAACCCTTATCATAGCCAATACTGAGAGTCATTATTTTTAATTGAACCCTAATTTATCCAGGCAAGTCAATTAAGAACAAACAATAATTTACAATGTCGACTAGAGAGACTTTGTCGACTGGCAGCAGTGGCTGAGAGAGGGGGCACCTAGCCAGGCAGAGATTTGACCTCAGGCACCACTGTGGCACAGAAGAACAGTGCATTGACAGTGGAGGTTCCCAGGAGGAGATGCACAAGGCAGGTGCCAAGCCCCTACTGATTCCCAACTCTCCAGACAAGGCCCCCCCTCAGCCAGGGGGAGATGGCATCTGTCGGTGCTGGCTTCCACAGCGTCAGCGAGCTGCTGAGGGCCAGAGGGCAGCAGTGGCAGGAGGAACGAACTGCTGTCGTTGACTCAGACTGACTACTATAGACCTGAGTGTAAAAGTTTATATACTAGCATTTCATTTATCATAGTTTTACTTCACACGGCACAAGAGCTTGTATTAAAATTATAGCCGCATGACCCCTCTTGAGGTAAGAACAACAATTAAATTGGGTTTAACACATTTTCTGGTTTCTGAAAACGATCCGTTTAACATGAGCTGATGGGAATGGTAAAACTGAAGGGATGAGCTCGATCTGCAGCTGAAGGTTACTTGGCCCTTGCAGCTGAGAAGACGTTTCTGGTCGTTTCCAGTCCTATCACTAATATGTGTCTGTGTTTTATTATTACACATTTATTTAATCAGTCACCGCAGCTCCATAACTCCAGGTAAGGAGCCAGAGACGTTCTGCTTCCCTACGGCAGCCATCTTCCAGCACTCATTCTTATTTTAGCTATAATGAGCTCCTCTTAGTTTTAGGGCCTCATATTCTCTCACAGTTAACCACACGAAGCCATTTTCACACACAATTACTTGTTCAGCTCCTTCCAGAATAATCGAATACTTTTGTTTAAAAAAAAATCATCCAAAGTTACACTAGCCTATTATCTAACGTTGTATAATTGTGATGTTTGGATTTTTTTCTGTTCAAAACGGTGAAGCACATTGTGCTACTTTTCTATGAATTTATACTAGTAGTCCGTAGTCAACTACCTGCAGAGGCAGGGCGGACCATTAAGGGGTGCAGAGTATGCTGCGGCCTACGGGCCCGAAGGGGCCAGGCCGCAGGCCCTTCATAATATTGAACAGGCCCCAACTGTAGCTCAGTTGGTAGAGCATGGCGCTTGCAACGCCAGGGTTGTGGGTTCGATTCCCACGGGGGGCCAGTATGAAAATGTATGCACTCACTAACTGTAAGTCGCTCTGGATAAGAGCGTCTGCTAAAATGACTAAATATGTTCGGGAAAATAATTTGCAGTTTGCACCATCGTACCTCAACATCCTTACTTAATTTGAACACTTAGGCTGCGTTTACACAGGCAGCCCAATTCTGATACTTTCTTTCCATCAATTGGTCTTTTGACCAATCACCTCAGATCTGAAAAATATCTGATGTTATTGATCAAAAGACCAATTAATGGAAAAAATATCAGAATTGGGCTGCCTGTCTAAACCCAGCCTTAGATGCATCGAAACCACTACATTACATTACACTGCACATTGAATGTATTATAATAACCAATGCCAGAAATTAGTTTTGAGCCACACACACACAAACTTTATAGTTTCAAGTTTTAATGTATCATGCACAAGTACAGTGAAATGCCTTTCTTGCAAACTCAAAACCCAACAATACAATAATCTTTTTTTGTTCCCATGCCGGGAGTTGAACCCTGGCCGCCTGGGTGAAAACCAGGAATCCTAACCGCTATACAATGTGGGTTGTTCAGTTTACAGGCTGTTTCCTATACACTTATTGCACAGAAGACTACGGTATTCGAGCATATACTTTTTAGGAAGTAAAGTTTATTTTACTTCAGAATCAATGAATGAACGCCAGAATTACATGCAAAACAGCAACACCACCTGGAAGCCTTCCATTCAAAATAGGTGGCTGCACTTCCAATGCATCCACAGGTAGCAGAATCACACTCTGCTCAAGGTTCTGCGAGTATGTCATCACAAACCTCTGCAGCCCTGCCTAGGTTGTATTATTGGTAGTCTTCCTCAGCCATCACTAACCCTGCACCTTAGAGGCTGCTGCCCCTATATACATAGACATGGAATCACTGGTCACTTTAATAATGGAACACTAGTTAGTCACTTTAATAACGTTTACATACTGCTTTACTCATTTCATATGTACAGTTGAAGTCAGAAGTTTACATACACCTTAGCCAAATACATTTAAACTCAGTTTTTCACAATTCCTGATATTTAATCCTAGTAAACATTCCCTGTCTTAGGTCAGTTAGGATCACCACTTTATTTTAAGAATGTGAAATGTCAGAATAATAGTAGAGAGAATGATTTATTTCAGCTTTTATTTCTTTCATCACATTCCCAGTGGGTCAGAAGTTTACATACACTCAATTAGTATTTGGTAGCATTGTCTTTAAATTGTTTAACTTGGGTCAAACGTTTCGGGGAGCCTTCCACAAGCTTCCCACAATAAATTGGGTGAATTTTGGCCCATTCCTCCTGACAGAGCTGGTGTAACTGAGTCAGGTTTGTAGGCCTCCTTGCTCGCACACGCTTTTTCAGTTCTACCCACACATTTTCAATAGGCTTGAGGTCAGGGCTTTGTGATGGCCACTCCAATACCTTGAATGTGTTGTCCTTAAGCCATTTTGCCACAACTTTGGAAGTATTCTTGGGGTCATTGTCCATTTGGAAGACCCATTTACGACCAAGCTTTAACTTCCTGACTGATGTCTTGAGATGTTGCTTCAATATATCCACATAATTTTCCTTCTACATGATGCCATCTATTTTGTGAAGTGCACCAGTACCTCCTGCAGCAAAACATCCCCACAGCATGATGCTGCCACCCCCATTCTTCACGGTTGGGATGGTGTCCTTCAGCTTGCAAGCATCCCCTTTTTTCCTAAAAAAATTATTATGGCCAAACAGTTCTATTTTTGTTTCATCAGGCCAGAGGACATTTCTCCAAAAAGTCAGATCTTTGTCCCCATGTGCAGTTGCAAACCGTAGTCTGGCTTTTTATAGCGGTTTTGGAGCAGTGGCTTCTTCCTTGCTGAGCGGCCTTTCAGGTTATGTCGATATAGGACTCGTTTTACTGTGGATATAGATACTTTTGTACCTGTTTCCTCCAGCATCTTCACAAGGTCCTTTGCTGTTGTTCTGGGATTGATTTGTACTTTTCGCACCAAAGTACGTTCATCTCTAGGAGACAGAACGTGTCGCCTTCCTGAGCGGTATGACTGCTGCGTGGTCCCATGGTGTTTATACTTGCGTACTTTTGTTTGTACAGATGAACGTGGTACCTTCAGGCGTTTGGAAATTGGTCCCAAGGATGAACCAGACTTGTGGAGGCCTACAATTTTTTTTCTGAGGTCTTGGTTGATTTCTTTTGATTTTCCCATGATGTCAAGCAAAGAGGCACTGAGTTTGAAGGTAGGCCTTGAAATACATCCACAGGTACATCTCCAATTGACTCAAATGATGTCAATTAGCCTATCAGAAGCTTCTAAAGCCATGACATCATTTTCTGGAATTTTCCAAGCTGTTTAAAGGCACAGTCAACTTAGTGTATGTAAACTTCTGACCCACTGGAATTGTGATACAGTGGATTATAAGTGAAATAATCTGTCTGTAAACAATTGTTGGAAAAATTACTTGTGTCATGCACAAAGTAGATGTCCTAACCGACTTGCCAAAACTATAGTTTGTTAACAAGAAATGTGTGGAGTGGTTGAAAAACGAGTTTTAATGACTCCAACCTAAGTGTATTTAAACTTCCGACTTCAACTGTGTACACTGTATTCTATTCTACTGTATTTTAGTCAATGCCAATCCGACATTGCTCATCCTAATATTTATATATTTCTTAATTCCATTCTTTTACTTTTAGATTTGTGTGTATTATTGTGAATTGTTAGATATTACTGCACTGTTGGAGCTAGGAACACAAGCATTTCGCTACACCCGCAATAACATCTGCTAAATATGTGTATGTGACCAATAAAATTTGATTTGATTTGATTTGGATTTAATATATCAACTATTAGGCTTTTTACACTTCTACCTACATCTACCTACATCATGCAACAGGGTTGTTTTGAGCCATTCTGAGTAGAGAACCATGATGCAAGTGTATGTCCCCTCTCAAAGAATTATAAATTTAACCAAAGGCCACTTGATCTGGATCCGAGGCACTGACCACCATTTATTTTCTTCAATTGGTCACCTTCCCCATTACGCTGGCAAATCATGCAAGGTTATTACTGTTCTTTCTGAAGACCAAGCGGTATAGTCAATCAAACCCACACATCAGAAAGCCCTATTATGGAAAGTAATATTGTTCCGGTTCAATATAGGTCCAATTAAAGGCTTTTTTCATTCTGTGACTGAACAGAACCTCCCCCATTATAACTAACCTCCCCCATTATATGGTCTGTGAAATTCATGTAATTAAAAAATAGCTGTCCATTGACACCAAGACGTCTAAGGACAAAGTTTTCAATCTAAACACTTTTTATGAGAAAAAAAAAGGTACTATTTTTTTAAAATGATAACTTTTTTTATTTTCCCACAACATAAAAAAGAATAACATCAATAAACAAGACAGACATAGGACAGACACAAGGAGCTCCAGCCCTTAAATCAAACAAGAAAAATACAATTGAATGTACAGATTTGGTCAAGCCTCCCGCCCATCTCCCACCAACAACCCGTAGCCATCTTCTCAAATAGCAAAGACAGTCAAAAAGAGAAGAAAAGAGAGGTCAGTCACCCTAATAGCTGGTCCCTCATGGCCGGATGATATCCCTGCCCATGCCTGTACTGTGGACGGCCCCGCTCTATTAAGGCAGTTGTGCATTCCAAATTAACAATATTCTGGAAAAACATTAATCCAGTAAATTGCAAGAGCCAACCCCGGATTCCACCAGGAGGTACTCTTATAATCTGGCAAGAGCCAACCCCGGATTCCACCAGGAGGTACTCTTATAATCTGGCAAGAGCCAAACCCGGATTCCACCAGGAGGTACTCTTATAATCTGGCAAGAGCCAACCCCGGATTCCACCAGGAGGTACTCTTATGATCTGGCTGACACCTAGCTCCAAGTCTTCCTGACATCAACGTCTCGAAAGACTCCATTATGTCGATAATGAAGGGGGCTTTGTTTTTTTTTGCTGATTGGTTGTCCTCTGTGTCTTTTCTCACTCAAACACCCACATGGACAGCCACACAAAGCCCCTGAGCGCCGCCCCCTTCCGAAACAACTCTTGGATTTTCAAATCAAAACAACGAGAGGTCTCAACCCCATAGGAGAAAAAAAAAAAACGGTTGAGAGAACCAGTCAAAGCTCAAGCCAACTTCTGCATGAATAGTGCACCAACAGTGTGCTCCTGTCCAGACCAGTGTGTCACAGCCCTCCCTCACTGTGGTGTACCAGGCTAGTGTGTCACAGCCCTCCCTCACTGTGGTGTACCAGGCTAGTGTGTCACAGCTCTCCCTCACTGTGGTGTACCAGGCTAGTGTGTCACAGCCCTCCCTCACTGTGGTGTACCAGGCTAGTGTGTCACAGCCCTCCCTCACTGTGGTGTAACAGGCTAGTGTGTCACAGCTCTCCCTCACTGTGGTGTACCAGGCTAGTGTGTCACAGCCCTCCCTCACTGTGGTGTACCAGGCTAGTGTGTCACAGCTCTCCCTCACTGTGGTGTAACAGGCTAGTGTGTCACAGCCCTCCCTCACTGTGGTGTACCAGGCTAGTGTGTCACAGCTCTCCCTCACTGTGGTGTAACAGGCTAGTGTGTCACAGCTCTCCCTCACTGTGGTGTAACAGGCTAGTGTGTCACAGCCCTCCCTCACTGTGGTGTACCAGGCTAGTGTGTCACAGCCCTCCCTCACTGTGGTATACCAGGCTAGTGTGTCACAGCCCTCCCTCACTGTGGTGTACCAGGCTAGTGCTCTTACAGATGTGGGATCTTAATTTGAGCCAGTTTGCTTCAGCAGGAAAGTAATATGAATTATTATGTGGATTATAACGTTAATGGAAACTTTTGTAGGGGTTAATACATTTTCTTAAGGGAAAATCAATCAGAAATTACAAACTTCAGAAGCCTTTATAAATCTCAAATACACTACAGGTTTTACATTTCCTGCATTGCAGGAAAGTTGTCGTGCAACAGAGTGATCAAATTAAGATCCTACAATGTGTTCTATATTAATTACACACTTGTATATTACACACATTGAGTTCTTTATCTCACCAATGCTACCTGGAATAATGGTAATTTATTTCACAGGCTTGGGTTTATGACGCTTTGGTCCTGTCTACAAGAAGATGACTAAACAATTGTAGTTTAAACATCCAAATTATATGCATGAGCCATCTACCGTAATATCCACTATGTCAAATGTTTTTTGTGTTGTTTTTTTTTGTTTTTGTTTTGGTATCTGTGTCATGAACCATTGCATAACCAAGTCAATCTGCTTCTAGACGGTTTAGACCAGGGGTATTCAACTCTGACCCTACGAGGTCCGGAGCCTGCTGGTTTTCTGTTCTACCTGATAATTAATTGCACACACCTGGTGTCCCATGTCTAAATCAGTCCCTGATTAGAGGGGAATAATGTTTTTTAAAAAGAAGTGGAACTGGCTTCGAGGTCCAGAGTTGAATTTGAGGGGTTTAGACTATGGTTCCATTTCTATATTTCTTGTCACACCCTGGCTCTGGGACTCTATATGTTGAGCCAGGGTGTGTTCATTCTATGTGTTCTGTTTCTATGTTGGGTGTTCTAGGTTGTGTATTTCTATGTTGGCCTGAGTGACTCCCAATCAGAGGCAACGAGTGTCAGCTGTTGGCTGGTTGTCTCTGATTGGGAGCCATATTTATACTGTCTGTTTTCCTTTTGTTTGTGGGTTCTTGTTCCGTGTTCGGTCATTGTCACCGTGGACTTCACGAGTCGTTTATTGTTTTTGTTCGTGCTTTAATATAATAAAGTAACATGTTCGTTCAACACGCTGCGCATTGGTCTTCTTCTCTCCCTGACGATCGTGACAGAAGAACCCACCAAACCAGGACCAAGCAGCGTGTCCAGAAACACACGCAGGAGGTAACGCTGGTGGATGTCCTCCTCGGCTGGGGGCAGATTACGAAGGAGGAGGCCGTCCGGTACCGGAAGGCGATGAAGGGGGAGACCCAGGCAGGAGTGGAGAAGCGGCGTCAACCGGGCCGTGGTCGGACAGGCGAGAGGCACCCCCAAGAAATTTTTAGGGGGGGGCACACGGCATGGGCGACTGGGCAGCAGGAGGCTGCCACAGGGCGAATTGGGAGATTAGGAGAGGAGGCCACCGGGTTTTGGGGGCCAGAAGGCAGGTTGGCGGAGCCTGGATGGAGAGCAGAGCCAACTCCCCGTACTCAGGCATGGCAGCATGAGACTGGGCAGGTTCCGCGGTATGCGGAGCTGCGCACTGTGCCACGAGTGGTCCGGCATAGTCCGGTACGTCCTGTGCGAGCACCCCGCACGTGTTGTGCGAAGGTGGGCATGCAGCCAGGACGGAGTGTGCCGGCTCAGCGCTCGTGGCCTCCAGTGCCTCTCCTCGGTCCCGGATATCCTGCGCCAGTGTCACGTGCTGTTATGCCAGTACGGGTACACAGCCCTGTACGTCCTGTGCTGATGCCTCACACAGAGTGTGTGAAGGTAGGCATTCAGCCAGGACGGGTTGTGGCAGCTCTTCACTCCAGGTCTCCTATCCGTCTCCACAGCCCGGTTCGGCCTGTCCCTGCTCCACGCACCAAGCCTACGGTGTGCGTCGCCAGCCCAGTCCGGCCTGTCCCTGCTCCACGCACCAAGCCTACGGTGTGCGTCGCCAGCCCAGCCCGGCCTGTCCCTGCTCCACGCACCAAGCCTACGGGGTGCGTCGCCAGCCCAGCCCGGCCTGTCCCTGCTCCACGCACCAAGCCTACGGGGTGCGTCGCCAGCCCAGTCCGGCCTGTTCCTGCTCCACGCACCAAGCCTACGGTGTGCGTCGCCAGCCCAGCCCGGCCTGTCCCTGCTCCACGCACCAAGCCTACGGGGTGCGTCGCCAGCCCAGCCCGGCCTGTCCCTGCTCCACGCACCAAGCCTACGGGGTGCGTCGCCAGCCCAGCCCGGCCTGTCCCTGCTCCACGCACCAAGTCTGCGGTGCGCGTCGCCAGCCCGGCCCGGCCTGTTCCTGCCACTCGCACCAAGCCAGGGGTGCGAGTCGTCGGCCTGGTCCAGCCCGTTCCTGCTACTCGCACCAAGCCAGGGGTGCGAGTCGTCAGTCCTGTAAAGCCCGTTCCGGCTCCACGCACCAAACCAGGGGTGCGCATCGTCAGCCCGGTCCGGCCCGTTGCTGCTCCACGCACCAAGCCAGGGGTGCGAGTCGTCAGTCCGGGGAGGCCCGTTCCGGCTCCACGCACCAAGCCAGGGGTGCGTATCGTCAGCCCGGTCCGCCCCGTTGCTGCTCCACGCACCAAGCCAGGGGTGCGCATCGTCAGCCCGGTCCGGTCCGTTCCGGCCTCACGCACCAAGCCAGGGGTGCGCGTCGTCAGGCCGGCACAACCCGTGCCTGGGTCATCGGTGCCAAATCAAGTACCGCTCAACTGCTCCACAACGGAGCTGAAGCTAGCCGTTCCTGCTACGTTCAGGTCAGCTCCTGCCAGCGGGGCCAGACCGGACCAGGGGCGCTATGGGGGGATTATTGGAGGGTGGTGGGCAAGGCCGGAGCCAGAACCGCCGCCGAGGAGGTATGCCCACCCAGCCCTCCCCTGTTTTGCTCTTATTGAGGCGCGGTCGCAGTCCGCGCCTTTAGGGGGGGGTACTGTCACACCCTGGCTCTGGGACTCTATATGTTGAGTCAGGGTGTGTTCATTCTATGTGTTCTGTTTCTATGTTGGGTGTTCTAGGTTGTGTATTTCTATGTTGGCCTGAGTGACTCCCAATCAGAGGCAACGAGTGTCAGCTGTTGGCTGGTTGTCTCTGATTGGGAGCCATATTTATACTGTCTGTTTTCCTTTTGTGGTTGTGGGTTCTTGTTCCGTGTTCGGTCATTGTCACCGTGGACTTCACGAGTCGTTTATTGTTTTTGTTCGTGCTTTAATATAATAAAGTAACATGTTCGTTCAACACGCTGCGCATTGGTCTACTTCTCTCCCTGACGATCGTGACATTTCTATATATGTATTTATTTTGGTGCTGAAATAGGCCTAATCTTTCATACATACATATTGAAAATGCAATCACACAAAGTCCCATAAAAAGTATTCTATCTGTGATCAAAAGGACAGTACGGAAGCATTCACAAAATTAGACTGGTCATTCAAATCTAGAATAATGCAAAAAAAGCTGATTCTTTCTTGTGGAGATAAAAAATACCTTGTGATGCAACGCCACAGGAGAGGACAAGCTAAGGGCACAAAAAATAACCAGGAATTGAAGTTGACTGAGAGCAGGAATTCATATTTGAACATCACAACTCTAAGTTTCTCTTAGTCTCTATGCAAAGTAATTTCTTGTGACAAGTAGGGTCTTGGGACAGTTGTATAAAGGGACATGCCAGTTTTCCTTCTTGTACTTGCTGGATGTTAATTGCCTTGTCAGCCGATCTTGTAGCCTAAATGTGCATCTCTAGAAAATGTGAGATCGACAATATCAAGCACCTCCAATTGTTGTTGTCAGAGAGGAAGAGGCTAAGCGAGAGATTTCACTCTCGAAAAGAATCTGTCCAAAATAACCCCAATGTATTTTTACAGGCTTATTTTGGACCTAAGCTTGTCGCCTGCCTTCCTGCCTTTGGGACAACGACTCCCATTGTTTGGGGAGGAGACATGAGCATGTCGTCATTATATACAGATCTCTGTTGTTGTGTAAAATCAAAATGGCAATTTCCTTATGCAACGCAGGCTGGCACACTTGACCATTTATTTTCACAAGAGGCAGTTCAAAGGGGATTCATGCAAGCAGCTGCATCTGGACTGCTCAGACTAGGTCAGATTACATTTGAACATCCCATGCATTTGCATATTGTTTTCTTCAGCTTTGCCCTCTGCCACTAAATCTCTTGAGGATAGCTGTTTTGAATTGGACATTTACATTTGAGTCATTTAGCAGACGCTCTTATCCAGAGCGACTTACAGGAGCAATTAGGGTTTAGTGCCTTACTCAAGGGCACATCGACAGATTTTTCACCTAGTCGGCTTGGGGATTAGAACCAGCAACGTTTCGGTTACTGACACAACGCTTTTAAGCTACCTGCCGACATCAACGTCATTTTGTCACTTACAAGTATATGTCTAATGTGCTGTGCGATCCAAACAGCTACAACTACCTAGACACTGGTGCAGACATTTTGGAAGGTAAATGGAACTTGGTAAGCATATATCAATTTACAGAGTTCTGTAGTGACAAATACTCCTTTCTCTTATTGACCTTTTCAAATGCATTGGTCACCCATCAACTCTGATCATATCAAATCAATTACTGCCTTAAAGGCACAATATATAGTGCATTCGGAAAGTATTCAGATCCCTTGATTTGTTCCACATTTTGTTACGTTACAGCCTTATTCTAAAATTGATTTTTTTATTTTTTTATCCTCAGCAATCTACACACAATACCCCATAATGACTAAATCAAAACAGGTTTTTAGATTTTTTTGCAAATGTATTTATAAAAATAACAGAAATACCTTATTTACATAAGTATTCAGACCCTTTGCTATGAGACTTGAAATTGAGCTCAGGTGCATCCTGTTTCCATTGATCATCCTTGAGATGTTTCTACAACTTGATTGGAGTCCACCTGTGGTAAATTCAATTGATTGGACATGATTTGGAAAGGCACACACCTGTCTATATAAGGTCCCACAGCTGAGACAGTGCATGTCAGAGCAAAAAGCAAGCCATGAGGTCGAAGGAGTTGTCCGTAGAGCGCAGAGACAGGATTGAAAAGTCCCGAAGAACACAGTGGCCTCCATCGTTCTTAAATGGAAGAAGTTAGGAACCACCAAGACTCTTCCTAGAGCTGGCCGCCTGGCCAAACTGAGTAATCAGGGAGAAGGGCCTTGGCCAGGGAGGTGACCAAGAACCTGATGGTCACTCTGACAGAGCTCTAGAGTTCCTCTGTGAAGATGGGAGAACCTTCCAGAAGGACAACCATCTCTGCAGCACTCCACCAATCAGGCCGTTATGGTAGAGTGGCCAGACGGAAGCAACTCCTCAGTAAAAGGCATATGACAGCCCGCTTGGAGTTTGCCAAAAGGCACCTAAAGACTCTCAGACCATGAGAAACGAGATTCTCTGGTCTGATGAAACCAAGATTGAACTCTTTAGCCTGAATGTCAAGCGTCAGGTCTGGAGGAAACCTGGCACCATCCCTACGGTGAAGCACGGTGGTGGCAGCATGCTATGGGAATGTTTTTCACCTGCTCCAGAGCGCTCAGGACCTCAGACTGTGGTGAAGGTTCACGTTCCAACAGGACAACAACTCTAAGCACACAGCCAAAACAACGCAGGAGTGGCTTCGGGACAAGTCTCTGAATGGCCCGGACTTGAACCTGATCGAACATCTCTGGAGAGACCTGAAAAAAGCTGTACAGCAACACTCCCCATCCAACCTGACAGAGCTTGAGAGGATCTACAGAGAAGAATGGGAGAACCTCCCAAAATACAAGTGTGCCAAGCTTGTAGCATCATACCCAAGAAGATTTGAGGCTGTAATCGCTGCCAAAGGTGCTTCAACAAAGTACTGAGTAAAGGGTCTGAATACTTATGTAAATGTGATATTTATTTATATTTATTTGTATAAATTAGCAAATGATTTCCGAAAAAATGTTTTTGCTTTGTCATTATGGGGTATTGTGTGTAGATTGATGAGGGGGGAAAACAATTCAATCAATTTTAGAATAAGGCTTTAACGTAACAAAATGTGGAAAAAGTAAAGGGGTCTGAATACTTTCTGAAGGCATTGTAATTAGACAGACACTTTTTACATCATGCAGGTTTCTCAGATCAAATAGCCTGACCTAAATGGTGCCCAATCAAATAAAAAATGCTCTGTCATGTTAACAAACAACATATCCTAAAAACAGGACAGCTCAAAGTAAAATGGACAATATGGAACGGACAATCACAACTGTTGTCCAGGAGTTTCACCCCGTTGTCATGATCAGTGGTTTCAAGTTTGTATCCATCAATTTTTTGACAAGGTGATCATAGCGAAAAAGAAAATACTTCTGCATTTCCCGCTGTGTAAACACATTGCAAATAGGCTGACGATAAATCCTGATAAAGTTGGGTAGCTGATATTCAGAGCTTAAATAGCTAATTGATTAGTAACAGGAATCAGGACTAATAAAGTCAATGCAACGGCCTGTTTTGCAAGTGAGTCTACCACATGGATGGGCATTCATAAAATTCCATTGCGGCTGACATGGTAGGCTACAACCAAGTAAGTACGTTATTTTACCACTACATCACTGAAGACATTATAAAGGCTTGTACAAGGAGAATCTGTCCGGAGAACCTGTTGGTTAGGATTCTTGTTTCAGTTCCAGCCCAGCTAGCACATTCGGTTCATTGGAAGTTGCGGGAACGTACATTTTTGGTCTCCCATTGGTTCTGGGAACGAAGCCATAAGTTTCCTGACCGGTAAAATGAAATGTTTTTTTTTAACGTTCTGAGAACGGAAGTGAACATTTTGCCTGTTCTGGGAACGTTCATTTCTAGGTTGCAGGGAGGTTCTGAGAATGTTTTACTATGGTTCCCTGAAAGTTTTCCTGGGAGGTTTTATTAACATTCTGAGAACGGAAAAAGGTTATTTGAAGGTAATTAAATAATGTTCTGAGAACATGTTTCAATAAGACTTTTAAAAACACTGTTAACTGTTTTGAACTCCAAGCACAGATAGGACACTGGACATTAATTTGTTTAGGTAGTAATCATGCAAACACATTTCTTATTTTATTGTGGCACAGTGTCAGTGAGATTAGAACCTATGATCTTCTGTTCTTTATCCATGGAATTAGTCCAATGCCCTACCTGGATGGAGCTAGACATTTTTTTTTACTCATAAAAAGCTGTTCACTTTAGTCTATTCAAACATACCACATTTCAAAGGAAACAAGCACTCATTAAGATCAGTTGTGGCCAATTTGTGGCCGCAGCCAACACCACTGAACACACTTAACAAGGGAGTATAGAAAGAGTTTTGTTGACGCTGAGAATGGAATATATATGTTTTAAAAAAAACAGTCTTAGTAACTTTGAGTGTTAATAATGCTTTCTTATGGTTTTTATGGAAAGTTTTCTTAATGTTCTGAGAACATAACATTTAATAGAACCATGAGGAAAACGTTATGCTGAAGTACTGAAATTCCCACAGAAGAACGTTGTTTCTTAACGTTCTCTGAACATTTGAGAACATTACTGTTACGCGGAGTGGAACAGGGGAACCCAAGAGCAGACGAGGAGACTGGGATGAAGTAACCAAGGTATTTATTGAAACACAGGAGGAAGATGGAGTGCAGGTCAGGGGAAACTGCTAGAAACCAGGTGCGGAGGCTGAGGCTGGAGCAAGGGGGGTTGAGACAGGGTGAGCAGGTCCGGAGGGGAATCCAAGAGAGTAGTAGAGTGGGGAATCCAGGACAGAGTAGCAGGATGACGGGACGTGGGACTGGAGACAGGGACCAGAGTCGGAGCGGGCAGAACTGTAGCGGAGATGAAAACAGCGTCAGGCGAGGAAAACAGGCACAACAGGATAACAAGATCTGAATAGTAACACACGGCTAGAACCGTAGACTGACTGAGCAGAGATTACGATCTGGCAGTGTGGAAGTGGCAGGACTGAGTATTTGTAGAGGTCTTGATTATGGAACAGGTTGCAGCTGGTGGGGATCTGCTCTGACTCCAGCACACCTGTCTCCGCCCACACAATCACACACACACAGTGAGAGAGAGAGAGAGAGAGGGAGAGGGAGAGAGTACTGGGGGAGTGGCGGCAGGTCAAGGAGACACAGGATGAGCAGTAGAGGGCGTTGCAGGAGCAGATGTGACAATTACTTTAAATAGAACCTTGAGTAAATCTGTAGGAAACGTTATGTTGAAGTACTGAAATTCTCACCTAAGAAACATATGGTTATGAACGTTATGTGTTAGCTGGGTATCCTGCGCCAATTCCCAGAACATAAAGTCTCCCGAGTGGCGCAGTGGTCTAAGGCACTGCATCGCAGTGCTAGCTGTGCCACTAGAGATCCTGGTTCGAATCCAGGCTCTGTCGTAGCCGGCCGCGACCGGGAGACCCATGGGGCGGCGTGCAATTGGCCCAGCGTCGTCCAGGGTAGGGGAGGGAATGGCCGGCAGGGATGTAGCTCAGTTGATAGAGCATGGCGTTTGCAACGCCAGGGTTGTGGGTTCGATTCCCACAGGGGGTATGAAAAATAATAATGTATGCACTAACTGTAAGTCGCTCTGGATAAGAGCGTCTGCTAAATGACTAAAATGTAAATGTAAACATTCTGTGAAGGTTGTGAGCGAAATAACCACAGGACAACCACGCTCTCACCAAGCTCTAAGAAACATAGGGTTCTCAGAACGTTATGTGCTAACTGGGAGGCTGCATGGTTCAGGTACTGCATTCTTATATACACATTTGATTGTTGTATGTATATCAGCGCAACCTCCAAAAGGATCACATGCAAATACATGTTATACCCTTTTAATATAGCATGTCAAAGTTGCGTTATGTAATTTTTTGGCCGACCCGACCAAATTCACATAGAAATGTGAGTTATAGATCTGTCATTCTCATTGAAAGCAATTCTAAGAAGCGGTAAAGCTGTTCTATGTGCACTATTTCTATGCTTCCCTTCTTAAATTTCGTTTTATTTATTTTTATTTATGGTTTTGTACACCAGCTTCAAACAGAAGAAAATACAAAAAAATGTGTTATGGAATTATATTTCACAGCGGTTGAGATGGTACAATGATTCTCTACGCTATACCTGCTTGTTTTGTAACATAAACTGAAATTAGGCGAACTATTAGAATTTTAGCAACCAGGAAATAGTGGAGCAATTTCTGCATAGTGCACATTTAAAGGAGCACCTCAGCTAGCACATTTGGTTCCCTGGGAGTTGTGGGAACTTAAGTTTTTGGTTTACCATTGGTTCTGGGAACGAAGTCATAAGTTTCCTGACCGATAAAACTGAATGTTTTTTTAAGCCTTCTGAGAACGGAAGTGACCATTTCACCTGTTCTGTGAATGTACATTTTTAGGTTGCAGGGAGGTTCTGATAACTTTTTATTCTGGTTCCCTAAAAGTTTTCCTGGTAGTTTTCATTTGATGTAAAATGCATCATGCCAGCTGAAATGCAAAACAGGAATACAAAACACATTCATTGAAAACAAACACATTCTTCAATAAAAACTAACTGAAACTAAACTGAATTTCAGATAACAATGGAAGAATGAATAGACAGTACCAGGCGTCTGCCTGTCCCTCCCTCGCCTGGGGCTGCTCCTCTTCCCTGGCCTTGGTCTCTCTCTCCTCTTGCCCGCACTCCTCATCGGACCTTCTTTCCTCCTCTGCCCCTATCTCCCCTCACCTTGTCATGCTCACCTCTCCTGGCAGAGTGAGTACCACGACAGGCAGACAGACACCGGCCGCTACCCATACCCAAATGACCCTGTTGTGCTTGGGACTAATTTTCAGTAGCAGCTGGCAATTATTTAGATCTCTACATTTCTAATTCATTTACATTTTAGTCATTTAGCAGACGCTCTTATCCAGAGCGACTTACAGGAGCAATTAGGGTTAAGTGCCTTGCTCAAGGGCACATCGACAGATTTCTCACCTAGTCAGCTCGGGGATTAGAACCAGCGACCTTTCGGTTACTGGCACAACACTCTTAACCACTAAGCTACCTGCTGCCCTGATTCGACAGCTCTGCAAATTCTGCAGTCAATGTTGATAGCTGATTAGGTAGGTTTAAGGGCATATCTTAATATGCCCGCCAAGATAGTGGGTTCGATCCCCGGGACCACCCATAAGTAAAAAGGTATGCACACATGACTGTAAGTCGCTTTGGATAAAAGCGTCTGCTAAATGGCATATTATATTATTATTATTATATCTTATAGCCTTGCTGAAGGTTTGCACATAGACAGGTGAGATATGTCTCACTGCTCCTCATGAGATTGTAGGTTAACTGTTGAAAGTTATCAGGCTCGTTCACCTGTAAAATGCAGGTTTCTTAAATAGTCTTTGAATAAGTTTAAATCTAGTTTAGTTTAAATTACTCTTTTGTTCCTTTTTGTTTACAAGAGGTATGCAGTGCTCTGGTAGAACGGGTTGGTGCGGAAATTTGACAGGAACAAAACAAAACAACTTGATAGTGTTGAATATCAGAGACATTTACATTTAAGTCATTTAGCAGACGCTCTTATCCAGAGCGACTTACAAATTGGTGCTTTCAACTTAGGATAGCCAGTGGGACAACCACATCTTGATCACAGTAAGTACACTTCTTCAAACAAGCAGCTGTGAGCAAAGTCAGTGCAATCAGGGACAACTACATCTCGATCACAGGACAAACACAAATGTGCATCACATTGCTTCCTTTTTGCATTTTACAGATTGCTTCTAGCCTAAAGCATTGCAGAGTTATGCATCGCTATACAGTACATAGGTTTATACAATCGCAAATATCTACAAAAAAATCAAGGAAGTTTACGCGACCCCCCCCCCCACTGTGCCTAGGTTGGGAATCCTGATCTAAAATAAAAGTTACTAATTTTGACGGAAATGTAACTTTGCCCCATACACGCAGAACCATGCTACTATCTGCCTGCATAATATCCTACTGATGTTCAAAAGGCCTCTCTTTACACATTTACCGGGATATTTAGGAAAGTAGTTGTCTATCTGGTAAATCTATAGATTCCCCTGTAAATGTATAGATTCTCCGTTAGATCTACCAATAAGATGGGGAATCTATAGATTTGTTGTTAATTCTATTTGATTTATTGTTTTTACACATTTACAGTAGCACATACATCACAATATATGTATTGTATTTCAGTTCTTGAAGCAAATCGGCAGTAATGCCCTTGGACCTCTGAAGATAACAGTGAAACGTGTGACAAAATGTAGCGGCGCCCAGTGTGGAGACCGGCAACAACCCTCCACTAGCCCTGAACCCACCACACTCACCACACCCCGCACCTCCCCTCCAGTCGCCGATCCAGTTTCATAATCATGACTGATTCATCAGACATCTGTGTAGCCTACTTGTTGACTGTTAACTTGTTAATTTTAAGGCAGTGGGGTAACTTTAAATGGAGGTACATAAATATATGTCATACAAGTTTGTACTCTAATTTTAAAGGAATAGCTATGATTTTTAAAAGTGAGTGACATTGGTAACACTTCACATGGAGGTATCCTTTAAGTGAGTTGTAAAGGGTTTATAAATACTTTATAAACAGTTAGTTAGTAGTGAACATGGAGTTCATAAATAATTAATCAACTGTATAAGCTGGAATTAGGTTATGTTCTGGTAAAGTACTTCACTGTATGACAGGGACTGGTAGATAGTGTACTCAACCAGTTTAAAGCAGAACTGCACCTGCTGATTTGGCCTCGTTTTTTGGCTTGCTCCTCAAGAAATGCTGGCAGCCATGACAGAAGCCAAACATGAGTTGGCTTGGGGGTGTGGTTTGGTGTGGATGTTTCTTGGGTGTGTCCTCGTCACCACCAAGACACACCCATCTGTCAGAACCAGCTGTTTCCCCCCACTCAATCACAACAAACAAACCTCCTGCAGGTTGAGTTCAATAACTACAGTCAGATGTATGGTGAGATGCTGGAGGAAGCTTTGAATAGGTCTGTAGCCTACAGAGCAATATGAGAATAATACTATTGCTGAATTTATGTAGATATTCTAAACTGTGTGGTTTGATACATTTTTACATTTTAGTCATTTAGCAGACGCTCTTATCCAGAGCGACTTACAGTGAGTGCAAACATTTTCATACTGGCCCCCCGTGGGAAACGAACCCACAACCCTGGCGTTGCAAGTGCCATGCTCTACCAACTGAGCTACATAACTTTCAAATGTAGAATCCATGTAGAATAAACAACCCTTTACATAATACCATAGAAGCAGTGTTCTTCTAATATAACAATGTACACCTTTCATTTTTCATTCCCAGCCGATACAGATACTGTGTCTATTGGCATTCTGTCTGGTGGTAATGGGGTTACCTTGGCAACATGTCAGAGTGGTCATACCTTCCTGTGTGGTGGTAATGGGGTTACCTTGGTAACATGTCAGAGTGGTCATACCTTCCTGTGTGGTGGTAATGGGGTTACCTTGGAAACATGTCAGAGTGGTCCTACCTTCATGTGTGGTGTCCCGTATACAACAGGAGTTCCCTGATCCTGGTGTAGAATACACAGGGTTTCTCCCTCCCCATATTGACTGATACCATTCAATTCAATAATTTAAAAAGACAATACAAGTAAAAGTTGTGTCTAGTAAAATTGTTATGCAGAGTGCCAGGTCTCTCTCCATTCAGAGACATCAGTATCAAGCCCGTCTGTCAGAGTGCCAGGTCTCTCTCCATTCAGAGACATCAGTATCAAGCCTGTCTGTCAGTCTGGACTTCATCACATCATCTTGCAAGTCTCCATGTGCTGGCTCCATATATGTTTCTGTGAACACATACACACATAGTCACTGTTCTATTACCAATGGCAGTTAGGATAGGTAATATCTGACACACAAACAGGTGCTATGTTCAAGTTTGAAAAGGTCAGATAAAAGCTACCCAATTATGGTCTGCCCATCAAACGACTGAGGCTGCCGTCTGGCAAAAGCATCTCCAGTCCATCTGTAGAAAGAGGCAGAGTTGATCAGTGACACATGGAATGAAAAGGGTGTTGCTATTACTGGACATCTGTTCTGTACCGTATTAATAGTAATCATCTCATTGTGGATGTGTTGAGTGGATGTGTTGAGTGGATGTGTTGAGTGGATGTGTTGAGTGGATATGTTGAGTGGATGTGTTGAGTGGATGTGTTGAGTGGATGTGTTGAGTGGATGTGTTGAGTGGATGTGCTGAGTGGATGTGTTGAGTGGATGTGTTGAGTGGATGTGTTGAGTGGATGTGTTGAGTGGATGTGTTGAGTGGAGGTGTTGAGTGGAGGTGTTGAGTGGATGTGTTGAGTGGATGTGTTGAGTGGATGTGTTGAGTAGATGTGTTGAGTGGATGTGTTGAGTGGATGTGTTGAGTAGATGTGTTGAGTGAAAGTGTTGAGTGGATGTGTTGAGTGGGTGTGTTGAGTGGATGTGTTGAGTGGATGTGTTGAGTAGATGTGTTGAGTAGATGTGTTGAGAGGATGTGTTGAGTGGATGTGTTGAGTGGATGTGTTGAGTGGACGTGTTGAGTGGACGTGTTGAGTGGACGTGTTGAGTGGACGTGTTGAGTGGACGTGTTGAGTAGATGTGTTGAGAGGATGTGTTGAGTGGATGTGTTGAGTGGATGTGTTGTGTAATGATGTCATTTCATAGTGTTGTGTGAACCAGGTTAGAGTTAGTAGATAAGTGACTTGCCGTCACACAGTCTGAATAACAAGGATTCCATTATGTCAAAGGAGCTTACTGGTGGTTTATCTTAGAATGATTGATATACACTGCTCAAAAAAATAAAGGGAACACTTAAACAACACAATGTAACTCCAAGTCAATCACACTTCTGTGAAATCAAACTGTCCACTTAGGAAGCAACACTGATTAACAATACATTTCACATGCTGTTGTGCAAATGGAATAGACAACAGGTGGAAATTATAGGCAATTAGCAAGACACCCCCAATAAAGGACTGGTTTTGCAGGTGGTGACCACAGACCACTTCTCAGTTCCTATGCTTCCTGGCTGATGTTTTGGTCACTTTTGAATGCTGGCGGTGCTTTCACTCTAGTGGTAGCATGAGACAGAGTCTACAACCCACACAAGTGGCTCAGGTAGTGCAGCTCATCCAGGATGGCACATCAATGCGAGCTGTGGCAAGAAGGTTTGCTGTGTCTGTCAGCGTAGTGTCCAGAGCATGGAGGCGCTACCAGGAGACAGGCCAGTACATCAGGAGACGTGGAGGAGGCCGTAGGAGGGCAACAACCCAGCAGCAGGACTGCTACCTCCGCCTTTGTGCAAGGAGGAGCAGGAGGAGCACTGCCAGAGCCCTGCAAAATGACCTCCAGCAGGCCACAAATGTGCATGTGTCTGCTCAAACGGTCAGAAACAGACTCCATGAGGGTGGTATGAGGGCCCGACATCCACAGGTGGGGGTTGTGCTTACAGCCCAACACCGTGCAGGACGTTTGGCATTTGCCAGAGAACACCAAGATTGGCAAATTCGCCACTGGCGCCCTGTGCTCTTCACAGATGAAAGCAGGTTCACACTGAGCACGTGACAGATGTGACAGAGTCTGGAGACGCTGTGGAGAATGTTCTGCTGCCTGCAACATCCTCCAGCATGACCGGTTTGGCGGTGGGTCAGTCATGGTGTGGGGTGGCATTTCTTTGGGGGGCCGCACAGCCCTCCATGTGCTCGCCAGAGGTAGCCTGACTGCCATTAGGTACCGAGATGAGATCCTCAGACCCTTTGTGAGACCATATGCTGGTGCGGTTGGCCCTGGGTTCCTCCTAATGCAAGACAATGCTAGACCTCATGTGGCTGGAGTGTGTCAGCAGTTCCTGCAAGAGGAAGGCATTGATGCTATGGACTGGCCCGCCCGTTCCCCAGACCTGAATCCAATTGAGCACATCTGGGACATCATGTCTCGCTCCATCCACCAATGCCACGTTGCACCACAGACTGTCCAGGAGTTGGCGGATGCTTTAGTCCAGGTCTGGGAGGAGATCCCTCAGGAGACCATCCGCCACCTCATCAGGAGCATGCCCAGGCATTGTAGGGAGGTCATACAGGCACGTGGAGGCCACACACACTACTGAGCCTCATTTTGACTTGTTTTAAGGACATTGCATCAAAGTTGGATCAGCCTGTAGTGTGGTTTTCCACTTTAATTTTGAGGGTGACTCCAAATCCAGACCTCCATGGGTTGATAAATTTGATTTCCATTGATAATTTGTGTGTGATTTTGTTGTCAGCACATTCAACTATGTAATGAAAAAAGTATTTAATAAGATTATTTCATTCATTCAGATCTAGGATGTGTTGTTTAAGTGTTCCCTTTATTTTTTTTGAGCAGTATATATGATATACTGACTTAGGGACAAGGGTAATACCATCAGAGAAAGGAGTGCCAAATGATGGTTACCAGATGTTCGTGAAGAAACGTGTAATCGAAGCTATATAAGCTGAGATTTTGTCTTTGTTCAGGAGTTCGAAATGGCAAGAGGCAAAGCACTGTCCTTCTGTTATAACGAACCATGGTACCTATTCAATATTTATATGAACTCCCCAGCTAAGTGTTAAATATTTTATTGCATCATGAATTACTTGATACCCTAGAAACTCATCATAACATGTTGAGTGGATGTGTTGAGTAGATGTGTTGAGTGGATGTGTTGAGTGGATGTGTTGAATATATGTGTTGAGTGGATATGTTGAGTGGATGTGTTGAGAGGATGTGTTGAGTGGATGTGTTGAGTGGATGTGTTGAGTGGATATGTTGAGTGGATGTGTTGAGAGGATATGTTGAGTGGATGTGTTGAGTGGATGTGTTGAATATATGTGTTGAGTGGATATGTTGAGTGGATGTGTTGAGAGGATGTGTTGAGTGGATGTGTTGAGTGGATGTGTTGAGTGGACGTGTTGAGTGGATGTGTTGAGAGGATGTGTTGAGTGGATGTGTTGAGAGGATGTGTTGAGAGGATGTGTTGAGTGGATGTGTTGAGAGGACGTGTTGAGTGGATGTGTTGAATATATGTGTTGAGTGGATATGTTGAGTGGATGTGTTGAGAGGATGTGTTGAGTGGATGTGTTGAGTGGATGTGTTGAGTGGATATGTTGAGTGGATGTGTTGAGAGGATATGTTGAGTGGATGTGTTGAGAGGATGTGTTGAGTGGATGTGTTGAGTGGATGTGTTGAGAGGATGTGTTGAGTGGATGTGTTGAGAGGATGTGTTGAGTGGATGTGTTGAGTGGATGTGTTGAGAGGATGTGTTGAGTGGATGTGTTGAATATATGTGTTGAGTGGATGTGTTGAGTGGATGTGTTGAGTGGATGTGTTGAGATGATGTGTTGAGTGGATGTGTTGAGTGGATGTGTTGAGTGGATGTGTTGAGAGGATATGTTGAGTGGATGTGTTGAGAGGATATGTTGAGTGGATATGTTGAGTGGATGTGTTGAGTGGATGTGTTGAGTAGATGTGTTGAGAGGATATGTTGAGTGGATGCGTTGAGTAGATGTGTTGCGTTGATGTGTTGAGTAGATGTGTTGAGTGGGTGTATTGAGTGGATGTGTTGAGTGGATGTGTTGAGTGGATGTGTTGAGTGGATGTGTTGAGTGGCTGTGTTGAGTGGATGTGTTGAGTGGCTGTGTTGAGTGGATGTGTTGAGTGGATGTGTTGAGTGGATGTGTTGAGTAGATGTGTTGAGTGGATGTGTTGAGTGGATGTGTTGAGTGGATGTGTTGAGTGGCTGTGTTGAGTGGCAGGTCTCGCTGCATCTCATGTATCTGTGAACACACACACACAGTCACTGTTCTATTACCAATGGCAGCTAGTGATATGTGATATCTGACACACAAACATATATTATGTTGAAGGTCAGACTAAACCTACCTGATTCTGTTCTCCCCATCGACAACCGTTGGTGAGCAGGCAAGAGGTGAGGCTGGAGGTGAGGTCTTTTCCAGAGCCCCAATGATGGGCATAGCAGAGCAGGCAAGAGGTGAGGCTGGAGGTGAGGTCTTTGCGTAGTCCTCTGTAGCTCAGCTGGTAGAGCACAGCGCTTGTAACGCCAAGGTAGTGGGTTCGATCCCCGGGACCACCCATACACAAAAAAATAAAAAATGTATGCACGCATGACTGTAAGTCGCTTTGGATAAAAGCGTCTGCTAAATGGCATATTATTATTATTATTATTTGCCAGAGCCCCAATGATGGTTATAGCAGAGCAGGCAAGAGGTGAGGCTGGAGGTGAGGTCTTTGCCAGAGCCCCAATGATGGGCATAGCAGCGTAGATCAGCTTCTGGCCCTTAATCAAATACATTGGTCGGTCACACATGAACACACACACACAGAGCACTGGCTACATTATCAATGGTGGTTATGATTAGCCTGATGGAACCAGCCTGATCACTGCATTCACCTTTCTATTTCACTTCAGATATAAAAAATGATTTGATTTGATTTGATTTGAAATGTGAAATGAAATAGAATGGTGAACACAGCAATCAGGCTGGTTCTACCAGGCTAGGTTATGCTCTGGACATTATATGGGAACACAGTGATCAGGCTGGTTCCACCAGGCTAGGTTATGCTCTGGACATTATATGGGAACACAGTGATCAGGCTGGTTCCACCAGGCTAGGTTATGCTCTGGACATTATATGGGAACACAGTGATCAGGCTGGTTCCACCAGGCTAGGTTATGCTCTGGACATTATATGGGAACACAGTGATCAGGCTGGTTCCACCAGGCTAGGTTATACCCTGGACATTATATAGGAACACAGTGATCAGGCTGGTTCCACCAGGCTAGGTTATACCCTGGACATTATATGGGAACACAGTGATCAGTCTGGTTCCACCAGGCTAGGTTATACCCTGGACATTATATAGGAACACAGTGATCAGGCTGGTTCCACCAGGCTAGGTTATACCCTGGACATTATATGGGAACACAGTGATCAGTCTGGTTCCACCAGGCTAGGTTATACCCTGGACATTATATAGGAACACAGTGATCAGGCTGGTTCCACCAGGCTAGGTTATACCCTGGACATTATATAGGAACACAGTGATCAGGCTGGTTCCACCAGGCTAGGTTATACCCTGGACATTATATGGGAACACAGTGATCAGTCTGGTTCCACCAGGCTAGGTTATACCCTGGACATTATATAGGAACACAGTGATCAGGCTGGTTCCACCAGGCTAGGTTATACCCTGGACATTATATGGTAACACAGTGATCAGGCTGGTTCCACCAGGCTAGGTTATACCCTGGACATTATATAGGAACACAGTGATCAGGCTGGTTCCACCAGGCTAGGTTATACCCTGGACATTATATAGGAACACAGTGATCAGGCTGGTTCCACCAGGCTAGGTTATGCCCTGGACATTATATGGTAACACAGTGATCAGGCTGGTTCCACCAGGCTAGGTTATACCCTGGACATTATATGGTAACACAGTGATCAGGCTGGTTCTACCAGGCTAGGTTATGCCCTGGACATTATATGGTAACACAGTGATCAGGCTGGTTCCACCAGGCTAGGTTATGCCCTGGACATCATATGGGAACACAGTGATCAGGCTGGTTCCCCCAGGCTAGGTTATGCCCTGGACATTATATGGTAACACAGTGATCAGGCTGGTTCCACCAGGCTAGGTTATGCCCTGGACATTATATGCATCTAAGAAGTAGAAAATAAGCAACAGATAATTTTACATAAATTATGTTTCACAATTGGGTTATCACATGTATCAAAGTAATGAAGTGGATTACCTCAATATAATAGCCATATCTTGAAAAAATAAAGTTCCAAAGACTAGACATAAAATTGTGTAAAAGTGATCATACAAGAGGTTTTGCAATGATTCCTATGTCGAAGATGTGAAAAATATTTGTTGGTCTGATGTGTGTAATATGGAACAACCTGACGCCTCAATTGAAGCATTTCTTAAACTGGTTACTCCGGATACTGATAGGCATGCGCCCATCAAGAAACTGACTGCCAAATTCCCATGGGTAGATGATGAACTGAAACACTGTATGGCTGAGAGGGATGAGGCAAAGGGAATAGCAAATAAGTCTGACAACACAGAAGACTGGAAAACATACAGTAAATATAGAAATCGCATAACTAAACTGAATAAAAAGAAGAAGAAACAATACTATGGAACAAAGAATGATAGTAAAAAGCTCTGGAGTGCTTTAAATGAAATTCTAGGCAAAAAAGCGAACTTGGCTCCATCCTTCAGATGGCTTGTTCACAACAAAACCCTTTGATATTGCCAACCACTTTACAGTTTTTCCCAATCGTGTACACACTAAAACTGGCCCATGAGGCACAATGACCCAAATCTGTAACTCATTTAGCAGAACCAGACACCAAATCTGCAATACTACTGGCCCACGTTTTGCTTTACACTCAGATTGCAATTCTATAACAAACATTTGGCAAAACACAACACACCATTCTCTACCTTTGGCAGAACCTTCACAACTAAAATATCTTGTGTGTGAATTAAAAGCAACACTGTTCAACAAGCTAAGCTCAATTACCAATTGATCACTTTCACTCGTCACATGTGCAAACACTAATTGCATAAATGTTCACTTTGCAATCAGACCTTTGATATGGATAAAAAAAGGCCACAGGTGAGTACTCCTGTGTTTGGAGAACAATGGAAGCAAATTTGGCAGAGAGAGGTAGGGTAGAGGTAAAGGTGGAGGTGGGGATTGAGGTTGAGGTAGGGGGTAGAGGTGGGGGTGGGGGTGGAGGTGGAGGTGGGGGTGGAGGTGGGGGTGGAGGGGGAGGTGGGGGTGGGGGTGGGGGTGGGGGTGGGGGTGGAGGGGGAGGTGGGGGTGGAGGGGGAGGTAGAGATGGGGGTGGAGGGTGGAGGGGGAGGTGGAGGTGGGGGTAGAGGTGGAGGTAGAGGTTGAGGAAGGGGTTGAGGTGGAGGTGGAGGTGGAGGTGGAGGTGGAGGTGGAGGTGGAGGTGGAGGTGGAGGTGGAGGTGGAGGTGGAGGTGGAGGTGGAGGTGGAGGTGGAGGTGGAGGTGGGGGTGGAGGTGGGGGTGGGGGTGGGGTGGAGGTGGAGGAGAACCAAGAACAAGGAGAGTAATCTTTTTTTTTGATGTAGACGTTCCAAAGGCAAGCATCAGCGTCTTGTATGCGGCTTGTATGTGTGGAGGCCTGGAGATGCTAAATATGTTTATGTTCATTAACGGTCAATTACCGTCAGACCGGCATTCTTTTGCATGACAATAACCAGCTGACAAAATTTCACAACCGCCACAGCCCTAGGCATGGGCCCTCGGATCCTCAAAAAGTTCTACAGCTGCACCATCGAGGGCATCTTGACTGGCTGGATCACCGCTTGGTATGGCAAATGCACCGCCTTTAAGCACTAAGCGCTACAGAGGGTGATGCGGACAGCCCAGTACATCACTGGGGCCGAGCTCCCTGCCATCCAGGACCTCTATACCAGGCGATGTCAGAGGAAGGCCCGAAAAATTGCCAAAGACTTCAAGCACCCAAGCCATAGACTGACTGTTCACTCTACTACTGTCCGGCAAACGGTACCAGAGCATCGGCTCTTGGACCAACAGGCTCCGAGACAGGTTCTACCCCTAGGCCATAAAACTGTTACATAGCCAGACTGCTAAATACTAAATCAATGGTACCAAAACTATCTGCTCTGACTCTATCTGGCACGGATCCTACGCACGCTCACTAGATTATATGCAGTGCCTTCAGTAAGTATTCACACCTATTGACTTTTTCCACATTTTCTAGTGTTACAAAGTGGGATTAAAATGGATTTAATTGTCATTTTTTGTCAAACGATCTACACAAAATACTCTGTAATGTCAAAGTGGATGGAAAATAAAACACTAATATATTTTGATTAGATAAGTATTCAACCCCCTGAGTCAATACATGTTAGAATCACCTTAGGTAGCGATTACAGTTGTTAGTCTCTCTGGGTAAGTCTCTAAGAGCTTTGCAAACCTGGATTGTACAATATTTGCCCATTATTCTTTTAAAATTCTTCAAGCTCGGTCAAGTTGGTTGTTGATCATATAGACAGCCATTTTCAAGTTTTGACATTGATTTTCAAGCCGATATAAGTCAAAACTGTAATTAGTCCACTCAGGAACATTCAATGTCTTCTTGGTAAGTAACTGAAGTGTATAATTGGTCTTGAATTTTATGTTATTGTCCTGCTGAAAGGTGGATTTTTTTGTTGTTGTTGTTGGAAAGCAGACTAAACCATGTTTTCCTCTAGGACTTTGCCTGTGCTTAGCTATATTCCTTTTCTTTTTATCCTAAAAAACTCCCTTGCCGATGACAATCATACCCATAACATGATGCAGCCACCACCATGCTTGAAAATATGAAGAGTGGTACTCAGTGATGTGTTGTGTTGGAATTGCTCCGTACTTAATGCTTGGTATTCCGGACAAAAAGTTCATTTCTTTGCCACATTTTTTTGCAGTATTACTTTAGTGCCTTATTGCAAACAGGACACATGTTTTGGAAAATGTGTATTCTGTACAGGCTTCCTTCTTTTCACTGTAATTTAGTATTGTGGAGTAACTACAATGTTGTTGATCCATCCTCAGTTTCTCCCCACAGCTATTTAACTCTGTAACAATTGGCCTCATGGTTAAATACCTGTGTGGTTTCCTCCTCTCCAGCAACTGAGTTAGGAAGATGCCTGTACCTTTTTAGTGACTGGGTGTATTGATACACCATCCAAAGTTTAATAAATAACTTTACCATGCTCAAAAGGATATTCAATGTCTGCTTTTTATCAATAGGTGCCCTTCTTTGCGATGCATTGGAAAACCTCCCTGGTCTTTTTCGTTTCATCTGTGCTCGACTGGGGGACCTTACATGTAATTGTATGTGTGGGGAACAAAGATGGGGTGGGTAGTCATTCAAAAAATCATGTTAAACTTCATTATTGCACACAGAGTTTGTCCATGCAATTTCATATCTGACTTCTTTAGCACATTTTTACTCCTGAAGTTATTTAGGCTTGCCCTAACAAAGGGGTTGAATACTTCTTGATTCAAGACATTTCAGCTTTTCACTTTTTATTAATTTGTAAAAATGTCTTAACATAATTCCACTTTGACATCATGGGGTATTGTTTGTAGATCAGTGACACAAAATCGAAATGCAATCCATTTTAAATTCAGGCTGTAACACAACAAAATTTGGGAAATTCCTACACAAAATACACACACATTCACATACCCATGTCATCCAAAAAGTTATACTTTTAAATAATCTGTTAATAGGTGCTTTTTAGAAAATTTGAGTCAACTTTTCGGACGACATGGGTCCCATTATGCCTGGCGAAAACCAAACACTGCATTCCACAGTAAGACCCTTGTACCAACGGTCAAGCATGGTGGTGGTGGTGTGATGGTTTGGGGATGCTTTGCTCCCTCAGGACCTGGATGACTTGCCTTAATAGAAGGAACCATGAATTCTGCTCTGTATCAGAGAATTCTACAGGAGAATGTCAGACCATCCGTCTGTGAGCTGAAGCTGAAGCGTAGCTGGGTCATACAGCAAGACAATGATCCAAAACACACAATCAAGTCTTCATGAAAATGGCTAAAAAGCAACAAATTTAAGTTTTGGAATGGCCTAGTCAAAGTCCAGACCTAATCCCAATTGAGATGTTGTAGCAGTTCATGCTTGAAAACCCATAAATGTTAAAGCAGTTCTGCATGCAAGAGTGGGCCAAAAGTCCTCCACAGCGACGTGAGAGACTAATCAACAACTACAGGAAGCATTTGGTTGCAGTCATTGCAGCTAAAGGTGGCACAACCAGTTATTGAGCGTAAGTGGGCAATTACTTTTTCACATAGGGGAATTGGGTGTTGCGTAACTTTGTTGATTAAATAAATATAAATAAAAAATAATAATTGTATTCGTAAACTCAGGTTCCCTTTATCTAATATTTGGTTTTGGTTGAAGATCTGATAACATTCAGTATAAAAAATATGCAAAAAGCGAGAAAATCTGAAAGGGGGCAAATACTTTTTCACGTCACTGTATATCAGCATATATAGCCAGTAGTTTATTTTTATTTGAATTTATTGTCTCTATGCTCACTCACGGGACTGTACACACTCACAGGACTGTACACACTCACAGGACTGTACACACTCACTCACACACACACACACACACACACACACACACACACACACACACACACACACACACACAAACACTCACTTCATTTGCTCACACACACATAACATGCACACACATTCATACTGACTCTACACACACGCACACACACTCATATACAATCATAGTTTACACTGCTGCATACATCATCATGACTAGTCACCTTACCCCTACACATATCTACCTCTACCACTTCAGTATCCCTGCACATGTAAATATGGTATTGGAACTGACCCTGGAACTGACCCTGTATATAGCTTCTTACTTTCTCGGGTTCTTCTTATTTCTAATTTCTATTTCTTGTGTGTTTTTGTTCTACCTTGTGTTATTTGTAGTGCTACGTTGTTATTGAATTACAGCATTGTTGGGTTTAGAGCTTGCAAGAAAGGCATTTCACTGTACTAGTGCACGTGACATTAAAACTTGAAACATAATTTTCAAAACGTGGCTTGGCCTTTTGGGATATTCACTAACACTGGTATGACAGAAGCACACTGTTGAGAACAGCCATAATGATGACACTACTCTGTCATTGTAATAATGCATCTATTAAGGTACAGTGGGGAAAAAAAGTATTTAGTCAGCCACCAATTGTGCAAGTTCTACCACTTCAAAAGATGAGAGAGGCCTGTAATTTTCATCATAGGTACACGTCAACTATGACAGACAAATTGAGAATTTTTTTCTCCAGAAAATCACATTGTAGGATTTTTAATGAATTTATTTGCAAATTATGGTGGAAAATAAGTATTTGGTCACCTACAAACAAGCAAGATTTCTGGCTCTCACAGACCTGTAACTTCTTCTTTAAGAGGCTCCTCTGTCCTCCACTCGTTACCTGTATTAATGGCACCTGTTTGAACTTGTTATCAGTATAAAATACACCTGTCCACAACCTCAAACAGTCACACTCCAAACTCCACTATGGCCAAGACCAAAGAGCTGTCAAAGGACACCAGAAACAAAATTGTAGACCTGCACCAGGCTGGGAAGACTGAATCTGCAATAGGTAAGCAGCTTGGTTTGAAGAAATCAACTGTGGGAGCAATTATTAGGAAATGGAAGACATACAAGACCACTGATAATCTCCCTCGATCTGGGGCTCCACGCAAGATCTCACCCCGTGGGGTCAAAATGATCACAAGAACGGTGAGCAAAAATCCCAGAACCACACGGGGGGACCTAGTGAATGACCTGCAGAGAGCTGGGACCAAAGTAACAAAGCCTACCATCAGTAACACACTACGCCGTCAGGGACTCAAATCCTGCAGTGCCAGACGTGCCCCCCTGCTTAAGCCAGTACATGTCCAGGCCCGTCTGAAGTTTGCTAGAGTGCATTTGGATGATCCAGAAGAGGATTGGGAGAATGTCATATGGTCAGATGAAACCAAAATATAACTTTTTGGTAAAAACTCAACTCGTCGTGTTTGGAGGACAAAGAATGCTGAGTTGCATCCAAAGAACACCATACCTACTGTAAAGCATGGGGGTGGAAACATCATGCTTTGGGGCTGTTTTTCTGCAAAGGGACCAGGACGACTGATCCGTGTAAAGGAAAGAATGAATGGGGCCATGTATCGTGAGATTTTGAGTGAAAACCTCCTTCCATCAGCAAGGGCATTGAAGATGAAACGTGGCTGGGTCTTTCAGCATGACAATGATCCCAAACACACCACCCGGGCAACGAAGGAGTGGCTTCGTAAGAAGCATTTCAAGGTCCTGGAGTGAACTAGCCAGTCTCCAGATCTCAACCCCATAGAAAATCTTTGGAGGGAGTTGAAAGTCTGTGTTGCCCAGCGACAGCCCCAAAACATCACTGCTCTAGAGGGGATCTGCATGGAGGAATGGGCCAAAATACCAGCAACAGTGTGTGAAAACCTTGTGAAGACTTACAGAAAACGTTTGACCTGTGTCATTGCCAACAAAGGGTATATAACAAAGTATTGAGAAACTTTTGTTATTGACCAAATACTTATTTTCCACCATAATTTGCAAATAAATTCATAAAAAATCCTACAATGTGACTTTCTGGAGAGAAAAAAATTCTCATTTTGTCTGTCATTGACGTGTACCTATGATGAAAATTACAGACCTCTCTCATCTTTTTAAGTGGGAGAACTTGCACAATTGGTGGCTGACTAAATACTTTTTTTCCCTTACTGTACCTAAATATGAGCTCTTGCATAGCATGACATGAATGCGCCATAGATGTGCTATGGACATATTTAATTAACCTTCAATAATGTGGTTGGGACCTGTTATAACACGTTCATGAAAGGCTTTTAGATGTGTCATAAATGCTATGTAGTGAAAGTAAATCGTTACCAAGTATTTTACAGATAATGTGGCCATGAAATGCTGAAAATGTTAGGTGGGAGATTGACACCCTTTTTAAAAGAAAGAAAAGAGAAGCTAAATATTAAAAACTGACTGTCTCCTTGGTTACTGGAGCTAGAGATATCCTTGTTTTATTTTACATATAGGGCGTACACATTTGATTATTGTATGTGTATCAACGCAACCTCCAAAAGGATCACATTTTAATACGTTTTATACCCTTTTGACATGTTAAAGGAGCATAGACCTTACAGTCCCAACTCAGTACAAACCCTTGGTACACACACACACGCACACACACACACACACACACACACACACACACACACACACACACACACACACACACACACACACACACACACACACACACACACTCACACACACACACACACTCACACACTCACACACACACACTCACACACACACACACACACACACACACACACACACACACACACACACACACACACTCACACACTCACACACACACACACACACACACACTCACACACACACACACACACCACACACTCACTCACACACACACACTCACACACACACACACACACACACTCACACACACACACACACACACAAATGTAAATTGCCTCTGATTATGCTATTATGTTTGCTTCTGCTGCCAGAAAAGTCCTCTGAACTATACAAGGAAGAAGGAAGAAGTTTAAATGTACCCGGAGAACCTGTCCAGAGAACCTGTCTGTTAACATTCTGGTTTCAGTTCCAGTAATTCACCTTGCCCTTAGAAAAAATATTGGGTGAACTGTTTAGAAATTACAGCACTTTCTGTACATAGTCCCCCCCCCCATTTTAGGGGACCAAAGGAATTGGGACAAATTGTCACGGATCCCCCCGATACTGCTGCTCATTCCGTTCACCAGCTCCGGAGGTCTACGTCACCGGCCTTCTGCAGCTGGCCCAAAAACAGAGCGGCACGTCTTGCTCTTCATTGTAATCAGAGGGCTGATATAAATACTGTACACGCCAGTCTCTCTTGGCTAAGAGTTGAGGAGAGACTGACTGCATCACTTCTTCTTTTTATAAGAAACATGAATTTGTTGAAAATCCCAAATTGTTTCCACAGTCAAGTTACACAGCTCTGACACAGACACTTACCCTACCAGACATGCCACCAGGGGTCTTTTCATAGTCCCCAAATCCAGAACAAATTGAAGAAAGCGTACAGTATTATATAGAGCCATTATTGCATGGAACTCCGTTCCATCTCATATTGCTCAAATAAACAGCAAACTTGGTTTAAAAAAACAGATAAAGCAACACCTCATGGCACAACGCCTCTCCCCAATTTGACCTAGATAGTTTGTGTGTATGTATTGATATGTAGGCTACTTGTGCCTTATTTTTTAAATAATATTTTTATTGATGTAGTTCTGTCCTTGAGCTGTTCTTGTCTATTAGTGTTTGTCACGCCCTGACTCAGGGGACTCTTATATGTTGAGTCAGGGTGTGAATATTCTATGTGGTGTATATCTATATGTATGATCTAGTATGTGTAGATCTATGTTGGCCGGTGTGGTTCCCAATCAGAGGAAGCTGTCGCTCGTTGTCTCTGATTGGAGATCATACTTAGGCAGCCTATTGGCACTCGTTAGTTGTGGGATCTTGTTCTGTGTATAGGTTTGTTGTGTGTTCAACCTTAGGACTTCACGTTTCGTTTGTTTGTTGTTTTGTCGTGTGTTTATCATTTAATAAACATGTACGCATTTCACGCTGCGCCTTGGTCTGACCCGTCCTTAAACGAACGTGACAGTGTTCTGTATTATGTCATGTTTCATGTTTTGTGTGGACCCCAGGAAGAGTAGCTGCTGCTGTTGCAACAGCTAATGGGGATACTAATAAAATACAAAAAATATGTTTGAGAGGTTGGAGTCTGTTTGATTGAGTGTGTGGACAGGTGTCTTTTATACAGTTAACGAGTTCAAACAGGTGCAGTTAATACAGGTAATGAGTGGAGAACAGGAGGGCTTTTTAAAGAAAAACTAACAGGTCTGTGAGAGCCGGAATTCTTACTGGTTGGTAGGTGATCAAATACTTATGTCATGCAATAAAATGCAAATTAATTACTTAAAAATCATACAATGTGATTTTCTGGATTTTTGTTTTAGATTCCGTCTCTCACAGTTGAAGTGTACCTATGATAAAAATTACCGACCTCTACATGCTTTGTAAGTAGGAAAACCTGCAAAATCGGCAGTGTATCAAATACTTGTTCTCCCCACTGTAACTGTTTGGCCATAATGACCATCGTTATGTTTGGAGGAAAAAGGGCGAGGCTTGCAAGCCAAAGAACACGGGGGTGGCAGCATCATGCTCTGGGGGTGCTTTGCTGCAGGAGGGACACAATTATGTGGATATATTGAAGCAACATCACAAGACATCCGTCAGAAAGTTAAAGCTTGGTCACAAATGGGTCTTCCAAATGGAAAATGACCCCAAGCATACTTCCAAAGTTGTGGCAAAATGGCTTAAGGACAACAAAGTCAAGGTATTGGAATGGCCATCACAAAGCCTTGACTTCAATCCTATAGAAAATGTGTGGGCAGAACTGAAAAAGCGTGTGCGAGCAAGGAGGCCTACAAACCTGACTCAGTTACACCAGCTCTGTCAGGAGGAATGGGCCAAAATTCACCCAATTTATTGTGAGAAGCTTGTGGAAGGTTTCCCGAAACATTTGACCCAAGTTAAACGTTTTAAAGGCAATGCTACCAAATACTAATAGAGTGTATGTAAACTTCTGACCCACTGGGAATGTGATGAAATAAAAAAAGCTGAAATAAATCATTCTCTCTACTATTATTCTGACATTTCACATTCTTAAAATAAAGTGGTGATCCTAACTGACCTAAGACAGGGAATTTTTACTAGGATTAAATGTCAGGAATTGTGAAAAACTGAGTTTAAATGTATTTGGCTAAGGTGTATGTAAACTTCCGACTTCAACTGTATATGTATTATATATTTAGTATTTTGTTATGGCAACCGCCAAACACAGGAGGATTCCCAAACTAACATACCACAATGGGGTTGAAAACAGGTTTGTTGACTTAGAGAAAGGATAACAAGATATACAAGATATATGTTGTGTGGCCCCATGAAGAGTAGCTGCTGCTTTTGCAACAGCTAATGGGGATCCTAATAAAATACCTTATACCAAATACCCTAAGACATGCCCCTGTTATTGTAATGGTGAGAGGTATTTATGCCATCGTAACTTTCTCACTCATCATTATTCACGATTCATTCAGGATTATTGTATCATTTCAAATCCAGTGCTGGAGTACAAAAAAATGTGTCACTGTCCCAATACTTTTGGAGCTTACTGTATATTCTATTGTATATTAGAACCTTTGTTTTGAGTGTGTGACAATAGAAATGGAATTCCACATGCCCGTGCAATCTTAATGTCTCTCCTAATTTTTTCATCAAAGGTGAAAAGAGAGAAGGAGGTATCAGATTTCTTGATGACAAGACCACTCCCACTTTCAACCAGTATAATACTAGACAGACACCTGCTTGACAGACAGTGAAAGAAGAAAGTTTGTTTGTGTTGCTAACGAACCAATCTCTACTTCCCACATTCACAATGCTTTATATGATTATCTTTGTTGGAACGTTCGGCCTGTCCTCAGGGCAAAGCACAACGTGTAAGTAGCACTTCTGAATCCTATTTTTGTGTAGTCAATATATGTCTATGTACACTACCGTTCAAAAGTTTGGGGTCACTTAGAAATGTCCTTGTTTTCGAAAGAAAATCATTGTTTTTGTCCATTAAAATAACATCAAATTAATCAGAAATACAGTGTAGACATTGTTAATGTTGTAAATGGCTATTGTAGCTGGAAACGGCAGATTTTTTATGGAATATCGACATAGGCATACAGAGGCCCATTATCAGCAACCATCAGTCCTGTGTTCAAATGGCACGTTGTGTTTGCTAATCCAAGTTTATCATTTTAAAAGGCTAATTGATCATTAGAAAACCCTTTTGCAATTATGTTAGCACAGCTGAAAACTGTTGTGCTGATTAAAGAAGCAATAAAACTGGCCTTCTTGAGACTAGTTGAGTATCTGGAGCATCAGCAATTGTGGGTTCGATTGCAGGCTCAAAATGTCCAGAAACAAATAACTTTCTTCTGAAACTCGTCAGTCTATTGTTTTTCTGAGAAATGAAGGCTATTCCATGTGAGAAATTGCCAAGAAACTGAAGATCTCGTACAATGCTGTGTACTACTCCCTTCACAGAACAGCGCAAACTGGCTCTAACCAGAATAGAAAGAGGAGTGAGAGGCCCCGGTGCACAACTGAGCAAGAGAACAAATACATTAGTGTCTAGTTAGAGAAACAAATGCCTCACAGGTCCTCAACTGGCAGCTTCATTAAAAAGTACCCGCAAAACACCAGTCTCAACGTCAACAGTGAAGAGGCGACTCCGGGATGCTGACCTAGGCAGAGTTGCAAAGTAAAAGCCATATCTCAGACTGGCCAATAAAACGAAAAGATTAAGATGGGCAAAATAACACAGACACCTGAGAACACAGACATTTGATACCAGCCACCCAGACAGCTGATTAAACTGTGGATTTGCACAACTGAAGAATTTCTGCACAAACTGCCAGAAACCGTCTCAGGGAAGCTCATCTGCATGCTCATCATCCTCACCGGGGTCTTGACCTGACTGCAGTTCGGCTTCGTAACAGACTTCAGCAGGCAAATGCTTAACTTCGATGGCCACTGGCACGCTGGAGAAGTGTGTTCTTCACGGATGAAACCCGGTTTCAACTATACACTCTTAGATAAAAGGGTTCTAAAATGGTTATTTGGCTGTCCCCATAGGATAACCCTTTTTGGTTCCAGGGAAAACCCTTTTGGGTTCCACATAGAACCCTTTTGGGTTCCATGTAGAACCCTCTATGGAAAGAGTCCTACATGAAACCCAAAAGGCATCTACCTGGAACCAAAAGGTTTCTACCTGGAACCAAAAAGGGTTCTTCAAAAGGGTTCTCCTATGGGGACAACCGAAGAACCCTTTTAGGTTCTAGAGTGTGTTACGACCTGGCTCATAGTTCGTAACAACAAAGGGAGACCACGCATGACTTAAATGTAAAAAGGAACACATTTATTAAAAACTGAATAATAATAAATACAAAAACCGACCGAGCGTGAGGGACGTCACAATAGCAGCTTTTTCTCTAATAGATGGCGTCGTGTGGTCGAGCGGTTTGCCGATGTCGACCTTGTGAACAGAGTGCCCCCTGGTGGCCGGTGGGGTTATGGTATGGGCACGCATCAGCTATGGACAACTAACAAAATTGCATTTTATCGACGGCTATTTGAATACTGTGACGAGATCCTGAGGCCCATTGTTGTGCCATTCATCCACCGCCATCACCTCATGGATCAGCGTGATAATGCATGGATCCATGTCGCAAGGATCTGTACAAAATTCCCGGGAAGCTGAAAATGTTCTAGTTCTTCCATGGCCTGCGTACTCACCAGACATGTCACCCATTGAGCATGTTTGGGATGCTCTGGATCGATGTGTACGACAGCGTGTTCCAGTTCCCGCCAATATCCAGCAACTTCGCACAGCCATTGAGGAGGGGTGGGACAACATTCCACAGGCCACAATCAACAGCCTGATCAGCTCTATGCAAAGGAGATTTGTCGCGCTGCGTGAGGCAAATGGTGGTCTCACCAGTTACTGACTGGTTTTCTGATCCACACCCCTAACTTAAAAAATAAGATATCTGTGACCAACAGATGCATATCTGTATTCCCAGTCATCTGAAATCCACAGATTAGGGCCTAATGAACTTATTTCAATTGACTGATTTCCTTAAATGAACTGTAACTCAGTAAAATATTTGAAATTGTTGCATTTATATTTTTGTTCAGTGTAGTTAATCTGCCATATAGCCAGAGATGCTGAAAAAATAATGTTGCCTCCCAATAGCCAATGTTTGCCGGTCTGTCTTGCTTTTGGAGGTATGACTTGTTGGTATGCTTTGTAGGCTATAGCTTGCCTAAATAGCTGAATGTAGGCTAACTCCCCTCCTGAAAAAAGAACATGAAATCTCCCTGTTGTGTTGTGCTTATGTTAGCTTTGATTACCGTTATGACATAACAAATAACTAAGTTTGTACGAACAAACGGCAGCGGATTCACGGAGTGAGAGAGCACTGAGCAGCAGCTGAAAGGACTCAGAGGGGGGAGAATGCAGCGGATCCTGCACATGCGCAGAAATCTATGTATCTTTAGTCCAAAACTTCCGGGTTCCAGAAAATCCGGAACCGCAGCCACTCCTTATTTCTAAATAGGAGGCAGAAGTATGACAGAAGTATGACATCATACATTGCATCTCTCCTCTTATCCATAGGCTTAAGGCAATGTGTGCACACGTAGGTCTAAGGGCTCTTCGGCAGGAGACATGGATGTTTGTCCTCTCCATTGAATACAGTAACCGTACAATAGGCCTAGTTATAACAAACATGTAACTAGGTTTTTTTTATTGGCTTCAACATGGAAATATTTGTCTACACACATTTCATTCGCATTTCGAAAAATGCTCTGCATGTTCGAGCCATGGACAGCTGGACGTTTCCCAAACGTTATAATAATATTAGCCTACCATCACTGTTGATATGGCCTGTTGGTGACTTTGTGAAAGGGAAACAAACTAACAGGCCATTAGCCATGGCAACAAGCGGATTCAGCACCAAGGAATTACTGCGATTTGACAGTTAGGCCCTAAAGATTGAAAATTGAAGATTACATTTTTAAACAAAATAATCAAGGAAAAACAATAAGCAGTCCAATAAGCAGTTCCTAAACAGACTTCCTAAAGTCACATTTACATTTTAGTCATTTAGCAGACGCTCTTATCCAGAGCGACTTACAGTTAGTGAGCGCATACATTTTTCATACTGGCCCCCAGTGGGAAACGAACCCACAACCCTGGCGTTGCAAGCGCCATGCTCTACCAACTGAGCTACAGGGGACCTTTCATTCAATGGGCATCAAATCAAATCAATTTTTTACAGTGAAACGCTTACTTACAAGCCCTTGCGACAGACGTGAGTGCTATGGGTCGGTAGTCATTTAGGCAGGTTATCGCATATAGGCCAAATGAGTCCAAACTTTTCACAGAAGCTGCATGGACAAAAAATAATGTCCAATATAAAGAAAAAACGGGAATGCCTGTTGACTGTTTTGCTGCTCGTGATATTTTAATAAAACATTTGTTTATAGGCTACTAATTAGGCTAATGTGTGCCTCCGCTGGCAAAATCGATGCCATAACCAATTGTTTTACTGCTAAGACCAGCTTTTTGTTAGTCTTAAATATCAACAGCTGCTTGAAATTGGCACAATTGGCCCACGTTTTTTAAGGACACACCTCAAATATGTCCACCCCTCCCACCTCAGCGCAAGCGAGCTGATATAAGACAGGTAAATTACCAATCCTGGCGCCAGGGTTGGAAAATAGCAGAGCGCTGACTTTTACAAGTCGAAATTGCCAAAGAGCGTTTTGATACCAGCGCCCCTGCCTTAATGCCAGCCGAAAATAGAGCCCTACATGTTCTTCAAAACCTAAATTAAATGTCAACCTTTCCCAGTCAACTGGTGGTGGTAAAAGAGAAGAGAAGCTTGTTTGCATTCAGTCAAACTCTAACAGCATACCACTGTTGCAATGACATGACTGTAACAATTCTCTGTTTTTGTTATGACAGCATTAACTTATTATTGGACGTTTAGGCTATATTTTCTGTGGCAACACATCCTCCACTGTATTCAAATTCCACAGCATTTCAAACATTTGGGATTGAGTGGTAAACACCAAGTCTTTTGCAAAATTGTGCGACAGGCTTTACATTTGTTTAATCAGCATTGATGATAATCTGTTTTTGCTGCAACAATTCTTTTTTCCACAACCACAACTCCTACAACCACAACTGCTGTCCCAGTGCCTACATCAACCTCCACAACTCCTATAACCTCAACTGCTGTTCCAGTGTCTGCACCCCTAACCACAAGTTCTACAACCTCAACTGCTTTCCCGGTTCTTACTACTACATTAAACCCCATAACTCCTACAACCTCAACTGCTTTCCTGGTTCCTACTACTACATCAACAACCACAACTCCTCCAACCACAACTGATGTCACGGTGACTACATCCACAACCACAACCACAACATCACAGTTTGATTCGTTTTCTACATCAACACCCGCAACTCCTATAACCTCATCGATAACTACAGCAAGTAAGTGGGCTTTAAAAAAAAAAATGTTTTATGTACATTGTGGGCCAAATATGACTGACAAAGTTTGCTTGCCATCAATTTAGTTAGTTCTTAATAGATTATTGATCTAAAAGGGATTTACAGTACTAACATACAGCCTACATTATATTGTATTCAACTTCATCTACTTCCTGAGCATGGCATGTACTGTTTCTATCTGTCATCGTAAAGATCCTAATGCATCATCCCAATTTTGAAACATTCCCAATCATCGTCATGTTATTCATATACATTTATAGTGTGTTGTACAATGTGCAGAACAAGCTCTAAAAGATCAAAGGAAAGCATTCCTTTAGGTATTAACTTCATTATTAGGCCTATAATCCTCATATTAACCTGAGGGTTACTAAGGGTCAGCATTGCTAAGACTGTTCATTCTGACTGGTGCCTCTTGATTTGTCACAACAGATTCATATTTAATCAATTGTTATTAGTGTACAATAATTATCATTTCGACCCCATCCACCACCAAATATGGAGAGTGGTAGGTACTCAGTAATGTGTTGTTCTGGATTTACCACAAACATAACACTTTGTATTCAGGACATAAAGTGAATTTAGTGCCTTGTTGCAAACTGAATGCATGTTTTGGAATATTTTTATTCTGTACAGGATTCCTTCTTTTCACTCTGTCATTTAGGTTAGTTTTGTGGAGTAACTACACTGTTGTTGATCCATCATCAATTTTCTCCTATCACAGCCATTAAACTCTGTAACTGTTTTAAAGTCACCATTGGCCTCTTGGTGAAATCCCTTAGCTGTTTCCTTCTTCTCCGGCAACTGAGTTAGGAAGGACGCCTGTATCTTTGTAGTGACTGGGTTTATTGATACACCATCCAAAGTGTAATTAATAACTTCACCATGCTCAAAGGGATATTCAATGTCTGCTTTTTTTTTTTACCCATCTACCAATAGGTGCCCTTCTTTGCGAGGCACTGGAAAACCTTGCTAGTCTTTGTGGTTGAATCTGTGTTTGAAATTCACTGCTCGACTGAGGGACCTTACAGATAATTGTATGTGTGGGGTACATAGATGAGATAGTCATTCAAATATCATGTTAAACACTATTATTGCACAAAGAGTGAGTCCATGCAACTTATTGTGTGACTTGTTAAGCACATTTTTACACCTGAACTTATTTAGGCTTACCATAACAAAGGGGTTGAATACTTATTGACTCAAGACATTTCAGCTTTTCATTTTTTATTAATTTGTAAAAATGTATAATTCCACTTCGACATTATGGTGTATTGTGTGTAAACCAGTGACACAAAATCTCAATTTAATCAATTTTAAATTCAGGCTGTAACACAACAAAATGTGGAAAAGGTCAAGGGGTGTGAATACTTTCTGAAGGCACTGTACAAGGGAAGGGATCCAAAAATCACAGTGTTGCAGAAATGTGGAAATATATAGTACGACATGTTTGTAGTTCTAGTTTGTATTGAGTTTGATCCACTCCCTGAACATTGATGTTAACTATTTATGTGTCTCATCACTTCCATCTTCCTCAGACCTGACCACGTTTGCACATGCAGTGGTGAAGTTATCCAGCTATGAAAATCTTGATAACGATGGAATCGTTTCAAACATTGAGGAGGTATGTTGACAATCTATCTGATTTGACCTTTGTCTGTCTTCTCCCTGTCTGTAAGTCAGGGTTGATGTCAATTCAGAATTGAATTGCGAATGCTTGATAAATTCCAATTCCTTTTCTAATTTTGAATTGAAATGGTAAACAGGATGCAGAATTTGAATGAATTAAAATTAAATTGATTGATTGAAATTCCCAACGTTACGGTAAATGGTTAGAAACTGTAAATCTATAGATTCCCAGTCATGCTGGTGAATCTTTAGACTTGGCCAAGAGAATCTGCTAAATGTGTAAAGAGAAGCCTTTTGAACAGTGGTGGGTTGATGCAGGCAGATACTGTCATGGGTGTGCGTGCAAGCGATGGGTTAGAAAGCGATAGGTTAGATCCACCCAGGACAAGGACCTGCTTTTGTGTTTGAAATCAGTTTTCTGCTTGCATGTGTTAGATTAATTACTTTTTTGTTCCGTTTTGCTTCAGAAGAGTTAGCTATGAGGCATGAAGAGCAGTATGCTGGAGGTTCGGTGAGAAAACTTGACAGGAGAGCAAAATCAACATGATTGATAGTGTTGGTTTGACCTAGATAGATCTCACCAAGAGCTTTCTGTTGCTCTAAAATACCCAAGTTACTTATTTGGCCCGAAATGTAACTTTGCCCCATACACGCAGAACCATGCTACTATCTGCCTGCATAATATTTCTACTGATGTTCAAAAAGGCCTCTCTTTACACATTTACCAGGATATATAGAAAATTATTTATCTATCTGGTAAATCTATAGATTCCCCTGTAAATGTATAGATTTACCAATAAGATGAGGAAGCTGTACATGTACAGATAATTGTATTTGATTTATTGTTTTTACACATTTACAGTAGCATATACATCACAATATATGTATTGTATTTCAGTTCTTGAAGCAAATCGGCAGTAATGCCCTTGGACCTCTGAAGATAACAGTGAAACGTGTGACAAAATGTAGCGGCGCCCAGTGTGGAGACCGGCAACAACCCTCCACTAGCCCTGAACCCAGCACACTCACCCAGCAACAACCCTCCTCTAGCCCTGAACCCAGCACACTCACCCAGCAACAACCCTCCTCTAGCCCTGAACCCAGCACACTCACCACACCCCGCACCTCCCCTCCAGTCACCGATCCAGTTTCATAATCATGACTGATTCATCAGACGTCTGTATAGTGTAGTGTATTAAGATTATGACCATTCTAGAGGAACAAAGAGGGGATGTTTATCTTAGTTCAAAAGTAGCCATTTGTAGGGTGACGCCCCAGGGGAGACAGGTGATTGGACAGCAGAGGGATCAACCCATATTTTTGCATTGTTTATAAGTATATGCTGGACGAAGAAGAGGTTAGAGCAGACATTACAATTCGAGGACACTGCTCTCCGGGTGGTCATGACATCCGTCACTTATGCTGAAATCTTGTGATATGAATAAAACTTATGATCAAATGTTCAGTATGAGCGGACTCCTTTGTTTATCAGCAATAATTGCCAGCATTTACTCGATACTACAATAGCCTACTTGTTGACTGTTAACTTGTTAATTTTAAGGCAGTGGGGTAACTTAAAATGGAGGTACATAAATATATGTCATACAAGTTTGTACTCTAATTTTAAAGGAATAGCTATGATTTTTAAAAGTGAGTGACATTGGTAACACTTCACATTGAGGTATCCTTTAAGTGGGTTGTGAAGGGTTTATAAATACTTTAACATCAACCATATTGACTGGGATTTGTCATGAGCCTCTCACTCCACCGGGTTACCACCTTAATTTTCTTCCACTCTGCTCACCACTCTCTCTACTCAGCCTAACTAGCTCCACCTGTCCCTGCTCTGCTCTGCTCTAATTACTCTGCCAGCTGCGCTGCATTACCCACTACCTCTCCCAGTATTTAAAGCCCTGTCTTTCAGCTCTCCTTTGTCAGATCGTCTGCAAAGCTCACACCCGGAACCTGTTTGCTCGCGCTTCTGGCTCACCCTGGTTTTGTGTTCCCGGACCTGCCTGATGTTTGGATACTCTTCTGCCCCAGGAGATCCAGACCTGCTTTTTGCCATAACGACTCCTGACTACTCTTCGATCCCGGACTTCTGGACCACCCACCACCGGCTTCATAGGACGCATCGCTGCCACTGGGGGGGGGCACAGACCCAGCACATTGGACGGGATCCCTGTTACCCCTGGAGCCTTCACTCACTCCCTACTTCCCTTTTCCCTTAAGTTTTAATAAACTTTCTGGTGTGACGCAATTGTGGTCCTCTGGTCGTCTGTCTGAACCGTGACAGTACGATCTGACCATTATGGACTCAGCGCACACTTCCCCCGACATGGAAACCGACGAGCATGAGCAGCAGTTCCAGCAGCAGCAACAACAACTCGCCATGATCATTCAACTCCTCACCAACCTTACCCCAGCCAGTCTGCCCACCAGCCCTGCCCCCGAGTTACCTGCCCCGGTCATTGCAGCCGCTGCTCCGGAACCCAAGATTGGAAACCCCGAGCGGTTCAACGGCGATTCAACCCAGGTCCGGCCATTCCTGACTAGCTGCCGACTTCAGTTCTCCTTGCAGCCAAGGACCTTCGCCACGGAGGGGGCTAAAGTTGGGTATGCCATCACTCACCTGACGGGCCGAGCTCGACTCTGGGGAACAGCAGAGTTCGAACGTCAAACCCCCGCATGTGCAACCTTCGACCTGTTTGCTGAGGAGATGCTGAAGGTGTTTGACCTGGATTCACCAACCGCAGAGGCGTCTCGTGAACTGTTCAGTATTCGACAAGGCAGACGTACAGTCGCAGACCATTCCATCGACTTCCGAACCCTGGCTAGACGAAGTTCTTGGAACACACCATCGTTGGTGGACGCGTTCTTCCATAGTTTGGCTGACTATATCAAGGACGAGTTGGTCTCCCATGAACTGCCTTCCACTCTTGATGAAGCCATCGCACTGACTGTCAGGATCGACAGAAGGATACAGACCCGTCGTCGTGAGAGGGGGCGCCAAGGTCCACCTACTACCGGCATTCGGAGAGATCCGACTGGGCTCCTGTCATCTACTGCCACTCACCCAGGTCAGCTTGATCAGTCTGAGCCTATGGAGATTGGGCGAGCCTCTCTCACTCCTGCAGAGCGCCAGCGCCGCTTCACCTCAAACCTCTGCCTCTATTGTGGAGGTGATGGACATCGTGTGGTACCTGCCCTTTAAAGGGCCGAAGCTCACCGGGCATAGGGGGAGTCCGGTTGAGTTCAATGACCATCCAGTCCTCCGACCGCAAACCCCTGCTGCAAGTTCACCTCCGCCTCTCTGACTCAACTCACACCCTGGCTGCTCTGGTGGATTCTGGCGCCGAAGCCAACATAATGGACATCAAGCTGGCACGCCAACTGGGACTGGAGAACCTCCGTTTGACACCTCCTATTCCTGCCCGGGCACTGGACGGACACTTACTCGGATCGGTCACTCATGTCACGGCCCCGGTCTCGATGGGTCTGTCCGGAAACCATCAAGAAACTATCCAGTTTCACCTGCTCCCCTCTCCAGGCCAACCCCTCATCCTGGGTTACCCATGGCTCCGCCGGCACAACCCTCAGCTCGACTGGGTGACCGGGGTGATCAGGGAGTGGGGAGAGGACTGCCACCGAACCTGCCTGCTTGCTGCCGCACTACCCCCTCGGCCAGTACCTACTAACTCCGCTCCTGACCTCTCCAATGTCCCAGAATGCTACCATGGTCTCAGAGAAGTGTTTAACAAAGCAAGAGCCACATCTCTGCCCCCTCACCGACCGTACGACTGTGCCATCGACCTCCTCCCTGGAACAGCCCCTCCAAAGGGCCGTCTTTATTCGTTGTCTGCTCCTGAAAGAAAGTCCATGGAGGACTACATCAATGGCTCTCTGTCCGCAGGATTAATCCGTTCATCTTCATCTCCTGCTGGTGCTGGCTTCTTCTTTGTGGGGAAGAAGGACGGATCTCTTCGCCCCTGCATCGACTACAGGGGACTCAACGACATCACAGTGAAAAACCGTTACCCTCTGCCTCTGCTCACCTCTGCTTTTGAGTTGCTCCAGGGAGCCACTGTTTTTACCAAGTTGGATCTCAGAAACGCTTACCACCTAGTGCGGATCCGGGAGGGAGATGAATGGAAAACCGCATTCAATACACCAACAGGCCACTACGAGTATCTGGTTATGCCTTTTGGACTCACCAATGCTCCTGCTGTGTTCCAGGCTCTAGTGAATGATGTACTGCGGGACATGTTAAACAAGTTTGTCTTCGTTTACCTGGATGACATCTTGATCTACTCCAGAAACCTGTCTGAACACACCCGCCATGTCCAGCAAGTCCTTCACCGTCTTCTGGAGAATTCCCTCTACGCCAAGGCAGAGAAATGTGAGTTTCACGTCAAGACAGTGGCGTTCCTGGGGTACATAGTGGCAGAGGGAAGTATCCAAATGGATCCTGCCAAAGTATCAGCAGTCACTTCATGGCCAGTTCCGGAGAACAGAAAGAAGCTGCAACAGTTTCTGGGGTTTGCTAACTTCTATAGAAAGTTTATCCGGAACTACAGTACCGTTGCTGCCCCTCTCACTGCTCTAACCAGCACCAAGCAACCCTTCACCTGGACCCCAGCAGCCGACAAAGCCTTCAGTACCCTCAAGGTGAGGTTCACCTCCGCTCCCATCCTCCAGATGCCTGATGTGGACCGGCAATTCATTGTGGAGGTGGACGCCTCGGATGTGGGAGTTGGTGCTGTGATTTCTCAGTGGGCTGCGGAGGATAGGAAGCTCCATCCCTGTGCCTTTTTCTCACGTCGGTTGTCCCCCTCTGAGTGCAATTACGACATAGGGAACCGTGAGCTGCTGGCTGTGAAGCTTGCCTTGGAGGAGTGGCGTCACTGGCTGGAGGGGTCCACCATTCCATTTCTCGTTTGGACCGATCATAAGAACTTGGAGTACATCCGCACGGCCAAACGGTTGAACTCCAGGCAGTCCCGCTGGGCCCTGTTCTTCACCAGGTTTAATTTCACTCTGTCATACCAGCCTGGATCACGCAACACCAAGCCAGACGCCCTCTCCCGTCAATTCCAGAAGGATGACACCCCCTCCAAGGACCCTGTGTCGATTCTGCCAAGTCCCTGCATCGTAGCAGCTCTGACCTGGGCTGTTGAGGAACAGGTGCTGGAAGCTCTCCGTAACCAGCCAGGTCCCAGCACTTGCCCAGCTGACCGCCTTTTTGTCCCCGAAAACCTGAGGTCCCAGGTCGTTCAGTGGGGACATGACTCCCGCCTAGCTTGTCACCCTGGCTCCACCCGCACTTACAACCTGCTCGCCCAGAGGTTCTGGTGGCCCTCTCTGAGAAAGGATGTACGGGAATTCGTCCAAGCCTGCCCCATCTGCAACCAACACAAGTCGTCCTGCCAGCCCCCAGCCGGATTGCTGCAGCCCCTGCCTGTGCCCAGACGTCCCTGGTCTCACATCGCCCTTGACTTTGTCACGGGGCTGCCCCCTTCAAGTGGCATGACCGTCATTCTCACCATAGTTGACCGATTCAGCAAGATGGCACACTTCATTCCCCTCCCCAAGCTCCCAACCGCCAAGGAGACCGCCCAGGTGGTCCTGGAGCACGTCTTCCGGATCCACGGACTGCCAAAGGATGTAGTTTCTGACCGTGGTCCACAATTCTCCTCCGCTTTTTGGAAGGAGTTCTGTCACCTGCTGGGAGCCACAGTCAGTCTGACTTCCGGATTCCATCCCCAATCCAATGGGCAGTCAGAGCGGGCAAATCAGGAGCTCGAGAAGGCACTGCGATGCATGACTTCACGCAACCCCCACTCCTGGTCGCAGCAATTGACATGGGTGGAGTACGCACACAATTCTCTGACCTGCTCTGCCATCGGTATGTCCCCTTTCCAATGTGTTTATGGATACCAGCCTCCTCTATTTGCCAGCCAGGAAGAGGAGGTTACTTGCCCATCTGCACTTGCTTTTGCCCGTCGATGTCGCCGCACCTGGTCACAAGCCCGAGCCACACTCCTCAGATCCGTTGCCAGCTACACTACCGGGGCCAACCGTCGGAGAATTCCTGCTCCCACCTACCATGTTGGTCAAAGGGTGTGGTTGTCATCGAAGAACCTGCCACTCAGGGTGGAGTCGCAGAAGCTGGCACCTCGGTTCATTGGCCCATTCCCTATCATAAGAGTGATTAGCCCAACTGCTGTCCGGCTCCAACTGCCTAATTCCCTGAGGGTGCACCCCACTTTCCATGTGTCTAAGATTAAGCCCATTCATGAGAGTCCGCTGGTCCCTGCTGCGCCTTGTCCTCCTCCTCCACGGCTCGTCGATGGTGGTCTGGTTTACACCGTCCGCCGCCTGCTTCGGTCCAGACGGAGGGGTAGGGGTCTCCAGTACCTCATTGACTGGGAGGGCTATGGACCTGAGGAAAGGACCTGGGTGCCAGCTAGTCGGATTGTGGATAGGACTCTCATCACCGCCTTCCACCAACGGCATCCTGATCAACCTGCAATCCGTAGGGGCCGCCCCAGAGGGGTCCCTAACCGTCCTGCCCGCTCGGCTTCCTGTCCTGTGCCTGATCCTGTCTCGGGACCTGTCCCATCTCCCGACCACGGCCCTCCGGCTTCCTCCGAGGATGAGGACGTTCACTCGGACCGTTCGGAGGAGTTCTAGCCCTCCTCCGGCTCCCCTCCTCCCGCCCGGCGTGGTGTTGCTCTTGGGACTTCTGGGGCCGTCCCTTGGGGGGGGGGTTCTGTCATGAGCCTCTCACTCCACCGGGTTACCACCTTAATTTTCTTCCACTCTGCTCACCACTCTCTCTACTCAGCCTAACTAGCTCCACCTGTCCCTGCTCTGCTCTGCTCTAATTACTCTGCCAGCTGCGCTGCATTACCCACTACCTCTCCCAGTATTTAAAGCCCTGTCTTTCAGCTCTCCTTTGTCAGATCGTCTGCAAAGCTCACACCCGGAACCTGTTTGCTCGCGCTTCTGGCTCACCCTGGTTTTGTGTTCCCGGACCTGCCTGATGTTTGGATACTCTTCTGCCCCAGGAGATCCAGACCTGCTTTTTGCCATAACGACTCCTGACTACTCTTCGATCCCGGACTTCTGGACCACCCACCACCGGCTTCATAGGACGCATCGCTGCCACTGGGGGGGGGCACAGACCCAGCACATTGGACGGGATCCCTGTTACCCCTGGAGCCTTCACTCACTCCCTACTTCCCTTTTCCCTTAAGTTTTAATAAACTTTCTGGTGTGACGCAATTGTGGTCCTCTGGTCGTCTGTCTGAACCGTGACAGGATTAGGTTATGTTCTGGTAATGTATTTTACTGCATGACAGGGACTGGTATATAGTATAATCAACAAGTTTAAATTAATATGTGGAAATATCTCAGTTGACTCTGAACTTGGATGCAGTAAATGAAAGGCTCTGAATTAAACCCCTTTTTCTCAAAAGTATGGCAGACTATTTAGAATTAGATTTTTTTTTTGCTGTTTTATTACTTTTTAAGATGTATTATTTTTGTCTTGTTATCCTTTCTCTAAGTCAACAAACCTGTTTTTCAACCCCATTGTGGTATGTTAGTTTGGGCCCCTCTCAATCAAACCTGTTTCAAGGCGTTTTTAGGTACAGACAAAACAACTTTCTTTTTGTGCTCATTTGGAATCATTGATTTAAAATAACATGCCCAAATCATCTCTTATGTTGATTATGTTGCTAACTGACTTGATTTAAAATTACTTTCAGATGATGTGGACATGACATTTAAAACATGCTGTGTGGTAGATTGACTTAGATGGGGTTTTGGTTCAAAAATGCTAATATTAGCATTTGTAGGCAGTGGCTAGTTTAAAGGAGGGCTGAACATACTGATTTCGCCTCGGTTTTCCTCCTTCTCATTAGGAAAAATGCATACTTTAAGCATATGTTTTCATTTCAGTCGCCTCCATCTCCTCTAAATGAAGCTTATTGTAGAGATTTTGTTTCTATTGATAATGTAAAATTAACAGCCATACAGAAAGACTAATGTGAAGGTGAAATTACAGAGGAGGAACTTCTGGATGCAATTAAAGACTTTAAGTCCAGGAAAACTCCAGGGTTGGATGGCATACCAGTCGAGGTATACCAAACCTTTTTTGATATACTCAGAGGACCGGTATTAGCATGTTTTAACCACTCTTATGTAAATGGTAGATTATCAGACACTCAAGAAGAAGGTCTGATTTTATTATTACTGTAACAGGATACAAGTGGAAAATATAAAGATCCAGTCCATAAAAAAAATTGGAGGCCCCTTACACTTCAGTGTTGTGATGCAAAAATTATAGCAAAATGTATAGCGCATATAATTAAAAAGGCATTGTCTGACATTATTCATTCTAATCAGACAGGTTTTTTACATGGAAGATACATTGGAGATAATATAAGGCAAGTACTGGAAACAATAGAACACTATGACAAATCTGGGAAACCAGGCCTGCTATTCATAGCAGACTTCGAAAAGGCATTTGATAAAGTATGACTGGGGTTTATACAGTGGGGAGAACAAGTATTTGATACACTGCCGATTTTGCAGGTTTCCCTACTTACAAAGCATGTAGAGGTCTGTAATTTCCAGAAAATCACATTGTATGATTTTTAAGTAATTTATTTGCATTTTATTGCATGACATAAGTATTTGATACATCAGTAAAGCAGAACTTAATATTTGGTACAGAAACCTTTGTTTGCAATTACAGAGATCATATGTTTCCTGTAGGTCTTGACCAGGTTTGCACACACTGCAGCAGGGATTTTGGCCCACTCCTGCATACAGACCTTCTCCAGATCCTTCAGGTTTTGGGGCTGTCGCAGGGAAATACGGACTTTCAGCTCCCTCCAAAGATTTTCTATTGGGTTCAGGTCTGGAGACTGGCTAGGCCACTCCAGGACCTTGAGATGCTTCTTACGGAGCCACTCCTTAGTTGCCCTGGCTGTGTGTTTCGGGTCGTTGTCATGCTGGAAGACCCAGCCACGACCCATCTTCAATGCTCTTACTGAGGGAAGGAGGTTGTTGGCCAAGATCTCGCGATACATGGCCCCATCCATCCTCCCCTCAATACGGTGCAGTCGTCCTGTCCCCTTTGCAGAAAAGCATCCCCAAAGAATGATGTTTCCACCTCCATACTTCACGGTTGGGATGGTGTTCTTGGGGTTGTACTCATCCTTCTTCTTCCTCCAAACACGGCGAGTGGAGTTTAGACCAAAAAGCTCTATTTGTGTCTCATCAGACCACATGACCTTCTCCCATTCCTCCTCTGGATCATCCAGATGGTCATTGGCAAACTTCAGACGGGCCTGGACATGCGCTGGCTTGAGCAGGGGGACCTTCCGTGCGCTGCAGGATTTTAATCCATGACGGCGTAGTGTGTTACTAATGGTATTCTTTGAGACTGTGGTCCCAGCTCTCTTCAGGTCATTGACCAGATCCTGCCGTGTAGTTCTGGGCTGATCCCTCACCTTCCTCATGATCATTGATGCCCCACGAGATGAGATCTTGCATGGAGCCCCAGACCGAGGGTGATTGACCGTCATCTTGAACTTCTTCCATTTTCTAATAATTGCGCCAACAGTTGTTGCCTTCTCACCAAGCTGCTTGCCTATTGTCCTGTAGCCCATCCCAGCCTTGTGCAGGTCTACAATCTTATCCCTGATGTCCTTACACAGCTCTCTGGTCTTGGCCATTGTGGAGAGGTTGGAGTCTGTTTGATTGAGTGTGTGGACAGGTGTCTTTTATACAGGTAATGAGTTCAAACAGGTGCAGTTAATACAGGTAATGAGTGGAGAACAGGAGGGCTTCTTAAAGAAAAACTAACAGGTTTGTGAGAGCCGGAATTCTTACTGGTTGGTAGGTGATCAAATACTTATGTCATGCAATAAAATGCAAATTAATTACTTAAAAATCATACAATGTGATTTTCTGGATTTTTGTTTTAGATTCCGTCTCTCACAGTTGAAGTGTACATATGATACAAATTACAGACCTCTACATGCTTTGTAAGTAGGAAAACCTGAAAAACCGTCAGTGTATCAAATACTTGTTCTCCCCACTGTATATAAATGCCTGGAGCATTTCAATTTAGGAGAATCTCTTATAAAATGGGTCAAAATCATGTATAGTATCCCTAGGTGTAAAATAGTAAATAATGGCTATTTCTCAGAAAGTTTTAAACTGTCAAGAGGAGTGAAACAAGGTTGTCCACTATCGGCATATCTATTTATTATGGCCATCGAGATGTTAGCTATTAAAATCAGATCCAACAATAATATCAAGGGATTAGAAATCCAGGGCTTAAAAACAAAGGTGTCATTGTATGCTGATGATTCATGTTTTCTTTTAAATCCACAACTACAATCCCTCCACAGCCTCATAGAGGATCTAGATACATTGTATAACCTCTCTGGATTACAACCAAATTATGACAAATGTACTATATTACGGATTGGATCACTAAAACATTAAAATTTTACATTACCATGTAGTTTACCAATAAAATGGTCTGATGGTGATGTGGATATACTCGGAATACATATATGGTCAAATAGTCAAAGCTATTTGCTGCTCTGGCACCCCAATGGTGGAACAAGCTCCCCCACGATGCCAGGACAGCGGAGTCACTGAGACACAGCGGAGACACTTGAAACCCTACCTCTTTAAGGAATACCTGGAATAGTATAAAGTAATCCTCCTCCCCCACCCCACCCATAAAAATAAAAAAAAGTGGTTGTCCCACTGGCTATCATAAGTTGAATGCACCAATTTGTAAGTCGCTCTGGATAAGAGCGTCTGCTAAATGATGTAAATGTAAATGTAAATGTACATATCCCAAAGGAAATAAATGATCTCACTCCACTACATTTTAATAGAAAATTAGCAAAAATAGATAAGATCTTGCTACCATGGAAAGGTAAATACCTGTCAATTTGTGATTAACTCTTTAGTATTATCCCAGTTTACCTATTTGCTTATGGTCTTGCCTACGCCTAGCGAACAGTTTTTTAAATTATATGAGAAAAAAATATTCAATTTAATTTGGAACGGCAAGCCAGACAAAATTAAAAGGGCCTATTTATATAATGAATATGAATTCGGAGGACAGAAATTATTAAATATTAAAGCATTAGACCTATCACTAAAAGCTTCAGTCATACAAAAGTTATACTTAAATCCGAACTGGTTCTCTAGCAAATTAGTAAGATTGTCTCACCCAATGTTCAAGAATGGCCTTTTTCCCTTTATTCAGATTACAACCACTCACTTTCAGTTATTTGAAAAGGAAATAATCTCCCAAATATCACAATTTCTAAAACAAGCCATAGAAAGTTGGTTGCAATTTCAATTTAATCCTCCAGAAACGACAGAACAAATAATTCAACAAATATTGTGGTTAAACTCAAATATACTAATTGACAAAAAAACTTATTTTTTTGACAAAATGTTTAAAAAAGGTATAATCTTCGTAAATGATATCATCGGTAGGACTGGTGGAGTTATGTCGCACATGCAGCTAACAAAAACATATGGAAATGTCTGCTCTACCCAAAATTACAACCAAATAATTGCAGCCTTACCGCAAAAATGGAAGAGGAAAGTGGAAGGGGGATAAAGTAAGGAACTTGTCTGTCGGCCTTGCATTAAAGAACATAATTGGTTCAAGAAAACTGTGATAAATAAAAAAGTATACCAGTTTCATTTAAGGACCAAAGGATTGACAGCCGTCCCATATAGATTGCAAAATAGTTGGGAAGAGATTTTTGACATACCGATCCCATGGCATAGTGTTTATGAAATGATACGCAAAACGACAACAGATTCAAAACTTAGAATCTTTCAATTTAAATTATTATATAAAATTCTTGCTACCAATATAATGTTATTTATATGGGGGATACAATCTTCCCAACTCTGCAGATTTTGCTGCGAAGAGACAGAATCATTAGATCATTTGTTTCAGTACTGTCCATTTGTAGCTTGTTTTTGGACACAGGTCCAGGAATGGCTAAAGGATTGCAATATTTACCTGGAGCTAACCTTGCAGATAGCATTACTGGGTGATCTGAAAAGTAATAGTCAATCGATCATTAATATAATAATACTTTTAGCAATAATGTTTATTTTCAATTTACAATCTGTAGAAACAATGAGAAAAATAAAGAACTTTTGTAAAACATCAAAGTACAGTTGAAAAATATATGGCAAATAGAAATCTTATATGGATGGTGTTAAGAGATAGATGGGAGGTGTTTACATTTTAGTCATTTAGCAGACACTCTTATCCAGAACGACTTACAGTTAGTGCATACATTTATTTATTTTTTCTTCATACCCGCCGTGGGAATCAAACCCACAACCCTGGCATTGCAAACGCCATGCTCTACAAACTGAGCTACATCCCCTGCCGGCCATTCCCTCCCCTACCCTAGACCAATTGTGCGCCACCCCATGGGTCTCCCGGTCACGGCCGGCTACGACAGAGCCTGGATACGAACCAGAATCTCTAGTGGCACAGCTAGCACTGCGATGCAGTGCCTTAGACCACTGCGCCACTCAGGAGATCGAATGGAGTTGAAGTATGGGACTAATAACAACTAACAACAACTAATAACAAGATAACTAATAATGTAAGCATACTGTGTCCATAATAAATATATAGGTTGTAGGTTGGGAGCTTTTGTGAAAGAGCACAGTTAGAAAGATATGGCATATAGAAGCAAACCGGATGGACATCATGAAAATGATCGGAGAGGTTGAGAGTAGAAGAAGTTCAGGAGAAGAAACAAACAAAATATAATTATTGTAAAATTGACTGTGTCCATAAAATGTATATAGTAAGTATAAGTTGGAAGTAGAGGCCTAAGTATTGTTGTTCACTAGTTTACTCCAATTAGGGAAAGGGTGGTTGGGTT